>NC_086114.1:1368333-1710416 GCF_963921235.1 Mobula hypostoma | reverse complement strand
GCCTGGCCTGCTGCGTTCCACCAGCATTTTGTGTGTGTTGTTTGAATTTCCAGCATCTGCAGATTTCCTTGTGTTTGCGAACATACAGTGAAATGTGCCCCTTGCTTTGGGGATGGGGAGGGCAGCCTTTTGCAGTCACATGTTTGCCTAAGACACATCCTAACTGCTGCTGGGGACCCCTGTCTCTACCAGTCTCTGCAGCTGTGTCCTAGTCATTCTGGCTGAATAATGTCCCAGGGCCCCTCTCACTATCTCACCCCTTACTTTAAACCTATGTCTTCTGGTTTATTGATATGAGGAAAGGAAGCCTCGTAATATCATATACCATAGTCATGTCTCCCCTGCAGGGGAAACAGACCCGGCTCAGAACAGAAACGTCAGTTGCCTTTAATTTAATGAGGCGTTACTGTTACTTCCACTGCAAGGTGCGGCCTGTCATTATCAAAATATCTGCACAAGCCAGGAGCGTGTTGGACTTATTTTCTCTGCTTAGCTAACTGGTTGTTTGTTTTTGAATAACAGCCATCTGGTAATGCAGACTTGGATTTTGGGGGAAAGCGTGATTTGTGAGTGGCCTTCAAGCCCAGTGGCTGTAATTGGCACGGTGACAGCATTTCTTAATGCCCACTGCTCTTACCTCAATGATTAATTCAGGTTCATTCCAGCACACATTCACCCATGTCCAGTAGCATCAAAGAGAAGGAATAAAGAGCCAACATTTCAGGGCAAGACCCTCAACTCTGCCCAAAATGTTGGCTCTTTATTCCTCTACATAGGCACTGCTTGACCTGTTGAGTTCCTCCAGCATTTGGTGTATGTTTGAAGAGCTGGTATATTTCGCAAAATGTTAAATTGTTGAGAGTTAATTAAATTTAGTTTGAATTGTTTCTGTTGGACTTGATATGAAAATTATCCTGTAAGATGGATTTCTGAGCTCAGTGCAGTCTGTGTCCTACCTAATGGAGATTCTGCACCTGGTGATGGTTTAAACTCTTGAATGCGACTTGGGGACTGGAAGGGACGGGGACGGGGATGGGGATAGGGATGGGACTGGAGGAGATGGGGATGGGGACGGGGATGGGGTTGGGGACAGGGATGGGGACGGGGATGGGGTTGGGGACAGGGATGGGGACGGGGATGGGACTGAAAGGGATAGGGATGGGGATGGGGACAGGGACGGGAATGGAACTGGAAGGGATGGGGCAGAACCAGCTGGCAGGTGACCAAGGACAAACCGAACACTACAGCACAGGAACAGGCCGATCAGCCCACAGTGTCTGTGCCGGATATGATGCCTATATACACCATCCACGTCCCTGCACTCCTGGCATTTTCACATGCCTGTCTAAACCACTCCTTGTCCAGCCAATTTAGTTCACGTTGTCCCTTCCCAACCTGTTCAGTTTCTGTTTGGGTGTTTTCACCTCTCCCCTCACATTCATACTGATTACAAATGCATTCCATGAGAAACTACAGTCGTGGAGAGAACGTACAAACTCCTTATGGGCAGCAGCAGGAATGGAATCCCAGGCTCACTGCTGTAAAGCCCTGTGCTAACCACAGACACGCTGTGCCATCCCCTACAGTATGTTTATCATTATTGGGAGCTTTGAAGAAATTGTGTTAAAGCTCTTGCCATGCCTTGTGTGTGTGTGTGTATCTAAGTAGCAGAGAGTCTGATGTTGAAAAGTTGAACTAATTTCAAATTCCCCTTTCAGCGAGAGGTAATGCCATA
This sequence comes from Mobula hypostoma, assembly GCF_963921235.1. NCBI lineage: Eukaryota > Metazoa > Chordata > Chondrichthyes > Myliobatiformes > Myliobatidae > Mobula > Mobula hypostoma. The sequence continues at coordinate 1,708,681 of NC_086114.1, read as the reverse complement.
ATCATCACCCTCTCAGTGCTCCTGCCTTTCATCATTTTACTCATCATAATAAGTGGGGGACTTCTCTATTATAAAGGATGCTTAATAAAGAAATATACAAAAAAATTGTGAGTACTGGTTTATTTTCTTATCATAATTATTGAGCACTTTTATTCGACGCAATTTATAATTTAAACATACTGCTGATGTGAAATGTATTTTATTGTTGTTGTGTGTGAATCTCTGTATGTAAGAATAAGCTGAATGTGATTAAGTTGATGAAGCAGACAATTTGAGGAAATGTAGCCAGCAGCGTTGTTCTGGGTTTATGAGTACTTTATCCAAGGCAGCCAAATCTGACTGATGAACCTTAACGGAAGGACAGGAGGTCGTGTGTCCTTTGGACAACTCTAACGTTCAACCAACAGATCTTCTACCTCCAGCATTGTCCAGCACTTTCCCCACATCCTCAAATCTATCATTCGTAGATTTGAATGGACTCAGTAACTGTGGATCCATAGTCCTGATGGTTGGAAAATCCCAAGTTTTCTTCTGGAACAAATGTAATGATTCAGGAGTTATGTTTAAAATGAATGTGATATTTAAAATTTGATCTATAAAATTTATTTGAGTCCAGTGGTAATCCTGATGAATTGAAGCAAACAAGTTCATCTTTGCTTTTCCATTTTGCCAGGCAAATCAAAGCCACTTTATTTACTTTTGGGTTTCAAATTGTTTGATTTTTAAAAAAAGTTTAATATAGCCTCCTAAACCAATTCTTTAAAATGCCTGAGAACTTGATGCTTAATAATGAACAAACTGAGAAGGGTTTGGGAGATCTGTGCCCCTGGCGTGATTGCCAGTGTTGGATCATCATCAAATGATGGTCATGATGGTGAGGTTTAGACAACATCTAGACCCAGACGTGTAGAAACTGCAGCCACAGAAACAGATCTGTCAATGTGTACAAGTGAACTCCAGTGCAGTCTGACAAGAAGAATAGTAATTTGACAAAAAGAGGCAGAGTTCTGGAACTGCCTCAAAACACAGTAGCAGGAGTCCAAATTAAAACTGGTCATTGACTTAACTTTAAACATGAGCGATAATTTTCTTTTCCATGTCATTGCAGGCCAATAAAATCTACTTCGTGTGGTTTGTCAAATCCAACGTTTGTTGATGGAAAGGACAGAAGCAACTGGAAAGCCATGCACCCCCGCAGCAGGAGTTCACATCTGAAACACTCACTACTCGATGCCTCGAAGGAGGATCGGCGATTACAGATCACAGTAATACCCAGCCGCCCAGCGCCTCTGGTAAATCCACCACTGTATACAGAATTCTTGCTCTAGTCTTCCATTACTTTTCTATCACATTACAATGGTTTCAAACAATACCTGTTCATATTGTGTCTTTCCATAATGGAACGTGTGCATTGCTGATAAGGTCAGAGTCTTTACCCTTGAGCAGAGGTGGATTGTGAACACAAAATACTCTGCAGATGCTGGGGTCAAAGCAACACTCACAACACGCTGGAGGAACTCAGCAGGTCGGGCAGCATCCGTGGAAACGATGAGTCGACGTTTCGGGCCGGAACCCTTCGTCAGGACTGTAGGGGGAAGGGGCAGAGGCCCTATAAAGAAGGTAGGGGGAGGGTGGGAAGGAGAAGGCTGGTAGGTTCCAGGTGAAAAACCAGTAAGGGGAAAGATAAAGGGGTGGGGGAGGGGAGGGGAGGCAGGGAGGTGATAGGCAGGAAAGGTGAAGAAGGAATAGGGGAAAACACAATGGGTAGTAGAAGGAGGCGGGACCATGAGGGAGGTGATAGGCAGCTGGGGGAGGGGCAGAGTGAAATAGGGATAGAGGAAGGGAGGGGGAGGGAATTACCAGAAGTTGGAGAATTCTATGTTCATACCAAGATGCTGGAGACTACCTAGACGGTATATGAGGTGTTGCTCCTCCAACCTGAGTTTAGCCTCATCATGGCAGTAGGGGAGGCCATGGATGGACATATCTGAATGGGAATGGGAAGCAGAGTTGAAGTGGGTGGCTACCGGGAGATCCTGTCTGTTGTGGCGGATGGAGCGGAGGTGCTTGACGAAGCAGTCCCCCAATCTGCGTCAGGTTTCACCGATGTAGAGGAGGCCGCACCGGGAGCACCGGATGCAATAGACGACCCCGACAGACTCACAAGTGAAGTGTTGCCTCACCTGGAAGGACTGTTTGGGGCCCTGAATGGTGGCAAGAGAGGAGGTGTAGGGACAGGTGTAGCACTTACACTTACAGGGATAAGTGCCGGGTGGGAGATCAGTGGGGAGGGACATGTGGACCAGGGAGTCGCGGAGGGACCAATCCCTGCGGAAAGCAGAGAGGGGCGGAGAGGGAAAGATGTGCTTAGTGGTGGGGTCCTGTTGAAGGTGGCGGAAGCTGCGGAGGGTAACGTGCTGGATTGTGGATTGTGAACATCTTGGATCACTGCATCTGATCCTGAAGGTACATCCATTTATCATTGGCAAGGGTTTCAAAGTCAGTTCGAGATACGGAGAGAAGAGCAGGAAGATGGCTGTGGAGCCTTCCCCAGTGTAGGAGAATGAGGGGAGGTTTCATAGCGGTATATATAATTATGAGGGGTATAGACAAGTTAAAGGTAAGCAGACTTTTCCACTGAGGTCGGGTTAGACGAGAACTAAAGATCGTGGGTTATGGGTAAAAGTGGAAATGCATAAGGGGACATGAGAGGAAACTAATTCCCTCAGAGGATGGCGAGAGTGTGACATGAGCAGTCAGCAGAAGTGGTGGATGTGGGTTTGATTCTAACAGTCACGGAGGCCATGATGCACATCAACGGGAGTAGGCAGATTAATGATTTGGCATGGACTAGATGGGCCAAAGGGCCCGTTTCTATGCTGTAGTGTTCCTTGACTCAAATTGACTCTCAGAATAAGTTCATGCTTTGGCAGGAGAGCTAGACAATGCCATATGGATTGAGGTGTTCCTGCCGGAGATGCTGTAGATTCATTCATCAAAATTGCACACAGTAATGAGAGAGCATGGGATTAGTGGCCAATGAATTCACTCTTCCCTGAGTTTTTCCATAACTTTTAGTGTTCAAGCCAGTCAAATCCAGACCACTCTCCTTGTTGGAATCCTTAGCGAGTCCCTCAGAGAATGGGTATGACGTGGCAGATGACTCATTCTCATTAACATGTCCCTCAGAGACATTGATGTGTCAGAGGGGTCCATTCTTATAACATGTCCCTCGGAGACATGGTGAAGTGTCAGAGGGACCCATTCTCACTGTTATGTCCCTCAGAGATATGGTGTGACGTGTCAGACATGGTGTGACATGCCAGAGGGCCCATTTTCATTAGCATGATCCCTCAGAAACATGGTGTGATGTGCCAGAGGGCCCTGCTTTATTATTCCCTTAAAATTCAAGGAATTGCTGTGTTCTAATCTTTTTTTCAAAAAAAGAGAGTAGTCAACATCAATTTCTGTTACTTACCATGTATATTTTGATGTTACAACATTATCCCATATAATAAACTATATAAGACATAGATGCAGAATTAGGCCATTTGGCTCATCAATTCTGCTCTGACATTCCTGCATAGCTGATTTATTTTCCCTCTCAACCGCATTCTGCTGCCTTCTCCCCATCACGTTTTATGCCCTGACTGCACAAGAACCTATCGACTTCCGCTTTAAAAATTCTCAATGACTTTTCCTCCACAGCCACCTGGCAAAATAGCCTGTAGTTTTAGGTTGGCAAGTTCTATATGTACAATAAATCCACTCACTAAAGTTCCTATTCATTTGATTTTATCATAAATGCATAAAATAGTATGCTTAAGGAACAAAAATAATTGATTTAGTACTCCTGTCTGAACATCGTAGCAGAAGAGTTAGTGATTTGAGATGTACCGTGATTGTAAAATAACCAATTTTTATAAACAGTTTGCATCCATTTGGATGGCTGGTATATGAAAAACTGTATGTGAGAAGCTTTGTTACACTGTATTGCACAACCCTCGGAAAAATTGGCGTGGAAAAGCTTCATGACATGACTTCAGGGTTGCTTGGGTATCTAAAGTTAGAAACATTAAGGACCTTTAAGAGACACTTAGATAAGCACATGACTGACTGTGAGTTAAATGGAAGAATATGTACATTGTGTAGGCAGAAGATATTAGTTGAGTTGTCCATTTCATTATTAATTTAATGGGTCAGCACAACTTTGTGGGCTGAAGGGCCTGTTTCTGTGCTGTACTGTTCTATGTTCTTTGTCCTAAAATCTTTAGAAGAAGGTTTACAGTTGGTACAAGATTTGTAAACATCCTAAATATCTAAAGTTATTAATCTACATTAAAATTTTTGAGTAAAGCTTGGTGGCAGGAATTTTATATTAAAAATTCAACCAAATTGTTTTATTTTTGTTTTAATTGTATTGTAGCCTCCAAAACCAGATCCGATCAAGACACTATCTGCAAACACAACAGCTAAGTCATCACAGGTAAAATGATGCCATGCTTGTAAATTTATTACAAATACATATTAGCTTTTCCTTTTGGTTAATGCAATAATTACAGCTTGTCAAATAATTTTAACAGAACAAAAATAAAACTGCTGCAAAAATTCAGATCAGGCAGTATCTTTGAAGAGGCAGTGACTTTTCATCGTAACTTCAGATTTCAATCACCCTGCAGTATCTTACCAAACCTACACTGGCAGCCACTTGAGAAAAGATAAACCACTTCTGAGAAATTTCACAGAAATTACTTTTGAATTTCAGAACTGCAATGTAATATCCTGGGTTACAGTTGTAAAGTAGTTGTTTTCATGCTGACAATCGTGTTGCATCTTCATTGTGATGACTGGATTGTTTCCTATTCTTAATTCATTAACATTTAGATTTCTATAGTTCTAGTTGTATAAATGGATCCTACATACAGTTCAATGCAGATGGCTCAGGTAGTTATGAGAGCAGAAATCATAGAGATTCTCCAGCTCAGAGCTGGGCCCCACAGTGTCCATGGATGAGCTGGCCTGAAGGACCTGCTTCTGTGCTGTTTGACTCTAAAACCAGGACTGAATCTACTAGTCATGCTCTAAGGTTCGACTGAGATCATTGAAACCACCCGCGATGCTTCACAAGACTGACTAAAATGCCTAGTATTGTTCACTATAATTGTTGTGCAGGTTTGGCAGGCTTTTATGTGATCAATTGTATTAAAACCTTGGACAAATCTGAGAGGAATTTAAATGATTTTTCTGACCCTAGCACCGAATGGTGAAACCAAGTGCACCTCCTCCTGTCCCGCCTTCCAAACCAGTTCCAACTGAACGTGTAGCGGTGAGTGTTTGTTTGTGTAATCGTGCCCGTCGTTAGCTTGTTAACGTTTGATGTGGCAGGAAGGTGACAATCAGACTCATTTGGGACATAAAGAATGTAATTTATACAGTATAGATCTTGTGGTTATGGCAGGGGAAAGGAAAATTTAAATGCTAAAGTGGTATAAAGAATTTCCAGTATCTGCTAATTGCATTTGCCAATGCTTTGTACAAATGCCACAGCAACTTCAGACAAAAGCAGGTGTGAGGTAAACAAGAAATCCAAAAGTGAGTTAATTTCTAGCATTTAAATTGTACAAATTAATCCAAATGAGTTTGTGGTTTTAATTTAGAAACACAGACTCTTTTCACTTTAGCTTTTCTCAATCTAATCAATTAGTATAGAGTTTTTCACACTGACTCACCAATTCCACTGCACATTTCATTCTCAATACAAGAAGTTGTAAAGTTGCCACGCGGATTCCTTTGTTGTGGCATCTCTGCAGCAGGGGTTCCCAATCGTCTTGATGCTATGGGCTCCTACCATTAAGTGAGGGGTTCTGGAACCCCAGACTGGGGATCCTGCTCTAAAACTTCCACCAAGTTCTCATGCAAGAAAATGGTTAAACATTCAAGGGTAAGTTTATGTCAACATTAACATTATCCAGTTTCTTGCTACTTAACTCTGGGCTTCAGTTATGTTGATTGAAATGCATGGACTGGTGTCTTCCTACCTAATTTTCCACCTGCCATGTTCTTCAAGTTCAAGTTTAATTGTCATTCAACCTTACACAACCATCCAGACATGGTGAGAAGACAGGTGTATGGGGTTGAGTGGGATCTGGGATCAGCCACAATGGAATGGTGGAACTAACTAGATGGCCTGAACGGCCTAATTCTGCTCCTAGGTTTTATGATCTTATGAATAGAGCCAAACAAAAACATCACTCCTGCAGGGCTGAGGTACAAAGCACAGTAGTCACACACAACACATATAGTTACGATAGTAGAAAAACAAGCTGTCACTAAAAACAATATATAGCCCAAGTCCTGATTGTTAAGGCCTGTAGATTAATGGCATATGATTGCCCACTCAGTCAGCTTGTTGATGTCCCTGAAACATACTCACACCTCGCTTACATCTCACCTGCATTGGTAACATTCATAGACTGGAGAATGTGACAGATCTTCCTGTCGGCTGAGGTCGATTATAAGTAGCTGGAGGGGGGAGTGCCTGCAGTAGACACTACCTCTTCTCTCAGCTCTCCATTCAATAATCTTTCACCTCCGTCTGTCACTATCCTGCCTTCAACTACTGTACACGTGCTCCAACTTTAGCCAATCTTCTGTTCAGGACTTTGATCATGAGCAAAGTGAAACTAAGTGAAAGTTATTTAAGATAGCCAATAGAACGTCACAGTTCTATCCAGGTGCTATTGTGAATCTACTCCTAATACTGTGAAGGCTTTGTACACTTGCATTTCTGGGCCTGTCACTCCAAGCAAATAAGTGGAACGTCAATCAGGTGTTGAACAGAGATACCCCTTTTGCTTTGATGCACAATTCTCATCATAATGTTCAGCGTAAACACTACGTTTATGGTACCATGGTAGCTTAGCATTTAGCGTGACGCTATAACAGCTCAGGGCTCCAGAGTTCAGAGTTCAATTTCAGCATCCTCTGCAAAGAGTCTGTATGTCCACCCTGTGGAACGTGTGCATTTCCTCCGGGTGCTCTGGTTTCCTCCCACAGTCTAGAGACGTACCAGTTAGCAGGTTAGTTGGTCATTGTAAATCGTCCTGTGGTTAGGCTAGAGTTAAACTGGGGGTTGCTGAACGGTGAGGCTCACTGAGCCAGAAGGGCCTGATCCATACTGTATCTCTAAAGAAAATAAAAGTTGGGGTGTAACCACTTTATTGGATCTACAAGATAATCCATGAGTGCAAATTGATAGAAAATTTAATGCAGTTATGGCCAAATCAATTTTGCAACCTAACATTTTCTTCTCCAACAGGTTCGACCACCTCCTCCCCCATGTAAACCACTGCCAGAACTGAAGGCCAAACCGGTAAGATTTCTTCATCCATTTACTCCATTTCTCCACCACCATTAATTCATTCACAGTGCAGTAATGTGACCTGTAGACAGAAACCGATGAACATAGAAACACAGAAAACCTACAGCACAATCCAGGCCTTTCGACCCACAATGTTGTGCCAAACATGTACTTACCTTAGAAATTACCTAGGGTTACCCATAGCCCTCTACTTTGCTGAGATCCATGTACCTGTCCAGGAGTCTCTTAAAAGACCCTATTGTATCCACCTTCACCACTGCCGCCGGCAGCTCATTCTACACACTCACCACTCTCTGCGCAAAAAACTTACTCCTGACATCTCCTCTGAACCTACTTCCAAGCACCTTAAAACTGTGCCCTCTCATGCTAGCCATTTCAGCCCTGGGGAAAAGCCTCTGACTATCCACATGACCAATGCCTCTCATCATCTTATACACCTCTATCAGGTCACCTCTCATCCTACAAGGAAAAAGGCCAAGTTCACTCAACCAGAAAAGGCCAAGTTCACTCAACCAAAGCAAAACATGTTGGCATGTATGTGATGAGCCAAAAGGCCAACTTCTGTTCTTCTTAAACAATGAGTCGCACTAAAACTCACCAAGTGATTTTCATTTTTTGGTGACAACATTTAGTTGCTTAAATTGGTTATTATGCAGAAGTTAGTTTTCATTTCTGCCCTTTTCCCTCAGCTGATCCCGGATGTCATGAAATATAACATGATCTATTAAAATCAGAACTGATCTATTAAGCAGAAAGCAGAAGGAAGTGATTATAGCTTCTAGAGCATGCTAACAAAATAACCTTGTTTTACAGCTGCTAAAGCCTATGAGTCAGCCTCCAGTACCTCCTGTCAAACCAGGCGTTCCAATTGCAACGTCCAAACCTCTACCGGTAAGCTTCTAAGTAAAACCACTAATACCACCACTAACTATCTCCAAGCTCAGTCCACAGCCCTTCTCCCAGGTTGTCCCAACTAAGAAACTTATCCAAATTCTGGCCTGGTCTCTCCATCCAGGTTATCCCAACTAAGAAACCCAAAGCATTCACACCTTAGATCATATGTTTAAGGCAGATTCTAAAAATTGATTGTTACAAGGTAGAAAAATTCATTTTAGATAATTCAGTGTTCTGTCTGCAATAATTGTGTAAGTAATTTTGAGATGAAGATTACTATTCAAAACAATCACAACACCGGCAATTAGATTCCTTACTCCAAATTTAAAATTTGACCATTTTGTCACTTGTCTCCAAAGTATCATGACAGTGAGAAGGAACAGACCAGAAATGAAAATGACACAGAAAACACTGAAGGAACTCAGCAAGTCAAGCAGCATCTATGGAGGGGAATGAATCATTGATGTTAAGATTTGAGACCCATCATCAGGAGTAGAAAGGGGGCAGTAGCCATTATAAAAGGGCGGTGTAGGGGAGGAGCACGAGCTGACGAGTGATAGGAAGGAGTAAAGAGGTCAGAGGAATAAGGGAAAACAAAGGGGGTTATTGGGAACAAAGGAGTGCTTACTGGAAGTTAGGGAAATTGATGTTGATGCTATCAGGTTGGAGAGGCTCAAAACAATATGAAGTATTCCTCCGCAAATTTGTGTCCGGCCTTAAAGTGACAGTAGAGTTTGCTGTGTCAGTGCAGGAATGGGAAGTGGAATGAAAATGGTGACCACAGGGAGATCCTGGCTGTTACGGCAGATGGAGTGAAGGTGCTTGATGAAGCAATCCCTTCTCACCCCTCCACCTCGATCTTCGTTGAGTCTCACCACTGTAGGGGAGACTACACAGAGAGGATCAAATTGCACCAATGGATTCATATGTGAGGTGTTGCCTTCCCTTGAAGGACTATTTAGGACAATAAATTGTGATGAGGGAGGTGGTGTAGGGGCAAGAATAACAATTATCATGGTTATAGGCTGGAAGGGGATTGGCAGAGGTGGACAAGAGAAAGTGATACCTGTGGAGGGGGAGAAGATGTTCCTAGTGGAGATGGCAGAAGTTCCAGAGAACATGTTGGATGTGAAGGTTCGTGGGAGGTAGGTGAGGACAAGGGAATTCTATCTCTGTTATATAAGTGGGTATGGAAGGAGTGAGGACAGAAGTGTGAGGAACGAGGGAGATGCATGTGAGGGCTGCATCGATAGCAGTGGAGGGGAAGAGCCTTTTTTCTGCAAAAATAGGGCATGTTGGATATCCTGCAACAGAAAGTCTCATCATGAGAACAGATGTGGCAGAGATGGGGGAACAGAGAAAAGGGAATAGCATCCTTTCAACTGACAGGATGGGACAGCTGAGGATGTAAGTAAGGTGCTGCCTAAATCCCTTCATCTGAAGGAATGGATCAGGACGGCGCTGTACGAGGAGCACAACGTGATGGTGGAAAAAGCCAGCACCCTTAGGAGGCTGTTCCAGGGGATGCGGAAGGGCAAGGGGGGGCAAAAAGAAAAGACCAGTGACCCCTTCCATCCTCTCCGAGACCCAGAAGCCTCAACGTAGCAAGTTGGACTTCAGGTACCAGGACAGGTCTGCGGTGGAGGTGACGAGCTCAGACGAGCCCTACGACCCCAATGAGTTTATTGAAAGGCAGAAGGGCAGGGACCTGGTCATGATTTAGATGAAGGGATTAAAAGTAACATTAGCAAATTTGCAGACGACACGAAGTTGGGTGGCAGTGTGAAATGTGAGGAGGATGTTATGAGAATGCAGGGTGACTTGGACAGGTTGGGTGAGTGGGCAGATGCAGTTTAATGTGGATAAATGTGAGGTTATCCACTTTGGTGGCAAGAACAGGAAGGCAGATTACTATCTGAATGGTGTCAAGTTAGGAAAAGGGGAAGTACAACGAGATCTAGGTGTCCTTGTTCATCAGTCACTGAAAGTAAGCATGCAGGTACAGCAGGCAGTGAAGAAAGCTAATGGCATGCTGGCCTTCATAACAAGGGGAATTAAGTATAGGAGCAAAGAGGTCCTTCTGCAGTTGTACAGGGCCCTGGTGAGACCACATCTGGAATATTGTGTACCGTTTTGGTCTCCAGATTTGAGGAAGGACACTCTAGCTATTGAGGGAGTGCAGTGTAGGTTCACGAGGTTAATTCCCGGGATGGCGGGACTGCCATATGTTGAAAGATTGGAGCGACTGGGCTTGTATACACTGGAATTTAGAAGGATGAGAGGGGATCTGATTGAAACATATAAGATTATTAAGGGATTGGACAGGCTAGAGGCAGGAAACATGTTCCCGATGTTGGGGGAACCAGAGGCCACAGTTTAAGAATAAGGGGTAGACAATTTAGAAAGGAATTGAGGAAAAACTTTTTCACACAGAGGGTTGTGGTTCTGTGGAATGCTCTGCCTCAGAAGGCAGTGGAGGCCAATTCTCTGGATTCTTTCAAGAAAGAGTTAGATAGAGCTCTTAAAGATAGCGGAGTGAAGGGATATGGGGAGAAGGCAGGAACGGGGTACTGATTGTGGATGATCAGCCATGATCACAGTGAATGGTGGTGCTGGCTCGAAGGGCTGAATGGCCTACTCCTGCACTTATTGTCTATTGTCTATTGTCTATTGTCTAAATGGTCATAAATCTGGGAGGTAGTGGGTTTGTGAAAAATGTCAGTGGATAATCTGCCTCTGGAGAATGAGACAGATCAATAAAGGAGAGAGACGTTTCAGAGATGTACTGAGCAAATTTAAGAGTGGGGTGGAAGTTAGTGGGCAGGTTGATAAAGTTGACAAGCTACACATTGGTGCAGGAAGCAACATCCATGAATTCAGCAATGTAACTGATGAAGAATTGGGGAATGCTACTGAAACCGGGATTGTTTCATGAAGCCAACAAACAGTCAGGTATAGCCGGTACTTATGTGAGCATCGATGGCAGAAGTAGGATGAGCTGAAAGTGAGTACCATTTCTGCCAGGCAGGTAAAGGTGGTGATAGAGGGGAAATGTTTGGGTCTGTCATCAAGATGTAGAGAGTCTTGAGAATTCCTGATGAGGGGTCTCTGCCCACAACATCAGCTGTCCATTTGCTTCCATAGATGCTGCCTGACCTGCTGAGTACCTCCACCATTGTGTGTGTGTGTTGCTGTAGATTTCCAGCATCTACAGAATCTCTCATGTGTACAATTAAACTATAAAATGAAAAAAAAAATCAGTTTTAATTATCAATGTTTTAAAACCTAAAAAATGTTTTATGGACATTTAAGTTGATTGTGCAGTCCAAATCAGCAAGGATTGATTTTGGAATCAGTGTTGGATCACACACACTGTTGCTCCAAAATCTGTTTATGTGCAAATTCAAAGACTCTGCCACTATAGGAAACATCTTCTAGGTGTCGTATGTGATTAGAGAAATGGGAAAGGGAGAAATATGTATCATTGTTTATACTTGCACAGAGGAGAGGCCATTTGGTCCATCAAGTACACAATAGCTTCCAGCTAAATAAACCCATCCATTCTATTTCCCCTCATATTTCACCGTTGGCCTGCAACTTACTACCTCCTCACATGCTCAGCGATTGTGATGTTTATTTGTTTGCCCTTAGCTACACAGAGGTCGTCTCCATTTGCCAATTAATGTACTTGCTTGAACTCTGAGGTGTGATCACGGGTAGAACACTTTGCACCAAACTTGTGATCAAACCTTAGCACATGGAGAATAAACCACTGCATCACCATGCCACAAGCATATGATGAGGAAAGAACTGCTAACGTCAGTGTATAAACTAAAGCCTACCGCTTTGTATTACGATCTAATCTAATATGAAGAGTCATTGTAGCTACTCTTTATTTTGCTAGAATGGTTTCAAGCCAAAAGTTGCCTTAAAGCCACCAAATCAGCACAGATGAAGAGGAAGTGCGTGGCAGCATCACTGCACTACAGAGGCACAGCTGTGGAGCCATCTTCCTACTCTTCTGTCAGGAAGAAGATAAAAATATCTTTGGTTTCTTATATTAATTTATACAGTAATCAGTGGGATGACAAAAATACTTGATACAAAAATATGTTGGCTAGTTTGAAATAACATAAAAGAATTTCTCCACGATGCTGTTTTCATTGTACTGTAGCTCTGGTACTTAAAAAGGATATTTTTCTTGTTTTAAATTATATAAATTAAAGAGATTCTGCTGCAGTGATGGGATGCAGTTGTGAAGTAATCCTTCTGCTAAGACAAATTACTTGAGACAAAATGACAGAAATTGAATAAAAATATGACCTTTGTGTTTCTTGATTTAATCTTACAGAAAGTTCTAAGCTTGGGTATGAATGAGGAAGCACATTCTCCAGGTTTTTCATGAGCAATCTGCACTTAATTGCATCATTGAATTGGAATTGATCCAAGTGAGAAGAAGTCTCCAATATCCTATTATCTGAGGCTAGTTTCAGATGAGGGAACTGCGTAAGGAACAGGCTGGTTAGACTTGGTGGGTGCACAACTATTTTCCTAAACGATACCATACAATGGTTCAGTGCAACAGGCAATAACTATAGCATGTTGCTGGAGCGGTTATCAGGACTAATGAACCAAGGCATGTGTTCAAATGGAATCAAAATTTAATTAAAATTAGTATTAGGGACAGCTGGTTGGATTGCCATAAGAATAGCCTCTCTAATGTTCCTTTGTTAAAGGAAAGGTTTGAGCTAAACAAACCAAACTGATCCTAGTTACCTCTTCACTCTGAGGTGGCTTGGCAAGACTGGACAACCAGGGTTAATAAACACCTATTGTTAGCAATGCTTATGTCCTGAGGATACATACGAAAAAGAAATCAAGGCTTTGGCCCACAGTTACAAATCTGTCCGTGTCAAAATACAATCTCAGTGGAACTCATCTTAACCATGCATCAATCTGCATTGGTATAGATTTTCTTTGTCCTATACAACCTTCAGAGCCTTATCTATGTTCCATTACATTTAAATATCGAAAAACAGTGACTGGGAAATGATTACTTGGACATACATGAACTGGATTTGCATTAAAATCCAAGTTAACAAGTGAAGTATAAAAACAATCCTGATTAAATAAACATAGGAATTGGCCAGAGTTTTTCATCAGTCAAGACAACTACTTCAAATATAAAACTTATTTTGTGATTTAACTCATGTGAGCTATCATTTCCTCTGTAAGTGACAAATGCTATACCTATTCCTGTTGCCCACAATTATTTATGCAAGATGAATATTGAAAATCAAAAATGCTGTCTGCTATGCTTCTGACTTCTAGGTTGAAATTCACAATTTAGCACAAGCATTAAAAAAAAAGTGACATTCCATTCAACAAAATTCTAGCGTGTGAATAACTCGGTACAAAACCATTAACTGAAGTTACACTTGAATTTGATTATTTTTTAAATGTGGTTTACAGGAAAAAATTATGCTATTTCCCAATTGAACTAGTGTTTTTTTTAGGTACTCCATGGAAATCTGATGTTTCTCAAATCTTATTTCTTTTGAAAGCTGATAGAGGGCATGAAGAGCCTCATAAAAATAAACACTTTTTAATTTGAATTTCTTCAGCTACAAGTTAGATATTCACTTAAAAATAGGACAATGCTATCTTGGGGGGGGTGGGAGAAGGGAGGGGGTGGAGGTGACACTGGGAGACGGGTGTGGAAGGGTTGCACAATTTTATTTGTGTATGTCTGGAAAATTACTGTTACATAAAAATCACTTTAAACTCTGCTACTATTTTAATATCAAGCTCTTGCACCTGACTTTGTGCTGTACAAGATTAATCGGACTCTATCAACATTTAGGAAATTGCAACATGTTGATCCTGTGTTTGGTATCTGAATTGAAATCCACTGTGCCTAATTCTATGGATATGTCCATAAATTGTATGCACTTTTTCAGCTGGCCTGAACTATTATTTGTGAGGGTAAAATGGGTTATTTATTTTCCTTTCATCAAATAAATCTGTATTTTATTGCAATAAGGTATTGTTGTTTGTGTGAGGGAGTCTTTTGTTGTTCTATATCCCTATGCCACAAGTACAGAAAGGTAGAAATGGAGCCACGTTACTGAGTATAGAGACAAGAGATTCTGCAGATGATTCTTCAGCACACACGCACAAAATACAAAATGAACTTAGCAAGTCAAATTTAAAGTAAATTTATTATCGAAGTCCATATATACTGTATCACCATATACAAGCTTGAGATTGGTTTTCTTGCAGGCATTTACAGTAAATTCAAGAACCAAACTAGAATCAAAGACTGCACTCAGTAGGACAGACAACCAATGTGCAAAAGACTGATACAAAAGAAGAAGAAAAAATAAAGAAAAAAATCAAGAATATGAGATGCAGAGTCCTTGAAGGTGAGTTCACAAGTTGTGGAAACAGTTGAGTGACTTTATTCCCACTGGTTCAAAAGCCTGGTGGTTGAGGGGTAATAACTGTCCCTAGTAGTGTGAGACATGCGGCTCCTGTACCTTTTCTCAATGGCAGTAGTGAGAAGAGAGCTTGACCTGGGTGGTGAGGGTCCTCAATGCTGAATGCTGCTTTCCTGCGACACCACTCTGTACAGATGCTCCCAATGGAGGGGAGGGCTTTTCCTGTGATGGACTAGGCCATAGTCACTACTTTTTGTACAATTTTCTGTCCAAGAACATTGGTGATTCCATACCAGCCTGTGATGAAGCTAGTAAGTATACCCTCCATTACACATCTATTGAAGTTTGTCAGTTTTAGACAAACTTCAAAGGAAGTAGAGGTGCTGCCGTGCTGTCTACGTAATTGCACTTATGTGTTGGGCCAAGGACAGGTCCTCTGCAATGGTAACACTGAGGAATTTAAAGCTGTTGATCCTCGCCACCTCTGATTCCCTGATGAGGACTGCTTCATTCACCCTTAGTTTCCTCCTCCTCAGGGCCATAATCAGTTCCTTGGTTTTGGTGACATTGAGTGAGAGGTTGTTGTGATACCACTTACCCAGATTTTCAGTCTCCCTCCTATATGCTGATTCATCACCAACTTTGATTCAGCCCACAACAATGATGTCATCAGCAAACTTAAATGTGGCATTGGAGCTGTGCTTAGCCTCACCATAAGCGTAAAGCGAGTAGAGCAGGGAGCTAAGCACACAGCCTGGTGGAGCACCTGTGCTGATAGAGATAGTGGAAAAGTTGTTGTTGCCAATCTGAACTGAATGGTGTCTTCAACCGACGAAATTAGGATCCAATTGCACTAAGAGGTATTGAGGCCAAAGTCTTGAAGCTTCTTGATTAGTTTTAAGGGGATGATAGTATTGAATGCTGAGCTGTATTTGATAAAGAACATTCTGATAAATGCATCTTTGCTGTCCAGATGTTCCAGGGTTCAGTGAAGAGCCAATGAGATGGCACCTGCTGTGTACTTGTGCTGGTAGGCAAATTAGAGCAGATCCAAGTTACTTATGAGCAGGAGTTGATGTGTTTCATCATCAACCGCTCAACACATTTCATCACAATGCATGTAAGAGCCACTGAATGATAGTCACTGAGGCAGGTTACCACGTCCTGCTAGGCCCTGGTATAATACAAGCCTGCGTGAAGCGGGTGTACATCTTAGACTGTCAAAACGAGAGGTTAAAGATATTGGTGAGTAGTTCAGCCACTTGATCAGCACAGGTGTTTAATGTCAGTCTGGAGCCCCGTCTGGGCTGGATGCTTCCCGTGTGTTCACCCTCCTAAACGATGCTCTCATGTTGGCCGCAGGGATTGAAATCACAGGGATATTGGGGGCCTGTGGGAGTTTGTGAAGGGTCCTACGTATTTTGACAGTTAAAGTGAGCACAGAAGGCAGCAACTATAGAGGGGAATAAATACTTCATTTTTTTATTTAGAGATACGGGGCAGAACAGGCCCTTCCGGCCCACGTCCCCACCTATTTAACACGGGCATAACCACAAGACAATTTACAATGACCAATTAACCTCCAAACTGGTGCATCTTCGGACTGTGAGAGGAACCCGGAGCACCCGGAGGGGCCCCATGCAGTCGTGGGGACAAAGTACACACTCCTGACACAGGATGCCAGGATAGGAGTCCGAATTCTGATGCCCCGAGTTGTAACAGTGACGCACTAACGGCTATGCTACTGTGGCAGTATGAAGGCTCTGAATGGTTCCTTTTCAGCTATTCTTCAAAGAAATCGAAGTGCAGAATTTCACAGTCTGGAAGTTGTACATGCCTTTAGATTTAAAATGAAAATGCTCAACTAATTTTCCATTTCCGATATTACATCCTCTTTGTACTGAGTTTGAAAAGCTGGTATATTGGACAGTTTCTACCAGTGGCTAAAGCAAAGGTTTTGGCCAATATACCGAATTACTACCGTCCTGCCTATATGATACAACTCGCATTACGGCGTTGATGCAAAATCATAAGTGACACTTTGGAACTTCAGACACTTGGGCAAACAGTGTATGAGGCCAAAATATCCTAGAACCATATTTTTTCAAAGTTCAAAGTGAATTTCTTATCAGAGTATGTATATTATATACAACCTTGAGTTTTGTCTCCTTACAGACAGCCACAAAACAAAGAAACCCAATAGAACCCATAAAAAAAAGACAGTTAACCATGTGCAGACAGACTTCATTCAACAATGAAATAGCCCGGGCAATTTTCTTCATTGAACCCAGCTTAATGAATTGCTCAGCCCCACAGTTCATTCTTTGGACTATCCACCCTTGCTGCGTTGGGTTGTACATGAGCAGCAAATGCAACAACACTTTGGTTTTGATCCATCCACAGGTTTCTACCCACCTCACGCAAGGAGAGCTGCAAGTGTGCTAGTGCAAGAGTTCACTGCTGTTCCTAGTTTTAGAACCATAGAACACTACAGCACAGAAACAGGCCTTTTGGCCCTTCTTGGCTGTGCCAAACCATTTTTCTGCCTAGTCCCCCTGACCTGCACCTGGACGATATCCCTCCATACACCTCTCATCCATGTGCCTGTCCAAGTTTTTCTTAAATGTTAAAAGTGAGCCCAAATTTACCACTTCATCTGGCAGCTCATTCCATACTCCCACCACTCTCTGTGTGAAGAAGCCCCCCCTTAATGTTCCCTTTAAATTTTTTCCCCTTCGCCCTTAACCCATGTCCTCTGGTTCTTTTCTCCCCTAGCCTCAGTGGAAAAAGCCTGCTTGCATTCACTCTATCTATACCCATCATAATTTTATATACCTCTATCAAGTCTCCCCTCATTCTTCTACGCTCCAGGGAATAAAGTCCTAACCTATTCAACCTTTCTCTGTAACTGAGTTTCTCAAGTCCTGGCAACATCCTTGTAAACCTTCTCTGCACTCTTTCAACCTTATTTATATCCTTCCTGTAATTTGGTGACCAAAACTGAACACAATACTCCAAATTCGGCCTCACCAATGCCTTATACAACCTCATCATAACATTCCAACTCTTATACTCAATACTTTGATTAATAAAGGCCAATGTACCAAAAGCTCTCTTTACGACCCTATCTACCTGTGACGCCACTTTTAGGGAATTTTGTATCAGTATTCCCAGATTCCCTCTGTCCTACTGCACTCCTCAGTGCCCTACCATTTACCTTGTATGTTCTACCTTGGTTTGTCTTTTCAAAGTGCAATACCTCACACTTGTCTGTATTAAACTCCATCTGCCATTTTTTAGCCCATTTTTCCAGCTGGTCCAAATCCCTCTGCAAGCTTTGAAAACCTTCCTCACTGTCCACTACACCTCCAATCTTTGAATCATCTGCAAATTTGCTGATCCAATTTACCACATTATCAGCCAGAATATTGATATAGATGACAAATAACAATGGACCCAGCACTGATCCCTGTGGCACACCACTAGTCACAGGCCTCCACTCAGAGAAGCAATCCTCCACTACCACTCTATGGCTTTTTCCATTTAGCCAATGTCTAATCCAATTTACTACCTCTCCATGTATACCTAGCGACTGAATCTTCCTAACTGACCTCCCATGCGGGACCTTGTCAAAGGCCTTACTGAAGTCCATGTAGACAACATCCACTGCCTTCCCTTCATCCACTTTCCTGGTAACCTCCTCGAAAAACTCCAACAGATTGGTCAAACATGACCTACCATGCACAAAGCCATGTTGACTCTCCTTAATAAGTCCCACTCCATCCAAATACTTGTAGATCCTATCTCTCAGTACCGCTTCCAATAATTTACCTACTACTGACGTCAAATTTACCGGCCTATAATTTCCCAGATTACTTTTAGAGCCTTTTTTTTAAACAACGGAACAACATGAGCTATCCTCCAATCCTCTGGCACCTCACCCATAGACACCGACATTTTAAATATATCTGCCAGGGCCCCTGCAATTTCAACACTAGTCTCCTTCAAGGTCCGAGGGAATACCCTGTCAGGTCCTGGGGATTTATCTACTCTGATTTACCGCAAGACAGCAAGCACCTCCTCCTCTTCAATCTGTATAAATTCCATGACCTTACTACTTGTTTACCTTATTTCCATTGACTCCATGCCATCCTTAGTAAATACAGATGCAAAAAACCCATTTAAGATCTCCCCTGACGAAGGGTCTCGGCCTGAAACGTCGACTGCGCCTCTTCCTATAGATGCTGCTTGGGCTGCTGCGTTCACCAGCAACTTTGATGTATGTTGCTAAGATCTCCCCCATTGCTTTTCCATACATAGCCGACCACTCTGATCTTCAAAAGGACCAATTTTATCCCTTACAATCCTTTTGCTCTTAATATACCTGTAGAAGCTCTTTGGATTATCCTTCACCTTGACTGCCAATGCAACCTCATGTCTTCTTTTATGTCTTGTCATGTCTTCTTCTGATTTCTTTCTTAAGTATTTTTTGCACTTTTCATGCTCCTCAAGCACCTTATTTGCTCCCTGTTTCCTATACATGTCATACATCTCTCTCTTCATCTTTATCAGAGTTCCAATATCCCTTGAGAACCAAGGTTCCTTATTCTTATTCACTTTGCCTTTAATCCTGACAAGATCATACAAACTCTGCACTCCCAAAATTCCTCCTTTGAAGGCTTCCCACCTACCAATCACACCCTTGCCAGAGAACAACCTGTCCCAATCCACGCTTTTTAGATCCTTTCTCATTTCTTCAAATTCGGCCTTTTTCCAGTTTAGAACCTCAACCCTAGGACCAGATCTATCCTTGTCCATGATCAAGTTGAAACTAATGGTGTTATGATCACTGGAACCAAAGTGCTCCCCTACACAGACTTCCGTCACTTGTCCCAACTCGTTTCCTAATAGGAGATCCAATATTGCATCCCCTCTAGTTGGTACCTCTATATATTGATTTAGAAAACTTTCCTGAACACATTTTACAAACTCTAAACCATCTAGACCCCTAACAGTATGGGAGTCCCAATCAATATGTGGAAAATTAAAATCCCCTACTACCACAACTTTATGTTTCCTGCAGTTGTCTGCTATCTCTCTGCAGATTTGCTCCTCCAATTCTTGCTGACTATTGGGTGGTCTGTAATACAATCCCACTAATGTGGCCATACCTTTCCTGTTTCTCAGCTCCACCCATATGGCCTCGGTAGACAAGCCCTCTAATCTGTCCTGCCTGAGCACTGCTGTAACACTTTCCCTGACTAGTAATGCCACCCCCCCCCTTCATTCCTCTGCCTCTATCACGTCTGAAACATCAGAACCCTGGAACATTAAGTTGCTAGTCCTGCCCCTCCTGTAGCCAAGTTTCACGAATGGCTATAATGTCATAATTCCATGTGTCAATCCATGCCCTCAGCTCGTCAGCCTTCCCCACAATACTCCTTGCATTGAAATAGACAAATCTCAGAAGATTATTACCACCACACACAACCCTTCTATTTGTGACTTTGCATGAACTTTTAACATCATTTATTTTCACCCCCGCTCCACTATCTGCTCTGGCACTCTGGTTTTAGGTGGGAGCAGAGTTTGTTTCTTCCTTCTGGGAGATGGTCATACAGTCATACAGTCTTTCAGCCCATCTATTCCATGCCAATCAAGATGCCCATTCTGTCTTTGACCCACATCCTTCTACACTTTTTCAATCCATTGTACCAGCTCAACAGTCTTTTAAAAGGTGTTATATTTCTGCCTTAGCTCCATCCTCAGGCAACTTGTTCCACACACACACCACTGTGTGGGTGAGAAAATTACTCCTCAGCTTCCTATTAAATCTCTCCTTTCTTGTCATTTTGATTCCCAACCCTGTGAAAACAACTGAGTCCATTCACCCCACCTATACCCTTCATGATTTATACACCTCTATAAGATTGCCTCTTAATCACTGAAATTCCGAGGAATAAAGTCCCAGTCTGCCATCCTCTCCCTATAACTCAGTCTCTCCAGTTCGGCAACAACCTTGTTACTCTTTTCTGCACTCTTTCCAGTTTAAAAACATCATTCACATAGCACCGTGAAGAAAGCCCAAACATAACACTCCAAGTGTGGCCTCACCAGCATCTTGTACAAATACAACACAAATCCACTTGGAAATTGACCACCAAGCCACACACCATCTTAATTTGGAAATATATCGTCTTTCCTTCACCTTCACTGGGTGAAAATCATGAAACTCTCTGCCTAACAGCACTGTGGATATACCCACACCTCGAGGATGTCCACGGGGCAGTTCACTGCCACTTTCTCAAGGGCACCTTAACCTCTGGCTCAGCCTGAGAAGCCAACATTCCTTGAATGATAAAAAAAATCCTCAAAGCCCCTTCACATGCTCCTTGCTGCACACAATACCATGGCTGCAAAATCAGAAAATATTACATTTCGTCCTTGTAGGCAAATTGTTTATGTTGATTGCGACAGGTTAACCCCAATAACCGATTCCTGCTGTATCACATCAGTCACAGGCTGCCAGCCAGAGAGAGACTTGCCTATATTAGTTTTGTTTTTAAACCAAGACTCCAACGAAAGAAAGATTTATTGCTTTAACTATGTTCAGCAATCTCCTATGTGAGATCTTATCAAAACAAAAAACACAGCACAGGAACAGGCCTTTGGCCCACAATAGAACACAGAACAGAATATCACAGGAACAGGCCTTCGGCCCACAATAGAACACAGAACAGTATATCACAGGAACAGGCCTTCGGCCCACGATAGAACACAGAACAGTATATCACAGGAACAGGCCTTCGGCCCACAATAGAACACAGAACAGTATATCACAGGAACAGGCCTTTAGCCCACAATAGAACACAGAACAGTATATCACAGGAACAGTACAGGCCCTTCGGCCCACAATAGAACACAGAACAGTATATCACAGGAACAGGCCTTCAGCCCACGATAGAACACAGAACAGTATATCACAGGAATAGCCTTCAGCCCACAATAAAACACAGAACAGTATATCACAGGAACAGACTCTTCAGCCCACAATAGAACACAGAACAGTATATCACAGGAACAGGCCCTTCGGCCACAATAGAACACAGAACAGTATATCACAGGAGCAGGCCCTTCAGTCCACAATAGAACACAGAACAGTATATCACAGGAACAGGCCCTTCGGCCCACAATAGAACACAGAACAGTATATCACAGGAACAGGCCCTTCGGCCACAATAGAACACAGAACAGTATATCACAGGAACAGGCCTTCGGCCCACAATAGAACACAGAACAGTATATCACAGGAATAGCCTTCAGCCCACAATAAAATACAGAACAGTATATCACAGGAACAGACTCTTCGGCCCACAATAGAACACAGAACAGTATATCACAGGAACAGGCCCTTCAGCCACAATAGAACACAGAACAGTATATCACAGGAGCAGGCCCTTCAGTCCACAATAGAACACAGAACAGTATATCACAGGAACAGGCCCTTCGGCCACAATAGAACACAGAACAGTATATCACAGGAGCAGGCCTTCAGCCCACAATAAAACACAGAACAGTATATCACAGGAGCAGGCCCTTCGGCCCACAATAGAACACAGAACAGTATATCACAGGAACAGGCCTTCGGCCCACAATAGAACACAGAACATTATATCACAGGAATAGGCCCTTCAGCCCACAATAGAACATAGAACCCTTTCATTCCCAGGATCATTCTCATGAACCTCCTCTCGAGCCACGAATCTGATACATTTTAATCTTCTGGATGAGTCTCCCCTGAAGGATCCTGTCCTAGGAGGAACTTAAATCCATGTAGACAATGTCCACAGCTCTATCTTCGTCAATTACCCTTGTCACAAATCACAATCAAGTTAGTAAGACATGACTTGCTCTGCACTAGGCTGTGCTGACCATCTGCAATCAAGCCAAATGCTCATAAATTTTATCTCGAAGAGGTTAGCACAACCTCTTTCAGTGCCAGTGACCCAGATTCAATTCTTACTGCTGTCGTTAAGGAGCTTGTACGTTCCTTCCATGACTGCTGGGTTTCTTCCAGGTGCTCTGGTTTCCTCCCACACTCCAAAGACATACAAGTTAGTAGGTTAATTGGTCACATGGGTGTAATAAGGCGTCGTGAACTCATTGAGTGAAATAAATGAGAATCCTCTCCAGTAACTTCCCTACCACGAACGCGGCACTCACCGGTCTATAGTTCCCAACATTATACCTGATTAAAGGAACAACATTTGCCTGTGCTCCGGGACCTCTGCTATGGTTAGCAAGGGCACAAACACCATAGGACCATAAGACATAGGAGCAGAATTACACCATTCAGCCCATTGAGTCTGCTCCGCCATTCCATCATGGCTGATCCCACTCAACCCCATACACCTGCCTTCTTGCCATATTCTTTGATGCCCTGACCGATCAGGTAACGATCAACTTCCGCCTTAATATACCCACGGACTTGGCCTCCACCACAGTCTGTGGCAGAGCATTCCACAGATTCACTACTCGCTGGCTAAAAAAATAATCCTCCTTACCTCTGTTCTAAAAGGGCACACCTCAATTTTGAGGTTGTGCCTTTTATTTCTGGATACTCCCACCACAGGAAACGTCCTCTCCACATCCACCCTATCTGGTCCTCTCAACATTTGGTAGGTCATTGGTCACATTGGTCAAGGCTCCCAAAATCTCATCTCTTGTCTCTCTCAGTAACCTGAGATATATCAGGCCCACAGGTCACCATTACTTGTTTTCTTTTCCCCCTCATACCCTGTCTTCCAATCTAAAGGAACTATATCAGAATCCACAAAATATTGCAAGATAGTAACAAGAACACTCACTATCTCTGAGACCACCTCTGGGCAGCAGGTAATTACATTTTTATCACTTCCTTATCTTTTATTACACTCCCATTATCTAGTTCTAAGCTTCACTTTCCTCTTCTCTCAGGTTCTATCATCTGTAGATCTTTGCTCCCTCTACCTTTCTCCTCCCAGCCTCTGTCTCTATTCTAACCCTCTCTCTTCTATCTACCTATCATCCTCAACCTCTTCTCACCACTATCCCTCTACCACTTGCCTTTTACCCTCCACACTTGGATCCACCTCTCACCTGCCAGCTCTTGTCCCACTCATTCACTATTTCCCCTCAGTCCAGCTGAAGGGTCTTGATTCTTGTCCCTCCACAGATACTGCCTGACCTGTTGAGTTCTTCCTGCAGTTCATTAATAAATACGACAATATAATTTGCAATCATGTTCTACAGTTCTACATATATATATATATGCAAGTTGTGCAACTCTCAGATTTTAACATGATATTTATAAAAGAAAATATTAAAAATAAACTGCATCTTGTTGAAAATCTAAATTAAAAACCGAACACTCGGGCCACGCTTGAATAGTTCCAGCATTGTCTGATTAAATTCCAATTGATAAACTCCATGAAACCTGATTAAAATGTGGCAGAAGGTAGGTTTTGAAGTGAGTTGACCAAAGCGCTTTCTGATCCTACCCCCACACCGTACACAGCGGTAACTAGGCAACAAACAAACACTCAGGGTAGTCTGGCGCCAGACTGCACGGTTGAAGCGGGGGGTTTCCGTTCCGCCTCACCCACCATGAAGCTGAGCGAGGATGCACAGCAGGAACTCTACGCCTGGATCGACCGGGTGCCGCTGTCACGACCCAAGCGGAACATCGCCCGCGACTTCAGCGACGGAGGTGCATCGCGCAGGCGCGGGTCTCATGTCTCCAGCTGGTCTGTGAAGGACGGCCGGGCGGCGGCGGCGGTGGGATAGCGTCCCCTTCGATACCCTGTTTTTGTCCTGGAGGAGGGAGGGCCCCTTACTCCATCGGGTGGGCTTCCTTCCACTCACTCACGCCCATTCGGGGGCCCCCTCTCCCTCGCCACCCACCCCGCCCTTTGAGTGGCCTCTGTCCCCATCTCTCATCTACCCCCCCGTCCCCATCTCTCATCTATCCCCCGTCCCCGTCTCTCATCTATCCCCCGTCTCCATCTCTCATCCACCCCCCGTCTCCATCTCTCATCTATCCCCCGTCCCCGTCTCTCATCTATCCCCCGTCCTCGTCTCTCATCCATCCCCCGTCTCCATCTCTCATCCACCCCCCGTCTCCATCTCTCATCTATCCCCCGTCCCCGTCTCTCATCTATCCCCCGTCCTCGTCTCTCATCTATCCCCCGTCTCCATCTCTCATCCACCCCCCGTCTCCATCTCTCATCCACCCCCCGTCCCCGTCTCTCATCTATCCCCCGTCCCCGTCTCTCATCTATCCCCCGTCTCCATCTCTCATCTATCCCCCGTCCCCATCTCTCATCTACCCCCCGTCCCCATCTCTCATCTACCCCCCGTCCCCATCTCTCATCTATCCCCTGTACTCTTATGGAAGCGTTAGGTTCTTTGGTGATATTCCTTAGGAGAGTTATTCCTAGAGTTGGGGGCAATAATTGTTTAATAAGCAACAACAAACACACTTTACGATATGCTGGAGGTGCTCAAAGTCGAGTGTATTGTGGTGTACTGTAACATACAGGCGTAGTGAAAACCCTGTAGCAGCATCACAGCTTATCTGCAGCTTTCACAAATAGTATCAATTAAACTTAAATTACGCACAACTTTTCCCAGCAAAAACACAATTAGAACTATTAAAAAGTTTATTTTAGTGCAAAACTGCAGGGGTTTGAGAGATTTGAATCCGAGGGGGGAACAAATATCCTGATGGGAAGGTTTGCTAGTCCTATTGGTGAGGGTTTAAACTAGATTTGCAGGTGGGTGGGAACTGAAGTGGCAGAGGACGGGGAGGTTGGAGAATAAGTAGAGACAGTTTGTAAGGAGTTTGTGAGGAAGTATAGGCAGATGTGAAGGGGATGTTCCCTATGGTGGGATGTCCAGAACTTGAAGGCACAGCCTCAAAATTGACGGGTGACCCTTTAGAATAGAGCTAAGGAGGATTTTTTTTTAGCCAGAGGGTGGTGAATCTGTGGAATGCTCTGCCACAGACTGCGGTGGAGGGCAAGTCCATGGGTATATTTAAAGCGGAAGTTGATAGTTTCCTGATTGGTCAGGGCAGAGGATATGGTAAGAAGGTAGGTGTATGGGGATAAGTGGGATCTGGATATGACCTTTTCCAAACTTATTCTATTTCTTTGTAATATTTGTTGAGAGGAATGGAGTCGTTGTCACTAATGGTTCCTTTTTTTATGATGTTACATAACAGCCCATATCTTTTTTTTAGTTTAGTTGATTAACACTGTTTAGGTTAGTTTTTTTGGGGGGGGGTTATACTTTTATTTTTTTTTCCTTTTTCATGATTTTTTAAAGATATTTTTCTTTGTTTTATATTGTTCATCTGTATCCTGTATGATTGGGAGATTTAACAAATAAGTGTCAACTGGGCTTGTATTTAACTATGTCAATTACAACAATGTATTCCCAATAACTTTGTATCAATATTATGCTATGTTTATTATTATGAAACTAATAAACAGATTGAGAAAGAAAGAAAAGAAAGGATCTGGGATCAGCCATGATGGAATGGTAGAAAAGACTCGATGGGCTGAGTGGCCTAATTATGCTCCTAAGTCTTATGGTCTTATGTTAGAGCAAAGATGCACTCAGCCTGATGGTTTGAGATGTGTCTATTTTAATGCAAGGAGTACCATAAACAAGGATGGTGAACGTAGAACGTGGATCAATACATGGATCTGTGACGTTGTGGCCATTAGAGACTTAGATGTCTCAGGGGCAGGAATGGCTGCTGAGTGTGCCGGGCTTTAGATGTTTCATAAAAAACAGAGAGGGAGGCAAAAGAGATGGGAGTGTGGCATTGCTAATTAGGGATAGTGTCTCAGCTGCAGAAAAGAAGGAAGTCATCGCTGTATGGTCTACTTGAGTCAGTGTGGATGGAAGTCAGAAACAGGAAGGGAGCAATAACTCTACCGGGTGTTTTTTATAGACCCCCTCCCAATAATAACAAGGATATCGAGGAGCAGATGGGGAGGCAGGTTCTGGAATGGTTCAATAATAATAAGGTTGTTGTGATGGGAGATTGTGACTTTCCTAATATTGATTGGCATGTCCCTAGAGTGAGGGGTTTAGATGGGGTGGAGTTTGTTAGGTGTGTTCAGGAAGGTTTCCTGATGCAATATGTAGATAAGCTAACTAGAGGAGAGGCTGTACTTGATCTGGTATTGGGAAATGAACCTGGTCAGGTGTCAGATCTCTTGGTGGGAGAGCATTTTGGAGTTAGTGATCGCAACTCCACCTCCTTCACCATAGTGCTGGAGAGGGATAGGAGCAGACAATTTGGGAAAACATTTAATTGAGGTAGGGGGAAATATGATGCTATTAGGCAGGAACTTGGGAGCATAAATTGGGAGCAGATGTTCTCGGAAATGCATGGCAGAAATGTGGCAAATGTTCAGGGAACATTTGCATGGGATTCTGCATAGGTATGTTCCATTGAGGCAGGGAAAGGATGACAGAGTTAAAGATGGTGTACAAAAGATGTAGAAAATCTAGTTAAGAAGAAAAGAAATGCTTATGAAAGGTTCAAGAAACTAGATACTGTTAGGGCTCTAGAAAATTACAAGATTGTTAGGAAGGAGCTTAAGAATGGAATTTGGAGAGCCAGAAGGGGCCATGGGAAGGCCTTGTGAGCAGGATTAAGGAAAACCCCAAAGTATTCTACAAATATGTGAAGAGCAAGAGGATGAGCCATGTGAAAATAAGACCAATCAGGTGCGATAGTGGAAACGTGCATGGAGTCAGAGGAGGTAGCAGAGGTACTTAATGAATACTTTGCTTCAGTATTCACCAGGGAAAAAGACTTTGGCAATTGTGGGGGTGACTTACGGCGGACTGAAACACTTGAGTGTATAGACATTAAGAAAGAGGATGTGCTGGAGCATTTGAAAAGCATTAAGTTAGATAGGTCACCGGGACTGGATGAGATGTACCCCAGGCTACTGTGGGAAGCAAAGGAGGAGATTGCTGAGCCTCATGTGATGATCTTTGCATCATCAATGGGGCTGGGAGTGGTACTGGAGGATTGGAGGGTTGCAAATGTTGTTCTCTTGTTCAAGAAAGGGAGTAGAGACAACCCTGGAAATTATAGACCAGTGAGTCTGACTTCAGTGGTGGGCAAGTTGTTGGAGAAGTTCCTGAGAGGCAGGATTTATGAGCATTTGGAGAGACATAATCTGATTAGGGATAGTCAGAATGGCTTTGTCAAGGGCAGGTTGTGCCTTACGAGCCTGATTGAATTCTTTGAGGATCTAACAAAACACATTGATGAATGTAGAGCAGTGAATGTAGTGTATATGGATTTCAGTAAGGCATTTGATAAGGTTTCCCATGCAAGGCTCCTTCAGAAAATAAGGAGGCATGGAATCCAAGGAGACCTACCTTCGTGGATCCAGAATTGGCTTGCCCACAGAAGACAAAGGTTGGTTGTAGATAGTTTGTATTCTGCATGGAGGCCAGTGACCAGCGGTGTTCTGCAGGGATCTGTTTTGGGACCCCTCCTCTTTGTGATTTTTTTAATAAATGACCTGGATGAAGAAGTAGAAGGGTGGGTGAGTAAGTTTGCTATTGACACAAAGGCTGGGGGTGTTGTGGATAGTGTGGAGGGCTGTCAGCAGGACATTGACAGGATGCAGAACTGGGCTGAGAAGTGGCAGATGGACTTCAACCCAGATCAGTGTGATGTGGTTCATTTTGGTAGGTCCAATTTGGAGACAGACTATAATATTAATGGTAAGACTCTTGGCAGTGTGGAGGATCTGAGAGATCTTGGGGGCTGTGTCGATAGGACACTCAAAGCTGCTTCGCAGATTGACAGTGTTGTTAAGAAGATGTATGGTGTGTTGGCATTCATCAACTGGGAGATTGAGTTCAAGACCATGAGGTAATGTTTCAGCCGTACAAGACCTTGGTCAGACCCCACTTGGAGTACTGTGTTCAGTTCTGGTCACCTCACTACAGGAAGGATGTGGATACTATAGAGAGAGTGCAGAGGATATTTACAAGGATGTTATCTGGATTGGAGGGTGTACCTTATGAGAATAGGTTGAGTGAACTTGGCCTTTTCTCCTTGGAGCAACGGAGGATGAGAGGGGACCTGATAGAGGTGTATAAGATGATGAGAGGCACTGATCTTGTAGATAGCCAGAGGCTTTTTCCAGGGCTGAAATGGCTAACACGAGGGGGCATAGTTTTAAGGTGTTTGGAAATAAGCACCGAGGGGATGTCAGGGGTAAGTTTTTTACACAGGGAGTGGTGGGTGCGTGGAATCCACTGCCAGTGATGGTGGTGCAAGCAGATACAATAGGGTCTTTTAGGAGCCTCTTAGATAGGTACACGGAGCTATGCACTAGGGAAATTCTAGGCCGGGGGTCGGCAACCTTTTTGCCTCCGGGGGCCGGATCGCGTATTAATGAGTGGATGGTGGGCCAGATAAATTCCATAAAAAACTTGGAATATGGAAATTATCCATTTAAATACATCTAGTTATGTTTTGCCTCAAATTAATGAATACCTCATACTAGAAAATCATTTGTGCTTAAGGTTGCCTACCCCTGTTCTAGGCAGTCTCTAGAGTAGGTTACATGGTTGGCACAACATTGTGGGTTGAAGAGCCTGTAGCGTATTGTAGATTTCTATGTTCTACGTTCTAAAATGTCGAGAATTGCTTTTCTCCCACAGATGCTGCTCGACCCATTGAGATACCCCAGCAGATTGTGGCTTTGGATTCAGCATGTCTGAAAACATTTTTTTAATTGAGGGGAGGACTAGAGGTCATAGGTATAACATAAAGGAGAAAAGAATTAGCAGCATCATGAGTACAATGTTTTACCGCTCTGTTGGTAAAAGATGGTGTGAGGATGGCGGCGTGACACAGCTTGCAGCAGCCACTCCGGTGTTGATGTCTATTATTTGTCAAGTAGAGTGCCGTGCACAATCCTGATTTGTTGGAGATGGGCGTGAGAGTATGGAGGAACATCTGGTGAAACTTCTGAAATGCCTGCTTCACTGCTGCTGCTACTGTGTGGTCTAGAATCTCCGGAGGAGAAGGCCCCAGGTCCTCGGCTTTGCCTGTTGCTTGGCGGCCGGGGCAGGGTCGAAGTGCTCGGCAGAGGATGGTGCTTGGAGAGGCTGTGTCGGAGGGGCTGGTCGGAGGCTCAAAGTTTTCGGACGGACTCAGAGTCCGCTGCGGTTGGGTGCTTCCAATGGTGCTGCATCGGCGAGTTTGCGGCGTTTGGAGGTTCATGACGGGGAGATTTCCTCCCTTCTGCCGCCTGCGTGAGATGATGAGTCTATTGGGACTTTGAGACCTTTTTTTACCATGCCCATGGTCTGCTCCTTATCAAATTATGGTATTGCTTTGCACTGTTATATGTTATAATTATGTGGTTTTGTCAGTTTTAGTCTTGATTTGTCCTGTATTTTCTTGTGATATTATTCTGGAGGAATGTTGTGTCATTTTTTTAATGCATGCATTTCTAAATGACTGTAAATGGAAACTGAACTGAACTGGAACTCCAAGCGCGTTGCCTGCAGATGTGTGGAGATGCAGTTCACTGTGGCCTACCAGAGGCAACTGCAGAAATGTCCAGGGGTGGAACTTGTGTTCTGGTAACTCTGCCTCATGGGAATCTTCAGTCATTTTGTCTTAAACATTGATCTTTTTTATTAAAACCATTAGTTCAAATATTTAGCAAAACAAAGAAAAAACACATTATGGCAGAGACCATGGTCCCACAGTAACCTTTCTTTCACATACATGTCACCTAAATTCATATATCACCTGCCAGCTTTTGCTCCCCTTCCTCCCATCTTTTTATACTGGCTATCATCCTTCTTTCTTTTCAGTGCAGATGAAGAGTCTCAACCCGAAACATTGACTGTCCACTTTCCAACGTAGATGTTGCCCAACCTGCTGAGTTCCTCCAGCATGTTGTTTGTTGCTCCAGATTTCCATTATCTGTAGTCGCTTGTTTTTGCTTGGTAGAGATGTTTCCTGGACCTGAGGGCTCGATTGTCACTGTTAATGACGCAATCAGGGTGTGAATCTGTAACGGTCATGGCCATACTGATGTTTCTCATACCCTGCTATGAGGAAATGAACTCCTTTACACAATCACAAAAGCATTTGGACTGTAAAATGTTTTGTGGAGTCCAAAAATTGTGAAAGATTTCCTAGAAATTGAAACCTTTCATTTTTAGTTGTTCTTGTGGAAGAGGACTAGACAAAAAAAATCAAATTTGGTGTTAGAGGTTCTGGTTCAATCACAAACAAGAAAATCTGCAGATGCTGGAAATCCAAGCAACACACACAAAGTGCTAGAGGAACTCAGAAGGCCAGGCAGCATCTGGTTCATATACCTGTCTATAAAAAGTATTCAAACCCCCCCCCCCTTAGAAGTTTTCATATTTTAATTGTTTTACAACATTGAATCACACTGATTTTAATTTGGCTTTAATTTGACACTGATCGACAGAAAAAGACACTTTCTTGTCTAAGTGAAAACCGATCTCTACAAAATGATCTAAATTAATTACAAATATAAAACACAAAATCATTGTAGCATGTATTCACCTGCTTTAATATGATACACGAAATCATCTCTGTTGCAGCCAATTGGTTTTAGAAGTCAGATAATTAGTTAAATAGGGATCGCCATGTGCAGTCAAGGTTTCTCAATTGATTGTAGTAAAAATACACTGGTAACTGGAAGATCCAACTATTGTTGAGTCAGTATTCTGGCAAAAACTACACCATGAAGGCAAAGAACACTGCAAGCAACTCTGTAAAATGATTGTTGAAAAGCACAAGTCAAGAGATGGATACAAGAAAATTTCCAAGTCACTGAATATTTCTCGGAATACAATTAAGTCAATCATCAAGGAATGGAAAGAATATGGCACAACTATAAATCTGCCTAGAGCAGACCGTCCTCAAAGACTGAGTGACGGTGCAAGAAAGGGACTAGAGAGGGAGGCCACCAAGAGACCAGTGACAACTCTGGAGGAGCTACAAGCTTCTGAGGCTGAGATGGAGAGACTGTCCACACAACAGCTGTTGCCTGGGTGCTTCACCAGTCACAGCTTTATAGGAGAATGGCAAAGAGAAAGCCACTGTTGAAAAAAACTCACATGCAATCTCAGCTAAAATTTGCCAGAAGGCATATAGGAGACTGAAATCAGCTGGAAGAAGGTCCTATGATCTGACGAAACCAAAATTGAGCTGTTTGGCTGTTAGACTAAACACTCTGGCATAAGCCAAACTCTGTACATCATCAAAAACACACCATCTCTACCATGAAGCACGGTGGTGGCTGCATTGTGCTGTGGGGATGCTTCACTGCAGCAGGCCCTGGAAGGCTTGTGAAAATAGAGGGTCAAATGAATGCAGAAAAATACAAGGAAATTCTGGAGGAAAAAACTTGATACAGTCCGCAAGAAAACTGTGACTTGGGAGAAGATTTGTTTGCCAGCAAGACAATAACCTCAAGCATAAAGCCAAAGTTACACAGGAATGGCTTAAAAACAAAGTTAATGTCCTGGAGTAGCCAAGTCAGCATCCAGATCTCAATCCAACTGAGAGTTTGTGGCTGGACTTGAAATGGTCTGTTCACTCACAATCACCGTGTAATCTAAGCAGTATTGTAAAGAAGAATGGGGAAAATTTGGTGTCCAGATAAGCAAAGCTGATAGGGACCTATCCACACAGACTGTATTTGCTGCCAAGAGTGCATCTACTTCTACTAAATACTGTCTTGAAGCCAGTGCATCTACTAAATACTGTTTTGAAGGGGGTGAATAATTACGCAATCAATTATTTTGTGTTTAATAATTCTAATAAATTTAGAGGAATTTGTAGACATTTGTTTTCACTTTGACATAAAAGAGTCTTTTCTGTTGATCAGTGTCAAAAAAAAAGCCAAACTAAATCCATTGTGATTCAACGTTGTAAAACAATAAAACATGAAAACTTACGGGGGTGGGGTGAATACTTTTTATAGGCACTGTAGATAATAGATAATAGACAATAGAGAATAGGTGCAGGAGTAGGCCATTCAGCCCTTCGAGCCAGCACCGCCATTCACTGTGATCATGGCTGATCATCCACAATCAGTATCCAGTTCCTGCCTTATCCCCATAGCCTTTGATTCCACTATCTTTAAGAGCTCTATCCATCTCTTTTTTGAAAGCATCCAGAGATTTGGCCTCCTCTGCCTTCTGGGGCAGAGCATTCCATATATCCACCACTCTCTGGCGTTCTAAATATAGGTGGAAGGAAATCTGCAACTCTCTGTCTCCAAGAGTCTGTTGAGGCTGGTATACTCAGCAGGACTGAATGGTTCTGCTGGAAGGGCTAGGCCCAAAATGTCGATTGTACTCTTTTCCATAGGTGTTGCCTGGCCTGCCGAGTTCCTCCAGCATTTTGTGTGTGTTGCTTCCGCCAACAGAAGACAGCTGAAACGTCTCAACCCAAGCAAGGCTGCAGGACTGGATGGTGTCAGTACCAGGGTGCTCAAAGCCTGTGCCCCTCAGCCATGTGGAGTACTTCGCCATGTATTCAACATGAGCCTGAGGCTCCGGAGAGTTCCTGTACTGTGGAAGACATTCTGCCTTGTCCCTGTGCCGAAGACGCTGCACCCCAGCGGCCTCAATGACTACAGACCGGTGGCATTGACCTCCCACATCATGAAGACCCTGGAGAGACTTGTTCTGGAGCTGCTCCGGCCTATGGTCAGGCCACACTTAGATCCCCTCCAGTTCGCCTACCAGCCCCGACTAGGAGTTGAGGATGCAATCGTCTACCTGCTGAACCGTGTCTACGCCCACCTGGACAAGCCAGCGAGCACTGTGAGGGGCATGTTTTTTGACTTCTCCAGTGCATTCAACACCATCTGCCCTGCTCTGCTGGGGGAGAAGCTGACAGCGATGCAGGTGGATGCTTTCCTGGTGTCATGGATTCTTGATTACCTGACTGGCAGACCACAGTACATGTGCTTGCAACACTGTGTGTCCGACAGAGTGATCAGCAGCACTGGGGCTCCACAGGGGACTGTCTTGTCTCCCTTTCTCTTCACCATTTACACCTCGGACTTCAACGACTGCACAGAGTCTTGTCATCTTCAGAAGTTTTCGGATGACTCTGCCATAGTTGGATGCATCAGCAAGGGAGATGAGGCTGAGTACAGGGCTACGGTAGGAAACTTTGTCACATAGTGTGAGCAGAATTATCTGCAGCTTAATGTGAAAAAGGCTAAGGAGTTGGTGGTAGACCTGAGGAGAGCTAAGGTACCGGTGACCCCTGTTTCCATCCAGGGGGTCAGTGTGGACATGGTGGAGGATTACAAATACCTGGGGATACAAATTGACAATAAACTGGACTGGTCTAAGAACACTGAGGCTGTCTACAAGAAGGGTCAGAGCCGTCTTTATTTCCTGAGGAGACTGAGGTCCTTTAACATCTGCCGGACGATGCTGAGGATGTTCTACAAGTCTGTGGTGACCGGTGCTATCATGTTTGCTGTTGTGTGCTGGGACAGCAGGCTGAGGGTAGCAGACACCAACAGAATCAACAAACTCATTCGTAAGGCCTGTGATGTTGTAGGGATGGAACTGGACTCTCTCACGGTGGTGTCTGAAAAGAGGATGCTGTCTAAGTTGCATGCCATCTTGGACAATGTCTCCCATCCACTACATAATGTACTGGGTGAGCACAGGAGTACATTCAGCCAGAGACTCATTCCTCCAAGATGCAGCACAGAGCGTCATAGGAAGTCATTCCTGCCTGTGGCCATCAAACTTTACAACTCCTCCCTTGGAGGGTCAGACACCCTGAGCCGATAGGCTGGTCCTGAACTTATTTCATAATTTACTGGCATAATTTACATATTACTATTTAACTATTTGTGGTTCTATTACTATTTATTATTTATGGTGCAACTGTAACGAAAACCAATTTCCCCCGGGATCAATAAAGTATGACTATGACTATGACTAGCCCATTCCAGTCACTCACCAATGTATAAAGAAACTTGTCCTGCACATCCCCTTTAAACTTTCCATCTCTTACCTTAAAGTTACATCCTCCAGTATTCAGCATTCCTATCCTGGGGATAGATTCTGGCTCTCTACCCCATCTATGCCTTTCATAAACTTAAGGGATTCTTGTGATGTTTCTTCTGGTTGGTTTGCACTAGTGATCAGAAGATCCATTCTTTGTGACTGTCATGGTTGTCAGCCTAGCCTGTGCAGGAAATAATAAAATTACTCCCCAGTCTAATCCTGGCCCTACACACAGGCACATGATGTCAAGGTTAGGAAATGTTTGCCTGCAAACCAAAGCATCTGAGCCCAATTGCTACTGCCTCCCTGACTGAAGCAAGCTGGGGGAGGGGGAACAGGATGGGATGCGGTGAGATTGGTGGAAAAATTGTTGAGGTTTTGGGTTGAAACCCCACATTTCTTTCCCCCCACAGATGCTGCTCGACCTGCAGAGTTCCTCCTGCAGATTGTTTGTTGCTCCAGATTCCAGTACCTGCAGTCTCGTGTCTCCTGTTAACAGAATAATCCTTGGTGTTTTAAATGTTATAGCTAGTCTTTTAAACTTGGGGAATTTTAGGAAAAAATAGATAATTGTTTCAGACAAATGACTATTATCTAATACAAAACAAACTGTTGTGCAAATGTTTGCATGTATCTATTGTTTATTTTAAAATACACTTGAGCTCTATCCAGTATCTTCTATCTGTCTTTCCCAGCTCCATTTCTTCATTGAAGCTGTAACTCTGTTAACCATATGAAAGTTCCTGAATGTCTGTCTCTCCTGATAACGGGAGCAGGAATGGGGCTGGGAAATTGCAATGTGTAGCTGTCTACACTCAAAGTGTAGCGTTATTATCGATGCTTACATGGGAATGGTTACTGATCTTAATGAGCACCATGGTGGCATAGCGGTTAGTGCGACGCTCTTACAGCTCAGCACGTCAGAGTTCCGTGTTCAATCGCGACATCATCTGTAAGGAATTTGTTTGTTCTCCCTGTCACCCCGTGGGTTTCCTTCGGGTGCTCCAGTTTCCTCCCATAATCCAAAGACATATCAGTTAGTAGGTTAATTGGTCGTTGTTAATTGTCCTGGGACTAGGCTAGAGTTAAATCAGCGGTTGCTGGCGGCATGGCTCCAAGGGTCGGTAGCAAGTGTCATGCTATGTCTCTAAATAAAATAAATAACAGCTACCTAATGTTCAAGAGAGCCTAGTAGTGTGTGAAAATAAAGTCTCCCCAGCTTTCAATTCTCAAAATTTATAAAATGCCAGTGAATGTCCCAGCAGTGCAAAGGTGAGTTGAAGTTTGTCCTGTTTTGTAAAGCCTGCAGTGTTATTCTGTGTAAAGCTGAGTGATATTGTAGTAGCTCAGAAATCATATTTAAATCCAATTAATAATATGCTAGTTATTTGTGGTGATGACCACAGAAAGTACTAACGGATTGTCCCAAAATGTACCCAGTTCACTGATGTTCTTCAGGGAGGACATCTGCTATCATTATTCTGTCCGGTCTGTTTGTGACTCCAGATCTCTTAAACGCCTCCTGAAATGGCTTATCAATCACTCAGTTCAAAGACAATTAGTGATAGGCAGTGAGTAAATAACTGGTAACTGCCTTAGTCAGCCACAGGGAGATGCACGGCTTGCTTCTGCAGGCCATCTAATTGAATTAACTTTTACCGATTTGCTTATGAAAACACAGGATAAGTTGGGAGATAATTTTATAACTGCACTGATAACGTGGAATCTTATCCAGTGACATCACCATTTGGAAAATTGTAGGCATAGTACCGGTGACTTTACCAGTGCAAGTAGGTAAATCAGCCCTAGTATCCATCTGCAGTCAGTGCAAAGAAAAGGCTTTATATTAGACCGTAAGACACAGGAGCAGAATTAGGCTATTTGGCCCATTCTTCTCCTCCATTTATTATCATGGCTGATTTATTATCTCTCTCAACCCTATGTTGCTGCCTTCTTCCTGAAACCTTTGATACCCTGACTAATCAAGAACTAGTATTGTTATGAATGTGATAACTCTACAGAACAGAAGTGTTGATAAGTTAAATTTATAATCTGTCTGATAATGGGCTATATGATGGTTTTCAATCAACAAATCTCAACTGGTTTTCATTTCTTTGCCTTCAGTTATGGTTGCTGAAGTGGTGAAGCACTTTTTGCCCCGATTGGTAGAAATGCACAACTATATTCCAGCAAACTCCACCCAACAGAAGCTGAGTAACTGGCAGCTGCTAAACAGGCAAGTGCATCAATGTTTAACACTTTCCTGCCTGGGACAGCAGGCTCTACTTTCCAGCACCCAGATCCCATTTGGGTCCTTCTAAGTCAACATACGGAACAGTAAAGGAGAATTCAGTTGGAATTAGCAGTGGCAAAACTTCCCTCCCACTGTAAAATATTTGTTTTAATAAATCATTGAGAAAAATGGTTTAGTGATAAAATCAGCATTATATTCCCCCTCTAGCCTGATGGCATGAACATGATTTCTCCAACTTGCGGTAATTTTTCACCCTCCCCCCTCCTCTCTCTTCTTCATTTCTCCACTCTGGCACCCCTTCTTACTGCTTATCCTCCTCACCTGCCTATCACGACCCCCCCCCCCAGTGATCCTTCTCCTTCCCTTTTTCCCATAATCCACTCTACTCTCTTCTTTTCTAGCCCTTTACGTTAAGCACCTATACCTCCCAACTTCTTACTTCTCACCCTCCCCCCCCCACACACACACCTGGCTTCACCTGTCACCTTCTGACTTGTCCTCACCCTCCTCCACCTTCCTCCTTCCTTTCCAACCCTGATGAAGGGTCTCAGCCCAAAACGTCGACTGTTTAATTTCCATAGATGCTGCCTGACCTGCTGAGTTCCTCACCATCTTACTTGTGTTGCTCTGGATTTCCAGAGCAGAAATCTACAGAATCTTTTGAGTTCAACATTATATGTGCTTCTCTTTGCCTTGCCCGCAGGAGTAAGATGATTGATTAGTGCTTACATCGCCTCTACGGGAAACTGACCTAAAGTGATCTTGAGAGCTTTTGGGGGGTTTATAACTTTTTCTGTACTGCAGCTTCTCAGTTTAGCTTCTTCTGCATCAGGTACATTATCACTAACTTATTTTGTGAAATTGGTTGTTTTGTGGTAGCAGTACAGCACAATAGATAAAAATACTGTAGGTGGCTGAAGGATTGGAGCAGGGGGCAGGGATTCAAGTTTTTGGATCATTGGGACCTCTTTTGGCGCAGGCGTGACCTGTACAAAAAGGACGGGTTACACTTGAATCCTAGGGGGACCAATATTCTGGCAGGGAGATTAGCGAGGGCTACTGAGGTTACTTTAAACTAGAATGGTTGGGGGGTGGGAATCAAATTAAAGAGGCTAGGTGAGAGGAGGTTAGTTCATAACAGGGGGATGGGAACCAGTGCAGAGAAACAGAGGGGTGTAAAATGAGGGTAGAAGCAAAAAGTAGTAAGGTGAAAAGTAAAAGTGGCAGGCAGACAAATCCAGGGCAAGCATCAAAAAGGGCCACTTTTCAACATAATTGTATAAGGGCTAAGAGAGTTGTAAAAGCGTGCCTGAAGGCTTTGTGTGTCAATGCAAGAAGCATTCGTAACTGGGTGGATGAATTAAAAGTGCAGATTGTTATTAATGAATATGATATAGTTGGGATCACAGAGACATGGCTCCAGGGTGACCAAGGATGAGAGCTCAACATTCAGGGATATTCAATATTCAGGAGGGATAGACATGAAAGAAAAGGAGGTGGGGTGGCGTTGCTGGTTAGAGAGGAGATTAACGCAATAGAAAGGAAGGACATAAGCCGGGAAGATGTGGAATCGATATGGGTAGAGCTGCATAACACTAAGGGGCAGAAAACTCTGGTGGGAGTTGTGTACAGGCCACCTAACAGTAGTAGTGAGGTTGGGGATGGTATTAAACAGGAAATTAGAAATGTGTGCAATAAAGGAACAGCAGTTATATTGGGTGACTTCAATCTACATGTAGATTGGGTGAACCAAATTGGTAAGGGTGCTGAGGAAGAGGATTTCTTGGAATGTATGCGGGATGGTTTTTTGAACCAACATGTCGAGGAACCAACTAGAGAGCAGGCTATTCTAGACTGGGTATTGAGCAATGAGGAAGGGTTAATTAGCAATCTTGTCGTGAGAGGCCCCTTGGGTAAGAGTGACCATAATATGGTGGAATTCTTCATTAAGATGGAGAGTGACATAGTTAATTCAGAAACAAAGGTTCTGAACTTAAAGAAGGGTAACTTTGAAGATATGAGACATGAATTAGCTAAGATAGACTGGCAAATGACACTTAAAGGGTTGACGGTGGATATGCAATGGCAAGCATTTAAAGATCGCATGGATGAACTACAACAATTGTTCATCCCAGTTTGGCAAAAGAATAAATCAAGGAAGGTAGTGCACCCGTGACTGACAAGGGAAGTTAAGGATAGTATCAATTCCAAAGAAGAAGCATACAAATTAGCCAGAAAAAGTGGCTCACCTGAGGACTGGGAGAAATTCAGAGTTCAGCAGAGGAGGACAAAGGGCTTAATCAGGAAGGGGAAAAAAGATTATGAGAGAAAACTGGCAGGGAACATAAAAACTGACTGTAAAACAATTGAATAATTACTTTGGTTCTGTCTTCACTAAGGAGGACATAAATAATCTTCCAGAAATAGTAGGGGACAGAGGGTCCAGTGAGATGGAGGAACTGAGGGAAATACATGTTAGTAGGGAAGTGGTGTTAGGTAAATTGAAGGGATTAAAGGCAGTTAAATCCCCAGGGCCGGATGGTCTGCATCCCAGAGTGCTTAAGGAAGTACCCAAGAAATAGTGGATGCATTAGTGATAATTTTTCAAAACTCTTTGGATTCTGGACTAGTTCCTGAGGATTGGAGGGTGGCTAATGTAACCCCACTTTTTAAAAAAGGAGGGAGAGAGAAACCAGGGAATTATAGACCGGTTAGCCTAACATTGGTGGTGGGGAAACTGCTAGAGTCAGTTATCAAAGATGTGATAACAGCACATTTGGAAAGCAGTGAAATCATCGGACAAAGTCAGCATGGATTTGTGAAAGGAAAATCATGTCTGACGAATCTCATAGAATTTTTTGAGGATGTAACTAGTAGAGTGGATAGGGGAGAACCAGTGGATGTGGTATATTTGTATTTTCAAAAGGCTTTTGACAAGGTCCCACACAG
This sequence comes from Mobula hypostoma, assembly GCF_963921235.1. Taxonomy (NCBI): domain Eukaryota; kingdom Metazoa; phylum Chordata; class Chondrichthyes; order Myliobatiformes; family Myliobatidae; genus Mobula; species Mobula hypostoma. Next base: position 1,668,633 of record NC_086114.1, on the reverse strand, counting down.
GAAATTAGTGTGCAAACTTAAAGCACACGGTATTGGGGGTGAGGTATTGATGTGGATAGAGAATTGGTTGGCAGACAGGAAGCAAAGAGTGGGAATAAACGGGACCTTTTCAGAATGGCAGGCAGTGACTAGTGGGGTACCGCAAGGCTCAGTGCTGGGACCCCAGTTGTTTACAATATATATTAATGACTTGGATGAGGGAATTAAATGCAGCATCTCCAAGTTTGTGGATGACACGAAGCTGGGCGGCAGTGTTAGCTGTGAGGAGGATGCTAAGAGGATGCAGGGTGACTTGGATAGGTTAGGTGAGTGGGCAAATTCATGGCAGATGCAATTTAATGTGGATAAATGTGAAGTTATCCACTTTGGTGGCAAAAACAGAAAAACAGATTATTATCTGAATGGTGGCCGATTAGGAAAAGGGGAGGTGCAACGAGACCTGGGTGTCATTATACACCAGTCATTGAAAGTGGGCATGCAGGTACAGCAGGCGGTGAAAAAGGCGAATGGTATGCTGGCATTTATAGCAAGAGGATTTGAGTACAGGAGCAGGGAGGTACTACTGCAGTTGTACAAGGCCTTGGTGAGACCACACCTGGAGTACTGTGTGCAGTTTTGGTCCCCTAATCTGAGGAAAGACATCCTTGCCACAGAGGGAGTACAAAGAAGGTTCACCAGATTGATTCCTGGGATGGCAGGGCTTTCATATAATGAAAGACTGGTTGAACTAGGCTTATACTCGTTGGAATTTAGAAGATTGAGGGAGGATCTGATTGAAACGTATAAAATCCTAAAGGGATTGGATAGGCTAGATGCAGGAAGATTGTTCCCGCTGTTGGGGAACTCCAGAACGAGGGGTTACAGTTTGAGGATAAAGGGGAAGCCTTTTAGGACCGAGATTAGGAAAAACTTCTTCACACAGAGAGTGGTGAATCTGTGGAATTCTCTGCCACAGGAAACAGTTGAGGCCAGTTCATTGGCTATATTTAAGAGGGAGTTGGATATGGCCCTTGTGGCTACGGGGATCAGAGGGTATGGAGGGAAGGCTGGTGCAGGGTTCTGAGTTGGATGATCAGCCATGATCCTACTGAATTGCGGTGCAGGCTCGAAGGGCCAAATGGCCTACTCCTGCACCTATTTTCTATGTTTCTATGTAATAATAAAAAATAAAACAATGCAAAAGAGGGTTAGCAAAGTAATGTTCATGAGTTCATGGACCATTCATAAATCTGGTGGCAGAGGGGAAGAAGCTGTCCCTAAAACTTTGAGTTTCAGTCTTTAGGCTCTTATATTTCCTCCTCAATGTGAAGAGGGGCTTGTGTAAAGTTTCTGACAGAGTCTGGGGTTTGTTTTATCAAGGGTGGTGTGTATATGCCTGTGGGTAGTTGGGCTGGTGCACAAGATGGACTGTAATGAATTTAGCACTCTGCAGGGCGACATTGAATGGTGTACCGGTAATGTCATTGACTTTAAAGTGATTTGAGATGCCTTCAATATGTTAAAAGGCACTATATAAAAGTATTCTGTTCTTTTCACACTCTGATACATATAACAGTGTGCTTCTACGGGAAGAGACGACAGCTGCAGAGTCAGTACAACAGCAGTGAGCAGAAGCCCTGTGTGGTCCTGCCATGACCAGACCACTCCCTGTTACTGCTGACCCCTGGAAAAATACTCACTGTGAAGCAAATGTTTGCCACTGTTTTTTCAAAAACTTTGTTGGCATGAAATGTGTTTTCAAGATAATAGGTCTAAAACGTTGATTAGCACTGATGTTGTTCATATGGCCTGCACCACTCGTACCCACCCATTACTCTCCAGAAGGCAGGTTACTCAGTCCTAACCTCTGCTATCAATAGTGGAATGAATCAAAGCAGACTACGTGTATGGTGGTCTGTGTTTATCCAGAATTATGTTTAATATTCACTTACGACCTTTGGCATCGAAACATACATCATGGCTTCACAGTAAGATGATGGTTTGCTGAGCTGGCCTTCCATACAGCGGAGGCAAGTCCTCATGCTGTCCACAGTGCGTCACAGATTATCACAGTTAAATCTATATTCACAGCTTCTGCATTTCCCAGTACTGTACTTTGCACTGGAGCTTTTGGTCACAATGAGTGTTCAGCTAGATAAAGTGCTGGCTTTATGCATTATCCCAAAGTACCCAGAATAAAAACGTATCTTCCTAATGGTGCAGTATAAAGGACAAGCTGGTGCCAGCAACCACTCGTGACTTCTTGCACTCTGCTCACAAAACTACTAGATACTTTACTTTCTCTAGGTACGGTATACTTCTTCTGAACTGTGATCAATTGCAGCTAATCCAAGACTGTATTTTTGAGTCCACTAAACAATTTGGCACTTTTGCAATCTCTTAGGGGATACGCAAGAATGAGAGAGAGTGAGCAGAGTCGGTCGTTTGCTGGGGTGGCTGCTTCAATTCCTAATGGTGGAACAAGAATTCGATGTTGGCTCTATTTCTCAGTGCCAATTAAAATGTTGAGCAAGATTAAAATTGTCGAGGATGTGAACAGAAAATGAACAGGTGTTCAGAGCCATCTGCCCGCATTTGACTGGTCTCCCTGTCTTCTCGCTGCTGCTGGTAGAAGGTGCGGGAGTCTTGGGTCCCATGCCATCAGGCTTCACTCACCTCATTGCTGAACATGTTCCTCAGCTGTAGACTCACTTTTGGGGTCTTCACAGTTCATTTTCCAAGTGTTTTAACTTTTTATTTTACTATTTGTGTGATTTGATCAAGGTGCTTAGTGCTGAGCTGATTCTGAGCTGTGGCCTGCAACCATCAGCCATCAGCACAGCACTGAACTGAACTAACTGAGTAGCTGTGGGCTTCAGCTATCGGGCTCCTGGACAGGCTTCACTCACCACGGCAGCTCTGAGGCTATGCACTCACTTTTGGGCACTTTGCGGTTCGATGCTTAATGTTCTCCATTTGATTTCCACTACCAATTCACAATGTTTTGTAGGATTTTCCGTTCAAAGGCATCAGTGTTACCACGCCAGGTGGTGGTGCAGCGAGTCAATGCACTGTCCACAACACATCTATAGAAATTTGTCAAAGTTTTAGATGTCATGCCAAATCTCCTAAGCAAGTAGAGGTGATGCCATCCTTTCTTTGCAATTGCATTTGTGTGCTGGGTCCAGGGCAGGGTTTTTGAAATAGTAACACCCAGGACTGTAAAGTTGGTAACCCTCTCAACCCCTGATCATCCAATGAAGACTGGTTCAAGGACCCCTGGTTTCCCTCTCCTGAAGTTTCTACAATCAGTTCCTCGGTCTGGCTGAGACTGAGTGTGAGTCAGAGAGTCATAGAAAAGTACAATACAGAAACAGGCCATCTGGCCCATCTAGTCCATGCTGAAACGCTTTAAACTGTCTACTCCCAAAGATCTGCATTTTTGAGATACTCAGACCGCCCCATCTGGCAACAACAATTATTCCATGGTCAAAGTCACTTAGATCACATTTCTTCCCCATTCTGATCTTTGGTCTGAAGAACAACTGAACCTCTTGAGCATGTCCGCATGCTTTTATGCATTGAGTTGCTGCCACGTGATTGGCGAATTAGATACTTGCATCAACGAGCAGATGTACAGGTTTCCCTAATCAAGTGGCCACTGAGTGTAAAGCGTAGTACAATAATGACTTACAAACACTGCTAAATTAGATTTCTTGCATCTCGAATGCCAGAAGAGATGGTGGGATCAAATACAATCATTACAAACACTTAGACAGGCACTTGAATAGAGAAAGCATGTTATCAACCTAATACTGGCAAATGAAATTACTGCAGATGGACAAAAGGCTAGCATGAATGTGATGGGCTGAAGGGCCTGTCTCTGTGCTCTGAGGCTCTATTACTCTTATATTTTTTTGACTAAATCTAAGTAGTCATCAGGTCTTGTATTTTAAAACCTGTTTATTAATATATTTCATAATTTATTTACACAGGAAGGTGTTTTCCAAATTGCATTTTCGTATTTCTGAAGATATGCTGAAAAAGTTGGTTAAGAGTTGCCCTGGAGTTATTGAACTGGTTTTGCATACGCTGAGACAGAAGATTGGGGAAGAACTCACTGTGATACAAGTAAGAAATAGACATCTTGTCCATAAGCAGATACAGGTACTAAAATAGGATGTTCAAATACTTTTCCTTGAGGTCAAATTCTGTAAGTAACTGTAACAACTCATAGAAACTCAGTCAGAATTTTATACTGTAAGCCCCTTCGCAGTGCTGTCATTAAATATGCAAACCATGCATTGTTCTCAGCTTAGACACTGCTTTGGAATATCAGAGAGTGTAGCACAAAAATCAGATCCAAGGCAGAAGCAGTCATTTAAAGAAAGTCGGTCCTTTCACATAGAGGCAAGATGAAATACTTTGTTCATTTAGCAGCATGCTGGTATCTTTCATTCTTACAATACAGATACTGTGATCTCAGCTGCACTGTCAGGGAGACACTGAGCATGAACTATTGTCCGTTTCTCTGAGAAAGACTGGTGAAGCTACTCAAACATCGTCGGACTCTACAGATTAATGGTGCACCTCTTCATTGTTGGTCGATAGAGACATTACACACAGAGTTAAAATGTCTGCAGCCAGCAGAGTGCTCATATACTAGAACTTTAAGCATTGGAGCATGCACTGAAGTTATGTCCCAATAAAATTAACAAGTAGTATTGTAATTTTTCTTCAATGTGGTGACACATATGAACTCACTTTCAAGGACTCTTCATCTAACTTTCTCGATATTTATTACTTATTATTATTATTATTATTATTATCCCTTTCTTTTTGTATTTGCACAGTTTTTTGTCTTTTGCACACTAGTTGTTTGTCTGTCCTTTTGGCTTTGGTCTTTCATTGTTTCTATTGTATTTTCTGTGAATGCATGCAAGAAAATTAATCTCAGGGTTGTATATGGTGAAATATATGTACTTTGGGAATAAATTTACTTTGAATATTGAGCTTAGTTAGAAGTATTGAACATTTTCAGAAGGGATGGTTTGCACCTGAACTGGAAGAAGACTAATACCCGAGTGGAAGGTTTGCTAGTGCTGCACAGTGGGGTTTCAACTAGGGGATGGAACCAGAATACCAGAACAATTAGTGGAGAGGTTGTGGATACAGATGTTGGTAAGCCCTCAGGCAAAGTCATGAATCAAAAGGTTGAGCATGGTGCAATGAGTGTCATGAGATGTGTATATTTCAATGTAAGAAGTATCATAGGAGCGGCGGATGAGCTCAGGGTATGGATCAATGCCTGGAATTATGATATTGTAGCCATTAGTGAGACTTGGTTGCAGAAGGGATGGGTCTGGTAGCTCAATATTCCTGTGCTCTGTTGTTTTAGACGTGACAGAGTGGGAGGGATGAAAGGAGGAGGGGTGGTGTTACTAGTCAGGGGAAATGTCACGGCAGTGCTCCATCAGGATAGACTGGAGAACTCGACTAGTGAGGTGTTATGGGTGGAACTGAGAAATAAGAAAGGTATGACCACATTAATAGGGCTATATTACAGACCACCCAACAGTCTGAAAGATTTAGAGGAACAAATTTGTAGGGAGATCACAGACTGTTGTAAGAAACATAGGGTTGTTAATAGCAGGTGATTTTAACTTTCCACATATTGACTGGAACTCCCATATTATAAAAGGACTAGATGAGATAGAGTTTGTCAGATGTGTTCTGGAAAGTTTCCTTAATCAGAGAGTGTGTGATACTTGATCTGTATCAGGGAATGGGACAGGGCAGGTGACAGAAGTTTGTGTAGGGGAACACTTTGCATCTAGTGATCACAATGCATTAGTTTCAAAGTAAGTATGCAAAAATATAGTTCTGGTTTTCGAGAGATATTGAGGTTTTAGTTAAGAAAAAACTGGAGGCGCATAACAGGTATAGGCAGGTAGGAGCAAATGGTGTGCTTATGGAGTATAAGAAATCCAAGAGAACACAAGAAAGAAATCAGTAAGGCTAAAAGAAGGCATGAAGTTGCCCTAGCAGACAAGCTGAAGGAGAATCCCAAGGGATTCTACAGATATGTTGAGAGCAAAAGGATTGCAAGGGATGAAATTGATCCTCTGGAAGATGAGAATGATAATCCATGTGTGGAGCCAGAAGAGATGGGGAGATTTTAAATAATGTTTTTGCATTTGCATTTACTCAGGTAACGTACACAGTGTCTATAGAGTGAGGCAAGGTGGCATCAATTTCATGGAACCTGTGTAGATTACAAAGGAGAAGGTGTTTGCTGTCCTGAGACAAATCAGGGTGGATAAATCACCAGGGCCTGACAAGGTGTTCCCTCGAACCCTGCAGGAAGTAAGTGCAAAAATTGCCAGGACCAAAGCAGAGATATTTAAATTATCTTTGCGACAGGAAAGGTACCAGAGACTGGAGGACAGCCAATGCTATTCCACTGTTTAAGAAAGGCTCTAAACATAAACCAGGAAATTATAAACCAGTGTGTCTGCCAATGGTTGTGGGAAAGTTATTGGAAGGCTTTCTAAGGGACTAGATATATAAGTATTTGGATAGTCATGGACTGATTGAGGATAGTCAGTATGGCTTTGTGTGTAGTAGGTCATATCTGACCAATCTTAAAGAGCTTTTCGAGGAAGTTACCAGGGAAAGTGGATGTTGTCTATGTGGACTTTACGTAGGCATTTGATAACGTCCTACATGGGAGATTGGTCAAGAAGTTCAGTCGCTTGGAATTCAAGATGAGGTATTAAATTGGATTAGGCATCGGCTTTGTGGGAGAAGCCAGAAGGGTAGTAGATGGTTCCCTCTCTGTCCGGAGGCCTGTGTCTAGTAGAGTGCTGCTGAGTCTGTTGTTTGTCATCCGTATCAATGACCTGGATGGTAATGTAGTTAACTCAATCAGCAGATTTGCAGACAGCAAGATTGTGGGTGCAATGGACACCGAGGAAGATTATCATAGCTTGCAGAGGGAAGTTTGGATAGATACTTGGATGGTAGAGGTATGGAGGACTATAGTCCTATTGCAGGGTCGATAGGACTAGGCAGTTTGAATAGATTCAGATGGACTACATGAGCCAAAAGGCGTGTTTCTGTGCTGTCCTTTTCTATGACTCTATGACTCAATTAGATATCTGAGAAATGGAGATAATGACTGGAGGTAAAGAGCAGGTTGATGGAAAAGACAAGTTGGTTGTTGGGATGTAAATTCCATTAGCTTGCAGTTGAAGTCTGAGCTTGTCTTTTCCTTTGGCACCACTAAATGACCTGCTCTAGGCGAAACCATGAGACAGTGTTGGAACACTGGGGGGCTAAAGGAAAGCACTGACGAAACTTCCTGTAGTACACACATTGTGAAGTTACAAAATAGATGAGCATATATTGTATTTATTCTGTGTTTCCTTTATGTTAGCAGGATGTGGAAGATTACAGTGATAGAACTGATAAGAGTTTTCCAAGTGAGTGATTTTCTTAGTTTTATTACCTGTCCTCATGCTTGCCTATCTACTATTGTGTCAGTTAAAGACAATTACAAAGCTACTGTTTGCTGAAGGGCCTGTACTGTATTGTATTTTGCTCTTTTATGTTCTATGTTATGACATTGTAGCATTTGGAATAATGAATATTTCAGTTAGAAAACCAAATCTTAAGCCATCAATGTCATGTTGAAGGGGCAGTTCTCAACTCTGGTCCAGTTGGATGTTTTGTTTTTTTTTGGAACGTGAGGCTCCAATTAACATGCTCAGTAGTTATCCTACAATTAGGAACGTCTACTCTCCTTCAACAGCTGGGGTACTTGACACAGTCAGTGAAGGAGCTGTGAGGTGTGTATTGTTATTCTCCTTGGTGGATTCAATATCAATGCTGAAGGTGGGGAAAACTTCTGGTTTAAGATGGTGCTACTGAAGTCTGGCGGCAGATTACTGGTGGTTCATAAAGCAAGAAATACAACTCAAGGCTGTATTAATAAAACATTTTCCATGGTAGGTTGTGGTAAGCTATCTCCGCAAACAATGAAGAGATGAGCCAAGGTGAAGCTGAGTTGAGGGTTGAGCCGTGCGGGTGCAACACAAAGTCGGAGCACGGCATGTTCAAGGAGGAGTGGTTGGAGTGAGGTCAAGGCCTGTTTGAGATGAAGATGGAGTTGGTGGGAGTGAATTTGAGAGGAGTCAGTGGGGAGGAGGTTTCAGAGCCCATCCACCTAAACTGGGAGTGAGGTGGGATTGATCTAAGTGCCAAGCTGATTTGGGAAGATTGACTACGGCCATGGGTTGAGTGGCTGGGTACAGGTCTAGAGCATATCACTGTGGCGGGGCCCAGGTCCTAGTGTGGGGGATGACCAGTGTTTGAACAATTTAAACACCAACCCAGTTAGACTGAAAAGGCAGGGTGTTTAATCTCTACTTTGTTATATATACAGTATTTTTTATTTTTATATAATACTTATTCTTTATAATTGTTGAATGTTGTTTTCATTGCATGTCACTCTCTGACCATCACACCACAGTAAATTCCTAATATATGTAAATGTATCTGGCGAATAAAGTTAATCATAGATCTTTGCCCTGCAAATGATCTCATAATGATGTGACTGGATCTGACATGAGGAAGATGTTGCAGTTCCATCAGCTGTTACAGTTGCAAAATATCATACTTTCTGCTCATAAGTTTACATTCTGCTGCACAAGTCCATCATATAAATACAGCTACATTGTGAAAGAAGCAACAGTATGTGGGAAATGGGTGGCGTTTCATCTCTTGGATTGCTGCAGTGACTAATACACCCTCTGACGTTTTGTTTTATTTTGCAGATTACATTCCTGTCAGCATGCATCCATTTGCAAAGGAGTGCCAACTCAAACCAGAAATGTGCAACAATAATCCCAGGTATTTGTTGCTGTTCATTTTGGCAGCTGTTACCTGTCACCTTTCCAAGTAGATTAGGTAGCTGTGTGCATCCTCTCAGATGTACCAAGAATATGCTGTGATTCAGCTTTGTGAGTTTCTCAATAAATGTATGTAATCTCAAAATTATTCTGCAGATTGCTTTTCATTATATAATTTTTATTTATTTATTTTTTACTTAGAGATATATCAAGGAATTGGCCCTTCCGGCCCTTCAAACCGCACCTTCTAGCAACCCTGACAAACACGATTTAACCCTAATGTAATCACAGGACAATTTACAATAATCAGTTAACCTGTCTGGTATGTCTTTGGACTGTGGGGGGAAACTGGAGCCCCTAGAGAGGACTGTCTGTGTAGAGTCAGCATGTTCTCCACGTGACTCTGTGAGTCACCTCCGGGTGCTCTGCTTTCCTCCGATAGATGTGCTGGTTGACAGGTTGCTATAAGTCACCTGAGCAGTTGGGGAGGTTGATGAGTAGCAGAGGGTGCAGTTTACTGGGAAATAAGTGGAGCAAAGGGTTGACAGGATTTCACTGAGAGACAGCAGTGACTCAGTGGCTAATTGGCCTCCTTCTAAGTCTAATGTAAATAATAGGCCAAGCAGCAATCACTGAGTTCTATTTCTGATACCCCCATTAAACTATTGTAATGTGTACTCTAGTATGAATTGGCAACCATTGACAAACAACAGAAAATCTGCAGATGCTGGAAATCCAAGCAACACACACAAAATGCTGGAGGAACTCAACAGGCCAGGCAGCATCTACAGAAAACAGTACAGTCAGTGTTTCGAGCTGAAACCCTTCAGTAACCATTGAGTTCCATTTCTGATTCTCCCATTAAACCAATGTCACGTACACGTGAGGAAGAACGGCTCTGGTCAGTTTCTCATTATTTTGGAGTTTGATCTGTGCTTATAACCTTCTGCATTTTCAACATCAGAACAGTCAACACACTTCAAAATACCATAGTCCGTTAAGAACTTTTGAGATGTGCTATAAAAGGCAATGATCTTTTTCTATTTTTGTTTGAATTTAACTCAAGTAATTTTTTGAAGCAGTCTTCTTCAGTTAACAATTACGTTTTATGCTTTAGACCCTACAAGTTATTAATTCTTAATGAGTGTCTATGAGGAAGGAAATGGCCAGCTGGTTCCTGTTCTTCTGTTACCACTTAACTCCACTCCACTTCCTCTTTTCACTCTTCAACTCACTGAACTCTGGTTTGGGAACTTAAATGATGCTGCACCTAACTGACGGCAGCCCTGCATAGTGTGCTGTTTATGAGAACCAGGAGCAAGGATGGATCATTCCCCACTCTCCGACTCTTCTCCACCATTCCACAAGATTATAGCTGATGTCCAACCTCTGAACCATTTCCCTACACTACACTACTCTTGATCAATCAGTGATCCAACAGAATTAGTTCTCAATGATCAATGACTGAGCTCCACAGCCGAACACAGATTCATCACCCAGAGACTGGAGAAATTTGTCCATGTTTCAACTCTGTGTGGCCTTGCCTTAACTTTGGTTTTCATGGTAATGAATCGGTCTATAAATCCATTTATTTATTTATTTAAAGATGCTGTATGGAACAGACCCTTCCAGCTCAATGAGCCACACCATCCAGCAATCCACCGATTTAACCCTACCCTGATCACAGGGCAACTTAGAATGGCTAATTAACCTACAAACAGGTACATCTTTGGAACATGGGAGAACACCAGAACACCCAGAGGATACTCATGCACTCATGGCGAGGACATAGAAACTTCTGCAGATAGTGTTGGAATTGAACTCTGAACTCCAACGCTCCAACCTGTAATAGTATGGTGCTAGTCATTACCTTACCATGGGTATGTGCACCTTTGACAAGAAACATGAACTTATCATTGATATATGGTGAAAGGGTGTTGCTTATGTACTGATCCCCAGAATGCTAATTTGAGATGGACCCATTTATTCTTATTCACTGTTTTCTATCTGCCTACTCTAAATGCACAGTAATATATTAAACCCAGATGCATCTGCTCTAACTCTGTGCAGCAGTTCCCTCTGTGGGACTGAGTTGAAATTCTGTAAATACTAATTTCCATTCACCAATCCCATGTGCTATATCCTCAAAGACTTAGAATAGATTAGTCAAAGGTGACTTTCCCGTTATAAATCCATCTTATCTCATGTTGACTCAGTCACTGCGTTTCATCTTGACATCATGCCCTTCGTTATACTTTCCAGCAACCATGGTGGGCTGCAGGGCCTATTCCTGTGCTGTACCATTTTATGTTCTACCTACTCCAGAAATCTACAGACCATCTTTCCAACCATCTATTGTTTTGTCCTATCCCATTTCTAGCCTTATTGGTACACGGCTTGGGAAAATCCTGAAGTCACCACTTGTTGGGTCCTGCATTTTAAGCTCCCTCAAATCTGATCCTCCTACCAATGTTCTTCGGACCACATTTCCTATTATTCCCCCTTGTCCCTTTAGGGTGCTCTGTGGCTAATCAGTGAAATAAAATTTGCTATTCTGAGATCATAAAATAGGCTTAAGGAGGTATCTTTGAGGCTTGACTGTGTTGTAGGTGATGGATCTATAACTCCACATGCTTAACTGTGAATTACTGATTGGCAGAGCAAACACAATCAGTGGCTCCTGATCACAGTTCTAAATTCTGAGATATGACCACTCATTCTGGACTTCTCAGTTTCAGTAATGTTCTCCCTGCATTTAGACTGCCCGCATTTATGTCAAGTCAGAGTTAGACAGCATGGAAAGAGAACACCTTGGAAATAATCAACAGGATTGAACAGACTCAGTGAGTGGGATTTATGAAAGGAAGACCATGTCTGACTGCTCTGCTGAGACCTTTAGGCCAATGCTGCATCACTGTGTATCAAACCTGCTGTCTCTGAACAGCAGAGACCAGAGTTCAGTCCCAATCTCAGATGCCCATTGGGTTGACTTTGCATTTCCCCCCAACCATGTGAGTTTCCACAATGTGCTTCGGTTTTTTTCCCCACTGCCCAAATTCGTTGACCGTTGGAATCTGAGAACAGCTGATGAGAATGTTGAGAGAATTTTAAAACATTTCAAATATTGACATATAGATGTCCCTTTAGAACAAAGATGAGGAGGAATTTCTTTAGCCAGAGGTGGTGTGCCTATAGAATTCATTTTCACAGATGGCTATGAAGGCATTTCTACACTGGGGAAAGGATTCTGACTGTCTACCCTATCTACGCCCCTCATAGTTTTAATGTCTCTTATCAGGTCTCTGCTCAGACTCCAATGCTCCAGAAAAAAAACAACACAAGGATCTTGACGCTTGTAGGGATGACTTACAGTGGACTGAAAAGCTTGAGCATATAGATATTAAGTGGAGGGATGGGTTAGTAAATTTGCTGATGACACTAAGGTTGGGGGTATTGTGGATAAGTGTGGAGGGCTGTCAGAGGTTACAGCGGGACATTGGTCGGATGCAAAACTGGGCTGAGAAGTGGCAGATGGAGTTCAACCCAGATCAGTGTGAAGTGGTTCATTTTGGTAGGTCAAATATGATGGCAGAATATAGTATTAATGGTAAGATTGTTGGCAGTGTGGAGGATCAGAGGGATCTTGGGGTCCGAGTTCATAGGACACTCAAAGCTGCTGTGCAGGTTGACTCTGTGGTTAAGAAGGCATACAGTGCATTGGCCTTCATCAATCCTTGGATGGAGTTTAGGAGCTGAGAGGTAATGTTGCAGCTATATAGGACCCTGGTCAGACCCCACTTGGAGTACTGTGCACAGTTCTGGTCGCCTCACTATAGGAAGGACGTGGAAACCATAGGAAGAGTGCAGAGGAGATTTACAAGGATGTTGCCTGGATTGGGGAGCATGCCTTATGAGAATAGGCAGAGTGAACTTGGCCTTTACTCCTTGAAGCGACGGAGGATGAGAGGTGACCTGATAGAGGTGTGTAAGATGATGAGGGGCATTGATCGTGTGGATAGTCAGAGGCTTTTTCCCAGGGCTGTAATGGCTAGCACAAGAGGGCACAGTTTTAAGGTGCTTGGCAGTAGGTACAGAGGAGATGTCAGGGGTAAGTTTTTTACACAGAGTGGTGAGTGTGTGGAATGGGCTGCCGGTGACAGTGGTGGAGGCAAATACGTTAGGGTCTTTTAAGAGATTCCTGAAGCTTAGAAAAATAGAGCGCTACGGGTAACCCTAGGTAATTTGTAAGGTAAGGACATGTTCAGCACTGCTTTGTGGGCTGAAGGGCCTGTATTGTGCTGTAGGTTTTCTATATTTCTAATTGTCCAACCTCTCCTCATAATACTTGCCCTCTATTCCAGGCAGCATCCTTGTAAATCTCTTCTGTACCTATTTCAGAGCCTCCAAAAAGTTCAAAGTTCAAAGTAAATTTATTATCAAACTACATATATGTCACATATACTACCTTAGATTTATTTTCTTGTTGTCATTCACAGTAAATACAACGAAGTACAATATAATCAATGAAAAACTGCATATAACAAAGACCGACAACCAACCAATGTGAAAAAGACAACAAATTGTGCAAGTACAAAAAGAAAACAATAATAATAACTAACTAAATAAATATTAAATATTGAGAACATGAGTTACAGAGTCCTTGAAAGTGAGTCCATAGGTTGTGGAATCAGTTCAGTGTTGTGGTGAATGACGTTATCCACACAGGTTCAGGAGCCTGATGGTTGAAGGGTAATAATTGTTCCTGAACATGATGGGGTGGGATCTGAGGCTCTTGTATCTCCTTCCTGATGGCAGCAGCGAGAAGAAGCATAGCCTGGATGGTGGGGTCCTTGATGATGGATGTTGCCTTTCCTGCGACAGCGCTGCATGTAGATGTTTTGAATGCTGGGGAGGGCCTTACTGTGATGGACTGGACTGTGTTCACTTCTTTTTGTAGGCTTTTCTGTTCAAGGACATTGGTATTTCCATACCAGGCTGTGCTGCAACCAGTCAGTATACTTCCCACCGTGCATCTGTAGAAGTTTGTCAAAGGTCCATCATCTACCCAGCCTCCACAACATTGAGGACATCTTCAAGAGGCGATACCTCAAAAAGGCGGATCTATCATTAAAGATCACCATCTCCCAGGACATGCCTTCTTCTCATTGCAACCCTTGAGGAGGAAGTAGAGGAGCCTGAAGACACACACTCAATGCTTTAGGAACAGCTTCTTCCTCTCCACCATCAGATTTCTGAATGGACAATGAACCCATGAACACCAATACTTGTTCTCTCTTTTTGCACCACTTATTTAATTATTTTTTAAAATATATTTCTTATTGTAATTTATAGATTTCTATTATTGTATATTGCACAATACTGCTGCCGCAAATTAGCACATTTCACGAAATATACCAGTGATATTAAGTGTGTTTCTGATTCTGAAGTTTTAGGTTTCATGCAAAATCTTCACCAACTTCTAAGGAAGTTGAGGCACTGCTGTGCCTTCTTTGTAATAGCACTTAGGTAGGTGCCAGTCCCAGACAGATCCTCTGATATGATAATGCCGTGAAATGACACCCTTCTTGTGCTAGGACAACCCCAATTCCACACAGCACTGCAAGTATAACCTATATAGGATAGGAAAGCAATGGAGAGGTAACAGGATACCACATGGGAATGGCACTGAGTAGAACATCAGCCAAGATTTGTGTGAGTAGTTGGTTAGAAGGCTAGGGCAGCCCTTCTGTTTCATGCATTGTAAGTGCCAGAACAGTTAGTGGAGAGGTTGTGGTGGCAATTGTTGGTAAGACCTCAGACAAAGTGAGGAATCAAAAGGTTGAGCATGGTGTGATAAAATCGAAAAGGGTGAATATAGGAGTGAAGGTGTTGTATCTGAATGTGTGCAGTACACGCAATAAGGTAGATAAACTAGCAGCACAGCTGCAAATTGGCAGGTATGATGTTGTAGACATCGCTGAAGCATGGCTGAAAGATCATAGCTGGGAGATTAATGTCCAATGATATGCATTGCATCGAAAGGACAGGCAGGAAGGCAGAGGAGGCAGTGCTGCTCTGTAGGCAAAAAATGAAATCAAATCATTAGAACGGGGTGATATAGGGTCGGAAGGTGTTGAATCATTGTGGAAATGCAAGGCTAAAAAAACACTGATGGGAGTTCTAACAGCTGTAAGGATGTGGTCTACAAATTACAACAAGAGATAGAAAATGTATGCCAAAAGGACAATATTACAATAGTCATGGGGGACTTCAATATGCTGATAGATTTGGAAAATCAGGCTGGTGATAGATTATAGGAGGGGCAATCTTTAGTGCCTATGAAAAGGCTTTTTAGAGCAGCTCGTGGTTGAGCCCACTAGAGGGTCAACTATTCTGGATTGGATTTGCAGGTTGAGTCTGATGAGGAAGGCAAATGCAATATTTACATTAATTTCAAGAGGACTAGAATATAAAAGCAAAGATATAATGTTGAAACTTTATAAAGCACTGGTGAGGCCTCACTTGGAGTATTGTGAGCAGTTTTAGGTCCCTTATCTTAGAAAGAATCTGCTGAAACTGGAGAGGGTTCAAAGGAGTTTCACAAAAATGATTCCAGGATTGAATGGCTTGCCAAATGAAGAGCGTCTGATGGCTCAGGGCCTGTATTCAGTACAATTTAGAAGAATGAGGATTGATCTCATTGAAACCTATTGAATAGTGACAGGCTTTGATAGTGTGGATGTGGAGAGGATGTTTCCTATGGTGGGAGAGTCAAAGACCAGAGGACACAGCCTCAGAATAGAGAGGTATCCATTTATAACGGAGATAAGGAATTCCTATAGCCAGAGGATGGTGAATCTGCGAAATTCTTTGCCACAGTCAGCTGTGGAAGCCGAGTCTTTATGTATATTTAAGGCAGGAGTTGATAGATTCTTGATTGGTCACTGCATGAAGGGATACAGGGAGAAGGCAGGAGAATGGGGCTGAGAGGAAAATTTGTTCAGACCCCTTTTGTTCCCCGCTGGAAGTTGACTGAACTGTGCACCAAACTCCAGCATGCCCCTGCTGAGCATTCTTCACATTGAAATTTTTATTCAGAGTTCAGTGTTAATATTACTGAATGGCAGTGATCAATGTTCCTTCTGAATTACTTTTCCCTGCTTTGTTTGTCTCAGATCATTTTGTAAGCAGTATTCCCACTTGGATCCTGCAATCCGTTTCCTGTTGGAAGAGAAAGAACAAGCTTTGTTGGCTCTTCACGAAACCGTGGAGGTGAGCAGTCAGGGCAATTTTATCACTTGCAATGTACCATCTTCAGATGGTCTCGTTGGTAATGGTTGCCACGGATTCTTCCTCCAGACTGTGCAGCAAACAGCATGGTCAAGGAAAGTCCTGTGCAGATGCCTGTGTTTGGTCAAGCCACTGTTGCAATTGTCCTGCAGACCGGGCCAGAACCAAAACACTGACTATGTGTCCTGCCACACAAATGTAATTTGGGATCCACACACAGGGCAGGACAGTTGAGAACCTGAGGGCACGGGTTTAAGGTGAGGAGCGAGAATTGTAAAGGAAATTTGAGGGGTAAGAGGGTAGTCACTCTCTGGAGGTGGTGGAGGAAGGTGCAATAGTAATGTTTAGAAGGCTTTTGGACAGCTCCATGGATAGGAGAAGAGTAGAGGGTACAGGCCTAATGCAGGCAATGCAGTAGAGTAGATAACAATCATGATGGACACGGGCAAGTTGGGCTAAAAGGGGGTCTTGACTCAAAATAGTTGGCTGTCCATTTCCCCTGCAGGTGCGTCTTGACCCACTGAGCTCCTCCAGTGTCCCGTGTGTTCCTCCTGATTCCAGCATCTCCAGTGTCCCGTGTGTTCCTCCTGATCCCAGCATCTCCAGTGTCCCATGTGTTCCTCCCGATTCTAGCATCTCCAGTGTCCTGTGTGTTCCTCCCAATTCCAGCACCACCAGTGTCCCGTGTGTTCCTCCTGATTCCAACATCTCCAGTGTCCTCTGTGTTCCTCCTGATTCCAACATCTCCAATGTCCTGTGTGTTCCTCCCGATTCCAGCATCTCCAGTGTCCTCTGTGTTCCTCTCGATTCCAACATCTCCACTGTCCCGTGTATTCCTCCTGATTCCAACATCTCCAGTGTCCCGTGTGTTCCTCTCGATTCAAACATCTCCAGTGTCCCGTGTGTTCCTCCTGATTCCAACATCTCCAGTGTCCCGTGTGTTCCTCCTGATTCCAACGTCTCCAGTGTCCTGTGTGTTCCTCCTGATTCCAGCATCTCCAATGTCCTGTGTGTTCCTCCCGATTCTAGCGTCTCCAGTGTCCCGTGTGTTCCTTCCGATTCCAGCATCTCCAGTGTCCCGTGTGTCCCTCCTGATTCCAACGTCTCCAGTGTCCCGTGTGTCCCTCCCGATTCCAGCATCTCCAGTGTCCCGTGTGTCCCTCCCGATTCCAACATCTCCAGTGTCCCGTGTGTTCCTCCCAATTCCAGCGTCTCCAGTGTCCCGTGTGTTCCTTCCAATTCCAATGTCTCCAGTGTCCCGTGTGTTCCTCCCGATTCCAGCGTCTCCAGTGTCCCGTGTGTTCCTCCCGATTCCAACATCTCCAGTGTCCCGTGTGTTCCTCCCGATTCCAGCATCACCACTGTCCCATGTGTTCCTCCCGATTCCAACATCTCCAGTGTCCCGTGTGTTCCTCCTGATTCCAACATCTCCAGTGTCCCGTGTGTTCCTCCCGATTCCAACATCTCCAGTGTCCTGTGTATTCCTCCCGATTCCAGCATCTGCAGTGTCTTGTGTTCTCGCCTCTGTGCTGTGTAACTCTCTGATTCTGGGAGACAGCTGTAGACGGCGAGAAGGATGAAAGCAGTAAATAAGCATGGGAAGATGCTGGATGAAGGGAAGGAATATTACTGGAGGTGGGTAAGTGAAGCAAGGTGTCAGGGAGGACCATATCCCTGAAGAATGCTGAGGGAAAAGGGCAAGGTGTGTCTGCTGGTGACGTCATGTTACAGGGGACAGAAAGTACAAATCCATTGAACAAGAAGCCTGCTGGGGTCGAAAATGAGGCTCAGGACAGCTGTATCCTTGCTCTGTGTGGGAGGAGAAGGAAGGGGTGAGAGCAGAAATGCAGGAAATGCAGTAGACACATTTGAGAGCTGTGTTCGGTGGAGAGGAGGCCATGGTAAAGGACAGGAAGACGAGTCAGGGGCACGAGTGTGAGACCATTGTCAGATTGGGCACAGTACTGATATTTCCTGATAACAATAATTACCTTTAAACCACTTCCCTCGTTAAACATTGCAGAGGAAGGGCTGTTATGTAATTGATTAAGTTGGTTGTAAAGCCTGGTGTGGTGCTGGCAAGGCAAGTGTGGGGCAGGAGAACCTGTCCTGGTCAGAGAATGAGTCACATCCTTCCTACCCAATGTGACTTCTGTCCCTGCCAAACAATGCAGTGAGAGTGAGTCAGGAGTATAAATTATAAATGTGATAATAATGAAGAAAGAGGGCATTTCTTCCCATGTGAGTGAGACACAATGTCCCCATTGTGCACAGCTGCTTCTTGGCAAAACTCCAGACATATCCAAACCGTAGAGTGATTCACGTCAATCTGAATCACCATATCACCTGCATATTACATATCTCGGCAACTCAATATTCCTGCATACCAAAAGCTTTGCTAAACACTTCCTTATCTCTTAAGAGACTGCTGTAAGAAGACCTAAATTTAAACAATCTCCCTGGTCAACTTTTAGTAAACAATGCTCATGAACTGTGGAATTCAACACCTGAAACTATAAAGTGGTAGTTGATAGTTTGACTGATCAGGGCATCAACGGATATGATGAGAAGGCAGGTGTATGGAGTTGAGTGAGTTCCGGGAGAAGCCATGATGGAATGGTGGAGTAGACTCGATGGGCTGAATGGCCTAATTCTACTCCTATGTCTTATGGTCTTATGAGGAGCATTTGATGGGTCTAGGCCTGTACTCACTGGAATTCAGAAGCAAGCAGTCAGAAATCTCAGTGAAACCTATCAACTGTCGAAACGCCTTGCTAGAGTGGGTGTGAAGAGGATGTTTCCTATGGTGGGGGAGTCGAAAACCAGAGGACACAGCCTCAGACTAGAGGGACATCCACTTAGAAATGAGGAGGAATTTCTTCAGCCAGAGTGAGTTGTGAATCTGTGGAATTCATTGCCACTGGCAGCTGTGGAGGCCAGGACATTGGGTATATTTAAGGCAGAGGTTGATAGGTTATTGATTATTGAAAGGTAATTCAGGATATGAAGGGATACAGGGACAAGGCTGGACACTGGGGCTAAGAGGACAAGTGGATCAGTCATGATAAAATGCTGGAGGAGAGTCGATGGAGCAAATGCCCTAATTCTGCTCCAATACCATATGACCTTATAAGAGATGCAGACTCAGTTGACACTCTTAGATGCCAGCCTTCTGCTCCCTGGATCAGGAGTACTTTATGCTGCTATGTCGACCTTTCTGGCTGCCTAGAGGATTCACGTCTGTTATTATTACAGCTGTTTACACCCACCACAGGCTGATACCAACCTGACTCTCAATGTAATATGCAAAACCATCAATGTCCATGAAACCACACACCCAGAAGCTGAGACTTTAACCAAGTGTTGCCGACCAGAGCTTACCCGAAGTTCTGCCAGCACAACGAGGTGAGCACATAGGGAGGAAGCATACTCGACCACTGCTACTCTCTCTTCCACAACGCCTACAAAAAACTTCTCCCCCTCTGTTTGGAAACTCTGACCATTCCTCCATATTGCTCCTACCGATCTACAAGTAGAAATTGAAGCAGGAAGCGGCCGCAGTGAAAACTATTCACTGCTGGTCTAACCAATCAGACTCAATGTTACAAGACTGCTTTGATAGCGTCACCTGTGAGATATTTCGAGCTGAAAACATCTCCGAATACCTGGAGGTAGTCACAAGCTTCATTCGGAAGTGTATTGAAGACATTGTTCCTCAAAAATCAGTCTAGGTCAACCCAAACCAAAAACTTGGATAAATAGTTCAGTGTGTGTTGCTCTCAGTGCAAAGGATAAAGCCTTCGCCTCCGGAGACCAACAGGAACTCAAGTGATGCCACTATGATTTACGTAGAGCCATCAAGGTGGCAAAACGGCAACGCAGGGACAAAATCCAGTCACAACTCTGCGACAGTGACACATGCAGCATATGGCAAGGTCTGCACACCATTGCGGACTACAAGAAGAAACAAGGCAATAAACCAGCATTGCCGCCTCGCTCCCGGATGAGCTAAATGCTTTTTATACTTGATCCGAGGTTGATAGGTCTGAACCTCCAAAGGGAGCTGCCCGCGAGACCTGCACCTTGGTCATTTCTGAGGCTGAGGTACGTAGAACATTCCAACGTGTCAACAGCTTCAAGGACGGCATCCCAGGGCACGTCCTTAAAGTGTGTGCTGAACAGCTGGCTCATGTGTTATGGACATTTTGTATCTCTCCCTCTCCCAGTGTGTAGTGCCCTCCTGTTTCAAATCTTCCGTCATAGTCCCTGTACCTAAGAAAACCACGGTAGCATGCCTGAACGACTGGTGCCCTGTCGCACTCACCTCAATTATAAGCAAATGCTTTGAGAGGCTGGTTAAAGACTATACCTGCAGCATGCTACCACCCGCAGTGGACCCCCTACAATTTGCCTACCGATGGAACCAGTCTATTGATGACTCCATAGCCACAGCACTACACACTGTCCTCACTCACCTGGAGAGGAGGGATGCATATGTTAGAATGCTGTTCCTGGACTACAGTTCAGCATTCAACACCATAATTCCCTCCAGACTAGACAAGAAGCTCAGAGACCTTGGTATGCGCCCCACCTTGTGCAGCTGGATCCTAGACTTCCTATCAGATCACCGAGAGGTAGTAAGGATGGACTCCCTCACCTCTGCCCCAACCCTCAACACAGGTGACCCCAGGGTTGTGTTCCTGAATCCCCTTCTCTACTCCCTTTACACCCACGACTGTGCTGCCACACACAATTCCAATCTGCTGATCAAATTCGCAGATGATATGACTTTGATCGGCCTTATTTCTAGCAGTAATGAGACAGCTTACAGAAGAGAAGTTATAAGTGGTGCCAGGATAACAACCTCTCCCTCAGTGATCAAAAAACAAAAGAGCTGATTGTGGATTACAGGAGGAATAGAGACAGACTCAGCCTGATCAACATCAATGGGTCTGCAACTGAGAGGGTGAGTAGTTTCAGCTCGGTATACACATCACCAATGATCTCACCTGGACTGTACACACCAGCTTTGTGGCAAAAAAAAAAGCACAACAGTGTCTCTTCCACCTCAGGCGACTGAAAAAGTTCACCATGGGTCCCCAAGCCCTCCAGACCTTCTACAGGGGCATCATTGAGAGCATACTGACTGGCTGTATCACCGCCTGGTATGGGAACTGCACCAACCTTGATCGCTGGGCACTGCAGAGAGTGGTATGGACAGCCCAGTGCATCTGTGGTGTGAACTTCCTTCCATTGAGGACATTTATAGTAGCAGGTGCAGAAAGAAGACCTAGAAGATCATCAGGGACACCAGTCACCCCAACCATCAGTTTATGCTTCTGTTTCTGCTTCCGTCTGGCAAATGCTACCACAGCATTAAAGCCAGGACCACCAGGCTGTGTGACAGCTTCTTTCTACAAGCCATTAGACTTATAAATTCACATGTCTGTACGTTGCAACAGAGTCATAATGCAAAGATTTTTACTCCCTCAAGTTGTGGGATAGATGTAAGATTTAAATAAATTCTGAATCCTGAATTCAAAATCTATTTATTTAACCTTGATTTTAACTAACATCTTTTTGTCTTTAATTTTCATGTTTATTTTTTATTTTATGTTCATGTTTACACTTTATCCCTTTGTAAAGCACATTAAACTACATTGTCTGTATGAAAGGTGCTCTGTAAATAAGTTATTATTATTATTATGGATTCTGGTCTTTTCCAAAATCAAAATGCTGCAGAAGCTCAAAATAATGGATTCTGATGAAAAGCCCTTTCACTTTTCTGTGGAATGCAGTGGGATTTCTTGATCCAAGCAGAGAATGTGAGTCTGAAGACATGCAACAGGATATCGGTGCACACTCTCCTAACACTGTGTTTAGAATATTCCCTTTGTACAGGTTGACCTTCACTAATCCAGCACCATTGGGACCTGAGGAGTGCCGGATTAGTGAAAATGCCGAATTACAGAAGGATCACATTAAGCATAATCAGTGCCGGATTATCGAAGGAACCGGATTACAGGTAGTCGGATTAGTGAAGGTCACCTGTGTATGTTCACGAGCTAAAGTAGAAGATCACTCTGCTGCCAAAGTTGCAGGTTCAACCTGTGTACATTAATATTTTGTACTTTATTTTCAATCTTATAATATTTTAATGCAGTTTGGTTTGATTATCAAGTTTATTTGCATTCTCCATAATATTAGAACATGGAACAATACAGCCCTTTGACCTACAATGTTGTGCTGAACCAATTAAATTAGTAATCAAATGTCTAACTAAACTAATCTCTTCTACCTACACAAAGTCCATATCCCTCCATTTTTCTCACATTCATGTGCCGAAACATCTCTTAAAGGTCCTTAGTGTTCCTGCCCTATCACCCCTGCAGGCATTCTTTCCAGGTCTCCACCATTCTCTGTGTAAGAAAATACACTAGTACCTCACCTTAAATGCATGTCCTGTGGTATTAGACAATTTCCTAACCCTTTTCTACACCTTCCCCAAAGCCTCAAAATCCTTCTTTTAATGGGGTGACGAGAACTGTATGCAATACTCCAGATACAGCCGAACTAGATTTTTATAAAGCTGCAATATAACTTCCTGACATTTGAACTCAGTGCTTCAACTAATAAACGCAAACATGCTATTTGCCTCCTTAACCACCCTATCCACCTGTGTAGCCACTCACAGGAAACTATGAACTTGGACCCCAAGATCCCTCTGTTCATCAACACTGTTCAGGATCTTGCCCTTAACAGAGCACAGTTACTTTGCATTTGCCCTACCAAAATGTAACACCTCACATTTATCTGGGTTAAACTCCATCTGCCATTTCTCAGCCCATATCTGCAAATAATCTATATTGTGCTGTATTCTTTGACAGTCATCTGCAATAGTCACAGCACCATCAATCTTCATATCATCTGCAAATATACTAAACCGCCCATCCAAATTTTCATTTAGAACACTTATATACATCACAAACATCAGCAATCGTAGCACAGATCCCTGCAGAACGCCACTAATTACAGTCCTCCAGCTCAAATAAGTCATTTTGACTACTACCCTCTGTCTTCCATGGGCAAGCCATTTCTGAATTCAAACTGCCAGTTTACCATGGATCCCATGCATCTTAATCTTCTGGATGAATTTCCCAAATCGCCTTACTAAAATCCATATAGACAACATCCACAGCTCTAGCTTCATCAATCACCTTCATTTCCTTGTCAAAAAACTCCATCAAGTTAGTAAGACACAGCTTGCCCCGCAGAAAGCCATATTGGTTCTCCCTAAATAGACCATCATTTTCCAAATGCTTGTAAATCCTATCCCTAAGAATTCTTTCCATTAACTTCCGTACTACTGACATGAGATTCACGGGTCTGTGGTTTCCGAGATAATATCTGGTTCCCTTCCTGGTTTAGAGAGCATGCATTATGATCAGAGATTAAGGGAGCTAGGACTTTACTCTTTGGAGAGAAGGAGGATGAGAGGAGACTTGATAGAGGTGTACAAGATAATAAGAGGAATAGATAGAGTGGATAGCCAGTGCCTCTTCCCCAGGGCACAACTGCTCAATACAAGAGGACATGGCTTTAAGGTAAGGGGTGGGAAGTTCAAGAGGGATATTAGAGGAAGGTTTTTCCACTCAGAGAGTGGTTGGTGCATGGAATGCACTGCCTGAGTCAGTGGTGGAGGCAGATACACTAGTGAAGTTTAAGAGACTGCTAGACAGTTATATGGAGGAATTTAAGGTGGGGGCTTATATGGGAGACAGGGTTTGAGGATCGGCACAACATTGTGGGCCGAAGGGCCTGTGCTGTGCTGTACTATTCTATGTTCTATGTTGAATGATGCAACAACATTGGCAACTCGCCAGTCCTGCAGGACCTTGCCTATGGCTAAGGAGAACATGAAGATATTGGTCAAAGCCCCAATAACTTGAGATCTTGTCTACCTTAATACTCTTTAGAGGACTCTTTACTACTTCCTCCTTTACCTCAAAATATCTTAGCATTTCAATACACTCAGCACTGAACTCCCTATCCTGTACATCCTTCTCCTTGGGAAATACTGATGTAAAGTACTCGTTAAGGACCTCACACACATCCTCCGCATCCAAGCAAATGTTCCCCCGACTTTATCCTTCAGGGATTCTCCCTCTCCCTAGTTACCCACTTACTCTTGTATGTATGTATGTATAGAATGCCTTGGAATTCCATAAAACTATAAGACTTAGGAACAAGAAGTAGGCCATTTGGCCCATCGAGTCTGCTCTGCCATTCAATCATGGCTGATCCTTTTATTCCCTCCTCAACCCCATTTCCCAGCCTCTCCCCGTAACCTTTGAGGCTGCATCCAATCAAGAACCTATCAACCTCTGCCTTAAATACACCCAATGACTTGACCTCCACAGCTGCATGTGGTAACAAATTCCACAAATTCTCCACCCTTTGGCTAAAGAAATTTCTTCAGATCTCTGTTTTAAATGGATGCCACTCTATCCTGAGGCTGTGCCCTCTTGTCCTCGACTCCCCCACCATGGGAAACGTCCTTTCTACATCTACTTTGTCTAGGCCTTTCAACATTCGATATGTTTCAATGAGATCCCCCCCCCATCCCTCTAAATTCCAATGAGCTAGACTAAGAGCCATAAAACGTTCCTCGTAGGATAACCCTTACATTCCCAGAATCATCCTTGTGAACCTTCTCTCGACCCTCTCCAATGTCAACACATTTTTTCTTAACTTAGGAGCCCAAAACTGTTCCCAATACTCAAGGTGATTTATAAAGCCTCAGCATCACATCCCTGTTCTTGTATTCTAGACCTCCTGAAATGAATGCTAACATTGCGCTTGCCTTTTTCACCACTAACTCAACCTGCAAGTTAACCTTGAGGGTGTTCTGCCCAAGGGCTCCCAAGTGCCTTTGCATCTCAGATTTTTGGATTTTCTTCCCGTTTAGAAGATAGTCTGCACATGTATTTCTACTATCCAAGAGCATGACCGTGCATTTTCCAACATTATATTTCATTTGCCGCTTTCTTGCCCATTCTCTTAATTTGTCTAAGTCCTTCTGCAGCCTGCCTGTTTCATCAACACTACCTGCCCTTCCACCAATCTTTGTATCATCTGCAAACTTGGCAACAAAGCCATCTGTTCCATCATCTAAATCATTTATATACAACATAAAAAGAAGTGGTCCTAACACTGGCCCCTGTGGAATACCACTAGTCACTGGTCGTCATCCTTTTATTCCCACTGCCTCCTACCAATCATCCACTGCTCTAACCATGCCAGTAACTTTCCTGTAATACATTGGACCTTGGTAACTTGGTAAGCAGCCTCATGTGTGGCACCTTGTCAAAGGCCTTCTGAAAGTCCAAATATACAACATCCACTGCATCCCCTTTATCTGTCCTACTTGTAATCTGCTCAAAGAATTCCAACAGGTTCGTCAGGCAAGATTTTCCCTTAAGAAAACCATGCTGATGTTGTCTTATCATGTGTCACAAAGTACTCCATTACCTTATCCCTAACAATTGACTCCAACATCTTCACAACCACTGAGGTCAGGCTAATGGGTCTATAGTTTCCTTTCTGCTGCCTTCCTCTTTTCTTAAAGAGTGGACTGACATTTGCAATTTTCCAGTCCTCTGGCACTATGCCAGAGTCCAATGATTTTTGAAAAATCATTACTAATGCCTCCACAATTTCTACCGCTACCTCTTTCAGAACTGTAGGGTGCAGGTGCAGTACATCTGGTCCGGGTGCTTTAAGTACCGTTTAGGTCTTTCAACTTTTTGGGCACCTTTTCTCTGTGATAGTAACTGCACCCATCTCTCTTCCCTCACACCTTTCAACACCTGGCACACTGCTAGTGTCTTTCACAGTGAAGACTGATGCAAAATACTCATTTAGTTTATCTGCTATCTCCTTGTCCCTTGTTATTATTTTTCTAGTCTCATTTTCTAGCAGTCCTATATCCACTCTTATCTTTTTTTTACATACTTGAAAAAGCTTTTACTGTACTATCCACCTTGATATCGTTTGTTAGCTTGTTTTCATATTTCATCTTTTCCCTTCTAATGATTATTTTAGTTGTTCTCTGCAGGTTTTTAAAAGCTTCCCAATCCTCTATCTTCCTGCTAATTTTTGTTTTGTTGTATGCTCTCTCTTTTGTTCTTACATTAGCTTTGACTTCCCTTGTCAGCCACTATTTTGTACTATTTTGCCACTTGAGTATTTCTTCGTTTTTGGAATACATCTGTCCTGTACCTTCCTCATTTTCCCCAGAAACTCACACCATTGCTGCTCTGCGGCCATCCTTGCCAGCACCTCCTTCCAATTTACTTTGGCCAACTCCTCTCTCGTACCACTGTAATTTCCTTTGCTCCACTGAAATACTGCTATGTCAGACTTTACTTTCTTCCTGTCAAATTTCAAGTTGAACTCAAACATATTGTGATCACTGGCTCCTTAGGGTTCTTTTCCTTAAACTCCCTACTCATCTCCAGTTCATTACATAACGTCCGATCCAGTATAGCGGATCCCCTAGTAGGCTCAACGACAAACTACTCTAAAAAGCCATCTCGTAGGAATTCAACAAACTCACTCTCTTGAGATCCATTTCCAACCTGATTTTCCCAATCAACCTGCGTGTTAAAATCTCCCATGACTATCATACCATAGCCCTTTTGACATGCCTTTTCTATTTCCTGTTGTAATCTGTGGTCCACGTCCCAGCTATTTTTGAGAGGCCTGTATATAACTGCCATTAGGGTTCTTTTACCCTTACAGTTTTTTAAATCGACCCACAAGGATTCAACATCTTCCAATCCTATGTGACATCCTTCTACTGATTTGATGCCATTCTTTACCAGCAGAGCTATGCTACCCTCTCTGCCGACCTTCCTATCCCTCCGATACAACATGTAACCTTGGACATTCAGCTCCCAACTACAACCATCCTTCATCTGTGATTCACTGATGGCCACAACATCATACCTGACAATCTGTAATAGTGCAACAAATAGTCATAGTCATAGTCATAGTCATACTTTATTGATCCCTGGGGAAATTGGTTTTCATTACAGTTGCACCATAAATAATAAATAGTAATAGAATCATAAATAGTTTGCTGCCCCAGCACACAACAGCAAACATGATAGCACTGCCCACCACAGACTCAAGACCTTATTTCTTATATTCCGTGCACTGAGATATAACACTTTGAGTACTGTACTTGTTACCCTTTTTGATTTTGCATCCCGAATGCACTGATACTCACCCTGCTGACTGCAATTTTGTCCTATCATTTGCTTGCTCTTCCTGACAGTCTGATTGCATACTGTCTTTGCTTTTTCACTGTCCGTCCTGTCCTGAGTTCCTTCATTCTGGTTTCCACCCACCACCAAATTAGTTTAAACCCTTCCCGACAACTCTAGCAAACCTGTCCACGAGGATATTCTCCCCCTCGAGTTCAGATGCAACCCGTCCCTTTTGTGCAGGTCATACATCCCAATGATCCAAGAACCTGAAGCCCTGCTCCCTGCACCAATAGGATTCACTTTAATCCTACTTGCCAAGGACTTTTCATGGCCCCTCCTGGCTTTCCTAATTCCCTTATTCAGTTCTTCTCTGGCTTCTTTATAATCTTCAAGGGCTCTGTTTGATTCTAGTTTCCTAAGCTTAGCATCCAGTACTTCTTTTTCTTCTTAACTAAATTCATCACCTCTCTCAACCTCAAGGTTCTCTTACCCTGACATCCTTGTCCTTCCTTTTGATTGGAACATATTGTCCTGCATTATGTTCAGTTGGTCTTTGAACACCCTCCAAAGGTCAGATGTGCACTTGACAAAAAAAAACAGCTGTTGCCAATTAACTCTCCCTAGTTTCTGCCTAATACTCTTGTAATTTGCCCTGCTCTAATTTAATTATCTCGTGCAAGGTTTGTACCTATCCTATCTTAAAACTTAAGGAGGAGTAGTCACTGTTTCCTAACTTTTCACCCACTGAAAATTCAGTCACCTGGCCAAACTCATTACCCAATACCGGGTCTGGTACAGCCCCTCCTCTTCAACAGTACTGATTGTTGAAATTGTGGAATATCTACAAACTCCATCAACTATGTTGCTACTAATAGCTAATAATCTCATCTTGAGATTCACACTTAAAGCCATGTGCTGACTCATGTATGTACTTGACCTCTTTCTACAAATGCATCAACTCACTCTCACTCAAATGTACCCTGGTCCACAGTTCCACTTTGCCCTTTGCTGCATTTAGAGTTTCATCAAACATAATGTTCCTTATGTTCCAGCACCCAAAACTGCAAATTCAACAGCTCTTATGTTCTAATTCAGTTCTAACACTCCTCCTCATCTTTTCCACCCTTCATTTTCCTCTGATTCTAACTCTCCTCTCAATGCACCCCTTGATGAGCTTTTACTGCCCGTATTGGTCTTTCCCATTCTGATATGACAATTAGATCTCAACCCCATCCTGATGAATCTAGAGCTTTCCATCTGCTGCCCTCCTTTCCATCCCCATTTCACTGGCGGCTGTCTTTGCTGTCCTTTTCATCCTACCCCCAGCAGACAGACACACACACGGTGTGTGCGCCCTTTCTCTTTCTTGCAGAATTCCTTATCCAAGGATTCTTCCTTTCAGCCTCTTTCCTTCTTGAGATCCATCATCACTAACTCCCACTGCAACATTAACAGTTTCAGTGTTTCGCTCCCCTCAGTCACTCTACCTAAGCCCATTCAGACCTCGCAGCACGAGCTCCAGCATGACCATCAAACCTGTGGGTCCAGGCTGTGTCACTGTGTTTCGAGGAACTGACCTCTGCCTCCCAAACACTGAACACCAGGTTTCCAGACCCTCATAATAACTTTCACCGGACAATGACCCCATCAGTTAACATCAGAACTCTCGACAGACACTGACCAGATCTTCCCTCTGGAGCCTCTATTTTGATAGCTCCTGAACTTGATATGATATGCTTCTACCTCCCAATATAGGTAAACCCATGGTTTCTCCTCACTCCTGCTCCACTAGACTTACTACAAACTGAAAATAAAATACTGCAGGTGATGGAAATCTGAAATAAAATCTAACAATGCTGCCAGGAACCTTTCTACAGATGCTACCTGACCTGATAAATATTTCTCACATATAGAAACATAGAAAACCCACATCACAATACAGGCCCTTGGGCCCATAAAATTATGCTGAACATGTTCTTACCTTAGAAATCATCTAGGGTTACCCATAGCCCTCTATTTTTCTAAGCTCCATGTACCTATCCAGGAGTCTCTTAAAAGACCCTATCGTATCCGTCTCCACCACCGTCGCTGGCAGCCCATTCCATGCATTCACCACTCTCTGCAGAAAAAAACTTACCCCTGATATCTCCTCTGTATCTACTTGCAAGTACCTTAAAACTGTGCCCTCTCGTGCTAGCTATTTCAGCCATGGGAAAAAGCCTCTGACTGCCCACACGATCAATGCCTCTCATCATCTTGTACACCTCTATCAGGTCACCTCTCATCCTCCGTTGCGCCAAGGAGAAAAGGCTGAGTTCACTCAACCTATTCTCATAAGACATGCTCCCCAATCCAGGCAACATCCTTGTAAATCTCCTCTGCACCCTTTCTATGGTTTCCACATCCTTCCTGTAGTGAGGCAACCAGAACTGAGCACAGTACTCCAAGTGGGGTCTGACCAGGGACCTATATAGCTGCAACATTACCTCTCGGCTCCTAAACTCAATCCCACGATTGATGAAGGCCAATGCACCATATGCTTCTTAACCACATAGTCAACCTGCGCAGCAGCTTTGAGTGTCATAGAAACATAGAAACATAGAAAATAGGTGCAGGAGTAGGCCATTCAGCCCTTCGAGCCTGCACCGCCATTCAGTATGATCATGGCTGATCATCTAACTCAGAACCCTGGACCTGCCTTCTCTCCATACCCCCGATCCCTTTAGCCACAAGGACCATATCTAACTCCCTCTTAAATATAGCCAATGAACTGGCCTCAACTGTTTCCTGTGCAGAGAATTCCACAGATTCATCACTCTCTGTGTGAAGAAGTTTTTCCTCATCTCGGTCCTAAAAGGCTTCCCCTTTATCCTTAAAACTGTGACCCCTCATTCTGGACTTCCCCAACATCGGGAACAATGTCCTATGGACTCGGACCCCAAGATCCCTCTGATCCTCCACACTGCCAAGAGTCTTACCATTAATACTATATTCTGCCATCATATTTGACCTACCAAAATGAACCACCTCACACTTATCTAGGTTGAACTCCATTTGCCATTTCTCAGCCCAGTTTTGCATCCTGTTGATGTCCTGCTGTAACCTCTGACAGCCATCCACACTATCCACAACACCCCCAACCTTTATGTCATCAGCAAATTTATTAACCCATCCCTCCACTTCCTCACCCAGGTCATTTATAACAATCATGAAGAATAGGCGTCCCAGAACAGATCCCTGAGGCACACCACTGGTCACCGACCTCCATGCAGAATATGACCCGTCTACAACCACTTTTTGCCTTCTGTGGGCAAGCCAGTTCTGGATCCACAAAGCAATGTTCCCTGGGATCCCATGCTTCCTTACTTTCCCAATAAGCTTTGCATGAGGTACCTTATCAAATGCCCTGCTGAAATCCATATACACTACATCTACTGCTCTACCTTCATCAATGTGCTTAGTAACATCCTCAGAAAATTCAATCAGGCTCGTAAGACACGACCTGCCTTTCACAAAGCCATGCTGACTATTCCTAATCATATTATGCCTCTCCAAATGTTCATAAATCCTGCCTCTCAGGATCTTCTCCATCAGTTTACCAACCACTGGAGTAAAACTCACTGATCTATAATTTCCTGGGCTATCTCTACTCCCTTTCTTGAATAAGAGAACAGCATCCACAACCCTCCAATCCTCTGGAACCTCTCCCATCTCCATTGATGATGCAAAGATCATTGCCGGAGGATCAGCAATCTCCTCCCTCACCTCCCACAGTAGCCTGGGGTACCTCTGGTCTGGTCCCGGTGACTTATCCAACTCGATGTTTTCCAAAAGCTCCAGCATATCCTCTTCCTTAATATATACATGCTCAAGCTTTTCAGTTCACTGTAAGTCATCCCCACAATCACCAAGATCTGAGATCTCTGTCATTACCTAGCCTTTTGAACCTTTCGTAAGCTCTTTTCTTTTTGACTAGATTTACAACGGCCTTTGTACACCACAGTTCCTGTACCCTACTATCCTTTCCCTACCTCATTGGAATGTTCCTATGCAGAACTCCACACAAATATCCCTTGAATATTTGCCACGTTTCTTCCGTACGTTCCCTGAGAAACATTGACCATTCCTCTGACCTGTGCCTTCCCCCTTACATCCACAACACCCTGAGTGCTATTTTCACAGCTTCCTGTTTCCTGGTCCCACTCACTCACCTGTACCTTGGTGCTCCAGCAGATCTGTATATCAGCTAGGATGGTCTGAGAGCCCTTCACTGTTTTTTTTCAGCAGAGATTTGAGGCACCCCTTACCTCCACCACACATTGAACTGGCTGAATGCATTCCCCCTTGAGCATCTTCACAAACTGCTCTAGGTGATTCATTCCTTCTCCTTCCAGCATTTAAAAGGACACTTTCCCACCATGACTCCTGCTCAGTCTTTCATCAGCACTATCCACTCTCATTTACAATACTTCCCCGTCAACTACAGGCAGCATAACCCCACTTCAACACTATCCAGGGATCCTAACTGTACTTCCAGGGAAAGAAGCAACTCACCTGCACTTTTCCCTATGAAGTCAACTGTATCCTGTGCCAACCAGGTGGACTCCCCTATCCAGGAGAATTGTGGATTGTGTCACTGCATCTGTGAGGGTGATCCTGAGCTTCTAGTCAACTCGCCCCACTATTGTTCTGACCTCTGTCTTTGGCCTCATGCACTATTCCATCAATGCCCAAGGTGAATTGGTGCAATGAGAACCACAGGCCGAGCCATTCTCGTGCCCAGTGTCCAGTTATAAGGAGCAGGAGAAGGGAAACACACAGGGTCTGTGACAGGCTTGTCCAACCCTGCATTTCAATTGAAGGTCCCTCAGTAACACAAGTGTGTCAAGTTCTATCTGTTTCCTTAGAGGAGCTAATGTTAAAACTGTCTTTAGTTACATAGCCTCTGTTTCTCAGCCAAGAATAATTATTTATTTAAACTCTTTTTCATAAGCCAAAGCACTTAATGAAAATGATGGCTGCATTTCAAGAACAATCATCATGCTATGGGGTAAGATTAACTCAGAGCACATGTGTAATAGACTCAATGTTTGCATTAGAGCCACATTGAACACTGTGACACAGTTGGCCATAGCTGATAAATGGGGAAGAAACACCAATTTATTAGTCTTTGTATATTTATAATGGTACCTTTAAACAGAAATGAGAAGGAGTTTCTTTAACCAGAGTTGGTGAATCTGTGGAATTCATTCCCACAGATTGCTGTGGAGGCCAAGTCATTGGGTATATTTAAAGCAGGTATTGATAGGTTCTTGATTAATCATGGCATCACAGGGTTAGGAGGAGGAGGCAGGAGAATAGGTTTGGAGGGAAAATAAATCAGCCATGAGGGATTGGCCTAATTCTGTTCCTGTGTGTTATGGTCTTGTGCTACAAGTTGCAATGTAAAGTTTGAGAGTTCGCAAAATTAACATTTGTTTTAATGCTAAGTTTCTATACCAATTTCTCACAAAAGAAACCATTTTAATACCTTCTTTCTATTGTCTGTGTTTTCATTGGCTGAAGGGGATGCAGATTTTGCTGGTGCTGATGTTTGAGAATATCCAGGGCTGGCTGACCTGTGGTCCCCTCTCATTACACTAATCTCTTCCCTCTTTCACAACTTCAGTGAGCTGCTTCACACAGGCAACTTAACTTCTTTTTAATTCCATATCACGCCATGATGTAAAATATGTATGTGCTCTGAATTCTCCATATTTTATCCTAAAGTACCAAGATTTTTTACCAAATTGTTCTTTTTGCATATTTAATGGCATCTTATTTGTCACTTGAACTCTTCTCCGAGTGGACCTCCAGCGTTTGTCAGCACACAACATATAGAAGGGAGATTGGAAATCTGGCTGAGTGGTGCCACAACAACAACCTCACAGTCAATGTCAGCAAGACCAAGGAGCTGATTATTGACTTCAGGAGGAGGAAACCAGAAGTCCATGAGCCAGTCTTCATCAGAGCGTCAGAGATAGAGAGGGTCAAAAGCTTTAATTTCCTCAGTGTTAACATTTCAAAGGATCTGTTCTAGGTCCAGCACATAGAGAAAGCATGACAGTGCTTCTACTTTCTTCGAAGTTTGTAAGGAATCAGCATGACATCTAAACCTTTGACAAAGTTCTATAGATGTGCAGTGGAGAGGGTATTAGCTGGTTGCATCAGTCTGGTATGGAAATACCCTTGACTACCCGTCTCTATTTCCTGAGGAGACTGAGGTCCTTTAACATCTGCCGGACGATGCTGAGGATGTTCTACGAGTCTGTGGTGGCCAGTGCTATCATGTTTGCTGTTGTGTGCTGGGGCAGCAGGCTGAGGGTAGCAGACACCAACAGAATCAACAAACTCATTCGTAAGGCCAGTGATGTTGTGGGGATGGAACTGGACTCTCTCATGGTGGTGTCTGAAAAGAGGATGCTGTCCAAGTTGCATGCCATCTTGGACAATGTCTCCCATCCACTACATAATGTACTGGGTGGGTACAGGAGTACATTCAGCCAGAGACTCATTCCACCGAGGTGCAGCACAGAGCGTCATAGGAAGTCATTCCTGCCTGTGACCATCAAACTTTACAACTCCTCCCTTGGAGGGTCAGACACCCTGAGCCGATAGGCTGGTCCTGGACTTATTTCATAATTTACTGGCATAATTTACATATTACTATTTAACTATTTATGGTTCCATTACTATTTATTATTTATGGTGCAACTGTAATGAAAACCAATTTCCCCCGGGATCAATAAAGTATGACTACAACTATGAAAAGCTTACAAAAAGTGTCTACATGGACTTTAGCAAGGCATTTGACACCGTCCTGCATGGAGGCTGGTCAAGAAGGTTCAGTCGTTCAGCATTGAAGATAAGGTAGTAAATTGGATTAGACACCGGCTTTGTGGAAGCAGCTAGAGAGTGGAAGCGGATGGTTGCCTCTGTGACTGGAGGCCTGCGCTAGTGGAATGCCGCAGGGGTCAGTGATGATTGTCATCTATAACCATAAGACATAGGAGCAGAATTAGCCCATTGAGTCTGCTCCACCATTTCATCATGGATGCTCCCAGATCCTTTCAACCCCATGCACCTGCCCTCTCACCATATCCCCTGATGCTCCGACCAATCAGGAATCTATCATCTTCCGCATTGAATATAACCACAGACTTGGCCTCCACTGCAGCCTGTGGCAGAGCATTCCACAGATTAACCACTCCTTGGCTAAAATAATTCCTCCTTACTTCTGTTCTAAAAGGTTGCCCCTCAATTTTGAGGCTGTGCCCTCTAGTTCTGGGTACCCCCACCAGAGGAAACATCCTCTCTACATCCACCTTATCTCGTCCTTTCAACTTTCGGTAGGTTTCAATGAGATCCCCATGCATTCTTTTAAATTTCAGTGAGAAGAGGCCCAAAGCTGCCCAACACTCCCCATATGTTAACCCTTTCATTCCGGGAATAATACTCGTGAACCTCCTCCGATTCTCTCCAACGACAATCCATCCTTTCTGCGATGAGGGGCCCAAAACCATTGACAATACTCCAAATGCAGCCTGACTAGTGTCTTATAAAGGCTCAGCATTATCTCCTTGTTTTTATATTCTATTCCCTTTGAAATAAATGTCAACATTAAATCTGCTTTCTTTACCACAGGCTCAATCTGTAAATTAACCTTCTGGGAGTCTTGCACGAGGACTCCTAAGTTCCTTTGCACCTCTGATGATTGAATTTTCTCCCTATTTAAATAATAGTCTGCACTATTGTTCCTTTTACCAAAATGCATTATCATAAATTTCCCAGCACTATATTCCATCTGCCACTTTTTTACCCATTCTAACAATTTGTCTAAGTCTTTCTGTTATCATGCTGCTTCCTCAGCACTACCTACCCCTCGCCTTATCTTTGTATCATCCACAAACTTTGCCACAAAGCCATCAATTCCTCTATCTATATCAAGAATCTGATAATGTGGTTAACTGGGTCAGACTATTTGCGGATGACACCAATATTAGACAGCGAGGAAGACTATCATGGCTTGCAGTGGAATCTGGACCAGCTGGAAAAATGGTAGATGGAATTTAATACAGACAAGTGCGAGGTGTTGCACTTAGGACAAACCAGAGTAGGTCTTACACGGTGAATAGTAGGCTATGTTCTCTTCTTGCTGCTGATATCAGGAAGGAGCCTTAGGACTCACACCACCAGGTTCAGGAGCGGTTAAACATCAGGCCATCAGTGATAGCTTCACTCACCCCAACACTGAACTGTTCCCACAACCTGTGGAGTACTTTCAAGCACCCTTCATCTCAAGTTCTCAATATTTATTTATTTGTTTATTTATTTATTCTTTCTTCATTTTGTATTTGCACAGTTTGTTGTATTTTGCACATTGGTTGTTTGTCCAGTTGTGTGTGGTCTTTCATTGATTCTATTGTATTTCTTATATTTACTGTGAATAGCCACAAGAAAGTGAATCTCAGGGTTTATATTGACATATATGTACTTTGATAATAAATTTACGCTGAACTCTGCATTGACAATCCTTCAGTGTGACTATCACTGACACTCCCAGCTCTTGAAGGATCAAATGGTGGCAGCCTTTTCTCTTATTCTTTTAGTAAAGACAACCGCCCACATTGTCAACTCCACCCGTGGTCATGTCCTTAGCAAGGTCAGTGAGT
Organism: Mobula hypostoma; assembly: GCF_963921235.1. Classification (NCBI taxonomy): domain Eukaryota; kingdom Metazoa; phylum Chordata; class Chondrichthyes; order Myliobatiformes; family Myliobatidae; genus Mobula; species Mobula hypostoma. The sequence goes on along the minus strand of NC_086114.1, from coordinate 1,632,468 downwards.
CCTCCCATCCATCCAACAATCTCTTTGACCCCATCAGGCACGAGGTGCCGTAACATTAGGACAAAAACTGTTAGGATGAGAAATAGCTTCTTCTCCCCAGGCCATAAAAGTACTGAATTCACTGCCACCACACAGGTCTCATCTCGTATGAAGTGCCAGTAGCATTATACTGTTTATTTTTTAACCTGTGTCATAAATGCATCTTGTTATTTGTGAATTTATTTGTGGTAATACTACTTTATGTGTTGTGTGTGTAAGTTATATTTACTGTGTTATGCACCTAGGTCCGAGGAATGTTTTGTTTAGCTGTATACATGTGTACAGTTGAATGACAATAAACTGAACATGATCTTACTGATGTTGCCTCCTACGTCCACGTGCAATCCTTCACACGTATTACAAGTTGTTCACGTTGTTAGTTTTGCAAAGGAAACACAACAAGGCAACACAGTAGTGTACCAATTAGTTTAACACTTCACGGTGCCAGCAAGTAGGGTTCTGAATCTTGCCACTGTCTGAAGAAGTTTATACGTTCTTCCCGTGAACACATGCGTTTCCTCTGGGTGCTATGGTTTCATCCCACTTTCCAAAAGATGTACGGGTTAGGGTTAGTGAGTTGTGGGTATACTATGTTGGTGCTGGAAGCGTGGCAACACTTGCAGACTGCCCCCAGCATATCATCGGACTGTGGTCATTAATGCAAGTGACATTTTATTATATGTTTCCATGTACATGTGACAAATAAAGCTAATCTTTCATCTTTACTAAAAACGTATATAGTCTGAAAGCATTTTCTAATCATTGTGCCCAAAAGGTACAGAGCAGGAAGCAGTGATTGTGAATGGGCACTGCTTAATATTCTGGAGCTGGCCATTAGTTACTTAATTGTTAAAGGGTCTGCATTTCATTGCAAGAGCTCAGGTTGCTGTGTGGTGCTGCTGAAATGCTGTAATTCTGCTGAAAGTTTAATCTTTGCTTTGTTAGATTCTGCAGTTGAAAGTACAGAGACTTGAGCATCTGGTTCAGCTGAAGGACCTGCGAATTGACGACCTGACAAGGCATTTGAAGAAACAGAAAGCAAAGGAGATAGCAAACTGACAATAACTAAACCAAAAAAATCTTCTCCATCTTTGTAGGGGAGAAATATGTGGTGGATGTGTTCTTTGTGGATATGTGTGTGTGCGCTTTAGGATCTGGGATTACAGGGACTCTGAGCCATCTCCTAGAGTCAAACTTGCCAGTACCTGTCACAACCAAATCCAACTGTGTCCCAGTCTCAGTACAATCTTCTACTTCAGTAACCAGGAAAGCTCCGAGATGTCATTAGTTCTTACCTAAATACCCTAAAAAATTAATAGTTTTTTAAGTGGTGAAAGTAGTTGCCACAGACATAGATTCTACTCTTTGTACAATGTTTTGCTGCTGGTCGAGATGTGTAATTTCTACAATAAAACATGGAACATGAATAAGCCATGTTCTGTCTGGTTATACTGAGCAGTGGAGTCCAGACTAACTCGAGAGAGTGGCTGCCTTTCACAGTAAGTGATGTTAAACACATTGAATCTATTGCAGAGTTGGAAATAGAACTGGATTTAACCCATGCTCATCAGACAGTGATTGCATGCAACATTAACAGTGAGCCTGACTGCAGGTAGGGGATGCAACTCAGAGCATCCACGTGAAACCATGGTGCTGTGGAGCAGATATGGTGAGTTGTCTGTGATCCTGTGGTACACACCTTTCTTAAAGCTCAGCACAGGAACAGACCCTTCGGCTCACAATGTTGTGCCGATCCAGTTAAGTAAGTAATCAAATCGGCAGCCTAACTAATACCCTCTGCCTACACAATGTCCATAGCCTTCCATTTTCCACACATTCATGTGCCTATCTAAACATCTCTTCAAAGTCCTAATGTACCTGTCTCTACCAAGGCAGCACATACCAGGCACCCATCACTCTCTCTGTTAAAAACTTGCCCCTGATATCTCCTTTGAAATTGCCTCCTCTCACCTTAAATGCATGTCCTCTGATATTAGGCACTTCTTGTAGGGAGGGCTACACCTACAGTAACATCAACTTCCAAGGGCCTACAGGAGATACATGATTAGGAATCTCTAAATCCAAAATGCTGTGGTCTTGTAGCTCTCCATCCCCACCCCTTAATAACGCTACTGCTTTCTTTCTCCTCCTGTGATGCCCCTTAGAACCGACACCAAATGCATGCTCCACTGGTACTCCCCGACCTGCTAATTTTTCCCAGAATTTTCCTCTTTATTCCAGATTCCCATCTCCTCACGTGTTCTCCCCAAATGTAGAAGTCCCCACGAGGAGAAGCGGATTTTATTTGATTGATTCAATCAACAAGAACAGTTAAATGGACCCTCAGAGTCCTCGACCTGCAGCAGCATGTTCAGAGGTAAGCTCTGAAAGCAGGTTACAAACCATTGAGAGAAACATTTAAAACAGAAATCCCATTCCCATTTCCATTCTGACATGCCTGTTCATGGCCTCCTCTACTGCCATGAGCCCACACTCAGACTGGAGGAGTAAGACCTCATATTCCAGCTGGGTAGCCTCCAACCTGATGGCATGAACATAGATTTCTCTAACTTCTGATCATTTCTCCCCCTCCCACGTTTCTCTTTTTCCACTCCCCATCCTGGTTTCCCTCTCACCCCATTTCTTCTCCACACTTGCCCATCACCTTTCTCTGTTGCCTCTCTGCACCACCAGGTTCAGGAACAGATCCTATCCCTCAGTCATCAGACTCTTGAATAAAAGGGGATAATTGCACTCACTTGCCCTTCCTTGTAATGTTCCGACAACCAATGATCTCACTTTATGGATTCTATCTCTTTATCTCATGTTCTCAATATTAGAACATAGAACATGGAAATTTACAGCACGTTACAGGCCATTCGGCCCACAATGTTGTGCCGACCATGTAACCTACTCTAGAAACTGCCTAGAATTAGCCTACTGCATAGCCCTCTATTTTTCTAGGCTCCATGTACCTATCTAAGAGGCTCTTAAAAGACCCTATTGTATCCACTTCTACCACCGTCGCTGGCAGTGCATTCTGTGTATCCACCACTCTCTGTGTAAAAAACTTACCCCTGACATCCCCTCTGTACCTACTTCCAAGCACCTTGAAACTATGCTGCCTTTTTATTTATATTTGCATTTGCACAGTTAGTTGTCTTCTGCACTGATCCTGTTATAGTTACTGTTCTATAGATTGCCGAGAATGCCTGCAGGAAAATGAATCTTAGTGTTGTATATGATACTTTGATAATAAATTTACTTTGAATTTTGAACTTTGGCCTGACCCTTGCTAAGAATCCCAGGCAGACCTCACCCGAAGCCCGACTGCCTCATCCTTGTTTCTTCAACTACACCATTAACCAGGGCGACTGCAGCCCCTCCTGACCTCTGTACCACCAGATAGAGCCCCCACACAGCAGATATGGCCAGTGGTCTCTGACACATGTGACATAATGCTCAGTTCAGATTGCATGTCTCAGGCACGAGTGGGATTAAATCCACCATACAGTATGAAGTTCCATCAGAAAGGACAAGATAGGAACTGCTGAATGTTCGCTGCTGCCTTTGTTGCTGCACACCCTCTCCCTCCACTATTACCCCATGAGAATGTTCTGTCTGACAACAGTACCTCCAGCTGCCAGGAGGAATGTGGGAACTCAGAGGTTCAAAACTTCCCCTGTCTCCTGGAAAACCAAAGCTGCAGCAGTCTGGTGGAAGACAAATTCTTTACATGATTGTTCTGACCACATTAGCCGCTAATGCTGGAAAGATGATGATGCAATTAAATTTCTCCGTGGGAGAAGCATTGCTGAGACCCTCACAATTGTCTCCATGCATCGGATATTTGAAAAGACAGGCACAAAATCCCCCAATAACTATCCCATTGTTAGACTCTTATGTGAACTTTTTATTTACATTTTAAAGCTAGCAGCTTATAAATTCCACATGGCTTACATATGGATTAGACTTCTAAAATAACATTTTTTAGAGAAATTTCTTCTGCAAATAATCAAGTTTTATTATTAATAATTGTCTGGGCATTCCTTTGTGTGGATTTGGTGTAATCTATCCGTGTTTGATGGCAAACTTCAGTGTTATACAAATCAAATGGGATTTTGAGGTTTAGGTCAATGACATTGGCTAATGTTGGTTGCATTGTTAAAGATAAGAGAGACAACTTTGACTGTAGCTTTAATAATTGTACAAATATTTTCTAGCAGACAAACAATTCATTGCAGCGTAATTCCCTGGGCCCTGCAAGTGGAAAGCTGCTTCTCGGAGGAAGCAAATGTTGACACAAAGACTCTGATCTGCAGCGGAGACCAGCAGAAATCTCAGTGATGTAAGCAATTGTTTGGAAAAAGTGGCCAGAGATGAGCTTAGTCTTGTGGAGTGATACAGTTTGTTTGAGGTTAACTCGTTGGTACAAGGATGATACCAAAAAGAGCTAAATTAAAGCAGTCTGGTGTTTAATCACACTGACTGTTCAAGCCATGAAATTTGTAAGATCCTGGATGATTCAGGTCAGTGTAAATACTGTCCTTTATAACTCAAAGCCATCCATTTCAATTTGACCTTTTCAAGCAGAATCCAGAGAACACTTTAAAAGAAATAAGGAGAGAAAGTACTGGAAGTGCCAGTAGCTTAGGCAGCATCTGTGCAGACAGAAACAGCAGGGGAGATGAGACCTGGAGCTGGTCAGCCATTATCTTACAAAATGTTGGGAAAGCTTGAGGGGCCAGTTGGTCTCCTCTTGCTTCTTTTAACTTTGTTTCTGTACACTGAAAGAGTTAATGTTTCAAGTTAGTAACAGTCAGAATGAACGGAAAGTGATGGACCTGAACCTGAGTGGTTTCTGTCCCACGGAGGCTGCTGAGCTTTCAGACTTCGGCGCCCGCACTCTCTGGTTCTACCTCCTATTCTTACCCTATTACCTCATTACTGGGCCAAGCAGTTTCCATTCTCTCATTCCCCCTCCATGTTTCTACTCTACCTACCCCCTCCATGTTCCTGCCCCTTCTACGTCACCCCCTCCGTTCCTGCCCCTCCATGTTCTTGCCTCTCCTACCTCACTCATTCCTTTCCTGCTCCCCCTATCCCACCCCATTCGTTCCTGCCCCTCCTACCTCACTCATTTCATGTTCCTGCCCCTCCTAACATATCTCCTTTCCTGCCCCTCCTACCTCACCCCTTTCATGTTCCTGCTCCACCTATCCCAACCCATTCATTCCTGTTCCTCCTACCTCACTCACTTCATGTTCCTGCCCCTTCTAACTTACCTCTCCTTTCCTGCCCCTCCTACCTTATCCCTCCATGTTCTTGCTTCTCCTACCTCACTCATTCCTTTCCTGCTCCTCCTACCTCACCCCTTTCATGTTCCTGCTCCACCTATCCCAACCCATTCATTCCTGTTCCTCCTACCTCACTCACTTCATGTTCCTGCCCCTTCTAACTTACCTCTCCTTTCCTGCCCCTCCTACCTTATCCCTCCATGTTCTTGCCTCTCCTACCTCACTCATTCCTTTCCTGCTCCTCCTACCTCACCCCTTTCATGTTCCTGCCCCTCCTACCTCATCCACTCCACATTCCTGTCAGACCTACCCCATCCCCTCTTTTCCCTCCCCTCACCCCTCTATGTTCCTGCCCTTTCTACCTCACCCTCTTCCATGATCCTGCCCCTCCTACCCCACCCTCCTCCGTTCCTGCCCCTCTTTCAAACCCAATATTCCAAATGTCCTAAACAAGATTGATACAATTGCCACCTGACTTGCCATCTTTGTGCTGAATACCATGACCAATGAGGGCAAGCATGCCAAATGCCTTCTTTTCGACCCTATCTGCTTGTCTTGCCGCTTTCAGGGAGCTGTGGACTTGCACCCAGAAGGATCTTGCTATTTAATGCCCCTTTACGTTTGACCTGCCAAACTGCAGCTCCTTCACACCACCTCCCTCCCACCCCGCCCCCAATCCCCATTGAACTCCATCTGCCAGTCTTTCAGAGATGAATATCTCATGATTCTTATCTGCTGTCCATAGAAACCCTACATTAACCTTGATCATGATCTGCCATGTATCCACACAGTGAACTTCACTGGTGAAAACACGTTCGGTGTAAAGGAATCGCAGATTCACCCAGACACACTGTGATTCCACGTAGACCCAATGGGCAGAATTAAGTTTGTGGTTAGAGTGAGTCAAGATGAGCTCAGGTCTGGCTCAGGTCCAGCAAGGATGGTATCCATTACTTTAAGGATAGTCAGCGAACACTGTTCAAAGGCACTGAGGAAGAGCTGATGATGGAACATGATCTGGACAAGTTGCCATAGGAAGGAGTGTGGCTGAATAATGACTGGTTATTTTAGTTATAGCATGTTTGACATTGGAGACAGAGATCAAAAGTTTGGAGATTTTGTGAACTAAAGATCTGTCTAATCCCCATGACTGAGAGTGTTACTCACATCTCTGTGTCCTGACAAGATCTGACTGCCCCCACCAAGCTGCAAGGGCTCAGCATTTTGGTCCCAACATAGAAACGACACTTTCTGCAGATGTGGTCTAGAAAATATCCTGACTGGCTACATCACAGCCTGGGATGGCATCTGCTCTGCTGTGGAGCAATGCAACTTGCAGAGAGTAGCGAAGGGTCATCACACTCTTCTATCCTCTCCATCTTCATGGTGCATTGCTGCAGAAAGGCTGACAATATCGACAGGGACACCTGCCACCCTGGCCATTCCCTTTTTTGTCTTCTACCTTCTGGGAGAAAATGCAGGAGCACAATCCAGATGCAGGAACAGCTTCTTCTCCACCACTGGCAGACTGCTGAAACCATGCCCTCACTCACATCCCTCTGCCACGTTCTCCGACCCTTAACTCTCCCTCTGTCAGTTATTTGAAGACAGGCAGAGGGACATGTAATATTGAAGAAGTAAGGAGTCTGCAGAAGGATAGACAGATTGGGAGAATGGGAAAAGAAGGTGCACATAGGACATAGTGTGGGGAAGTGTATGGTCATGAACTATGGTAAAAGGAATAAAGGGATAGACTATTTTCTAAACAGGGAGACAATTCAGAAATTAGAGATGCAAAGGGACTTGGGAGTCCTCATGGGGGATTTCCTGAAGGACCTGCAGGTTCATTCAGTGGAAAGGAAGGCAAATCCAATGTTAGCATTCGTTTCCAGAGGACTAGAATATAAAAGCAAGGATGCAATGCTAAGACCTTATAAGGTATTGACCAGCCCACCTTTGGAATATTGTGAGCAGCTTTGGGCCCCTTATCTAAGAAAAGAAGTGCTGGCATTAGAGAGGGTTTAGAGGAGGTTCACAAGAATTATTCCTGAAATGAAAGAGTTAATATACGAGAAATATTTGATGACTCTGGGCTTGTACTCACTGGAGTTTAGAAGAATGAGGGGGAATCTCATCGGGACCTGGACAGAGTGAACATGGAGAGGATGTTTCCTATAATGGGGGAGTCTAGGACCAGAGGGCACAGCCTTATAATAGAGGGTCTTTCCTTTAGAACAGAGATGAGAAGGAACTTCTTTAGCCAGAGAGTGGTGAATCTATTGCCACAGATGGCTGTGGAGGCCAAGCAACCGAGTATATTAAAACCGGAAGATGATAAGTTCTTGTTTAGTGAGGATGTCAAAGGTTACAGGGAGAAGGGGCTGATAGAGACAATTAATCAGCTATGTTGGAATGGCGGAGCAGACACAATCCCATGCAATCTCGTGGTCCTATGGTCTATTTGGTTCTATTTGCTTGGCTTCAGACTGCACAACAATCCCTACACTGTTCGGCTGTTGTGTGCACAACAGTCTCTGCACTGTTCTAGTGTTGTATACACAGAGCCGAAATCTGATTGGCTGGGGACTAACCAATCAGGAAGGATGGACTACAAGGGTATAAATACCATCGGAGTAGACATGCCCAGGCATTATCCCTGATGAAAATAGAGTTTGTCATGGAAACACTGGTTATAATCGATACCTGTACCTGGCTGGAAGCCCAAGCTGAGGGAATAACTTCACTCACCTCAACAATGAAATGGTTCCACAACCTATGGACTCACTTTCAAGGACCCTATAACTCATGTTCTCAATATTTATTGCTCATTTATTATTATTATTATTTTGTTTTTTTTTCCTCTTGCATAGTTTATCTTTTGCACATTGGTTGTATGCCATCTTTAGTCTGCAGTTTTTCATTGAATCTTTTGTGTTTCTTTGTAGCTACTGTGTATGCCTTAAGTACATGAATCACAGGGTAGTATATGGTGACACATATGTACTTTGATAATGGACGGCCAGGTAGCATAGCAGTTGGCATGATGTTATTTCAGCTCAGTGCATCAGAGCTCGGAATTCAATTCCGACATCATCTGTACATCCACCCCATGGAATGCAAGGGTTTTTTTGGGTGCTCCGGTTAATAGGTTAATTGGTCATTGTAAATTGTTCTGTGATTAGGCTAGGGTTAAATCATGGTTTGTTGGTCGGCGCAGCTTGAATGCTGGAAGGGCCTGTTTTGCGCTGTATATCAACATATAATATATATAAATAATACACAACAGTCTACGCACTGTTCTGCTGTCGTGTGCATGACAGTCTGCACTGCTCTACCATTGTATACATGACAGTCTCAGTACAGTTCTGCTGTTGTGTGCACAACAGTCTCCGCACCGTCTACTGTTATGTGCATGAGTCTTCGCACTGTTCTACTGTTCTGTGCACGACAGTCCCCGCGCTGTTCTGCTGTTGTGTGCACGACAGTCTCTGCACTGTTCTAGTGTTCTGTGCACGACAGTCTCTGCACTGTTCTAGTGTTCTGTGCACGACAGTCCCACACTGTTCTACTTTTCTGTGCACGACAGTCTCTGCCTTGTTCTGTTGTGTGCACAACAGTCTCTGCACTGCTCTGCATCTATGGTAAGATGCTTCTTACTCTGGCTTCGTCTCCCTTCCTTTCTTGTCCTGATGGAGGGTTTCAGCCCAAAACATCGTCTGTTTATTCCTCTCCATAGGCGCTGCTTGACCTGCTGAGTTGCTCCAGCATCTTGTGTGTGTTTCTATATTGTGTTACTGTTGGCACTGATTGGAGATGCCTGTTTGGTGCAATAGTCTGCGTCACCCTGTCCTGAGCTGAGTTCCTCACCCATGTTAGACTGGGACACAACAAGAACAGACAGTGCAGAGCTGGTTTATTGATATTGTGAGCCATTTCTGGATTATAGTCGTCTAAACGTAGAGCCTCTTTAGGCAGTAACTGGAGGTATTAAGTGACTGCTAAGATTGATGTGTTAGGGAATTTCTACAAAATTAAGAGGCAGTTTTTCCTGAAGGTTGTGATTTACACCACTTGGTATGTAATGTTATAACCTGAGGTTTAATCAGCAGTTATAAATACACAGGCTGTGCAATCACAGGCTCTTTATTGTGCATTGTAACACCGATAATTGGGGGGAAAACTGTTCCTCAAATCAATGGAAAAAATAAGTTGTAGCAGATGAGTCTCATTGACCTTCACAGAGCTCACTGAAAGGATCCCAGTCTTGCTCACAGGAGTAATCAACTGTTTATGTGATGTGCAAGTGTTTTTCAGAGAATTTCAAAAGCCCTTTCTCCATACTCGGCTCCGACACCAGCACATTCTGGTTGTGGTTAATGAGTTTAATTTGGTTCCGCGGGTTTAGGACAGACTAGCATTGATACCATAGCCTTCATAATCTCAGCAAAGGTCAAAATGCTTTATGACCAATCGACAAAAGTGTTCATTATACAGGGAGGAATTGTTCAATTTTATTTTTTTACCTCTGTGCTGTCAGTTTTGTTCCATTGCTGGAAAACAATCTCATGACAGTGAGGAACCTGGTGTTGAACCTGCAGAAGACAGAATTTTGAGCACAGAGGGGTTGTGGACTTGAGGATGGCGAGGATGCAGAAAGATGCACTGGGCCGCAAAGGCGTTGTGCAGCAGCCACCGACTGTAACTTTCACAGAGTAATTGGTAAAATTCCCGTGTCTTTGCTCTCAGCTTCCCTGAAGTGAACTGAACCAGAATTCATAGGTGGAGTGTAATGCGCTGCTGCCACTGTGTCTGATTATTCGGTGTCAGTGACAGGCGGACTCCCAGCCGCAGTGGAGTGGAAAGGCCAGGGGCAAGCAGGAGGCACGAGAAGATGACTGAGGCAGGAAGGAAGACATTATAAACAGTGACGGGAAAGTTGGAGGCCAATTCCTGGGTGAGAGTGGAGGGCTTTGCTAACTGTTCTCCAAATGCTTTCAGAAAGGGAGAAGAGATCACTGGAAGAACTTGGTGGGTGAAGCAGCAACACAGTGATGTTGATGTTTTGTGTGGAGACCCTGCATCACTCCCAAAATGTCACCTCTTTCTTCACAGATGTGTTTGACGCAGACTTCTTCCAGCATCTGCAGTCTCTTCTTTTTTCAAAAGGAATCAGGTAATCAATTTACAAGTGGAACAACCAATGGGAACACATCCCATTCCCATTCTGATATGTCTATCCACAGCCTCCCCTACTGTAAAGATGAAACCACACTCACCTTATATTCCATCTGGGTAGCCTCCAACCTGATGGCATGAACATTGACTTCTCTGACTTCCACTAATGCCCCACCTCCCCCTCGTACCCCATCCGTTATTTATTTTTATACACACATTCTTTCTCTCTCTCTCCTTTTTCTTCCTCTGCCCCTCTCACTATACCCCTTGCCCATCCTCTGGGTTTTCCCCCCTCCCCCTTTTCCTTCTCCCTGGGCCTCCTGTCCCATGATCCTCTCATATCCCTTTTGCCAATCACCTGTCCAGCTCTTGGCTCCATCCCTCCCCCTCCTGTCTTCTCCGATCATTTTGGATCTCCCCCTCCCCCTCCCACTTTCAAGTCTCTGACTAGCTCTTCCTTCAGTTGGTCCTGAGGAAAGGTCTCGGCCCGAAACATCGTCTGTACCTCTTCCTAGAGATGCTGCCTGGCCTGCTGCGTTCACCAGCAACTTTGATGTGTGTTGCAATGGGAACATGGAGTGGGTTCCAGCTTTCACTGACATCCACACAGCCATGTCCATGAGGTACAACAGACCACCAGGCCCCAGATGTCCAGAACACCAAGGCAGCAACCCATGGCCACACACACAGAAACGAGGGCCCACCCATCCTGGGAAAATAAAGCCCACTCACCCTGAAAAGAGGGTCCCATCCATCCCGGGAATGACAGTTCCATCCACCTTGAGAACTATTGCACCCCAGTGAGGCAGGGATGGAAGATGGGCTCCCTGGAACTGGCATGGACATCCCACTGTGAGTAATGTGAAGCTGTACCCAGGCATGTATCCCTGAGATTTGGTCTGGGGGTCCTGAACAGGCTGGTGCACCTGCTTGCTCAAGCCACTTCATCATCCAGCTAACCCGGTGTCAGATTTTCGTGGTTTACATTGGGTAATGCACATCCTGGCATCAGTGTGTAGATGACCCACTTACTGTGACACATACCCCCTCCCCCCCATTAAGCATCACGTCAGTGGCCCGTTCTGCTGTGAACTGTCTTCTCAGGATCTTGAGGCAATGGTACAGGTGAAAGGTGCTAAACCTGGCCAGAGGTGTGAGGCAGATACTCAGCAACTTCAGCGACTTTGTAGAAGCAAGATCTGTGCTCTGAGGGGACATTTGATTGTTCAGCCCAGGCAGAGGGCAGCTGCAAAGCTGGAGACTCAGTCCCACGGATCATGGATGGTGTGTTGTCGATAGAGGCAAAGTCAGACAAACCTCAGAGAAACAACCAGGGACTTCTGGTTCAAGAAACCAGAGTCAGATTTATTTATTATATGTACAGTATACGGAAACATACAGTAATATGTGTTGTTTGCATTAACAACCAACACTACCTGGAGATGAGCTCGGGCAGCCAGCTAGTAGCGCCAACCATTCTAGTGACAATTTAGCGTGCCCGCAATGTTCAGCAGAACAACAGCAAAACAATCCCCTTTCCCAGCTTCCCATCCACAAACCAAACATGTCAATCCTCGCAGACACAGCCAGGGAATACTGGTCAGAGTAATACCGTATTGAAAGAGGCTGCACTGACCACCAAACAACCACTCACACTCAACCCAGGGGTCCAGTCACTCACCAACACACAGGGCTTTGGGATATGGGAACTCACAGTGGCCCATCAGCCACCAACACGCAGGGCTTTGGGGTGTGGCAGGAAGCAGAGCAAAAATGCACCTGGATTGTAGGAACAGGGAGACAGCAGCTGTACAGCTTCACTTGTTCACCAGTACATTTACAATAAAATGTTTTCACAAATATGTATAAATCTCTCTCTCTCTCTGTCATTCTCTCATCCTCTCTAATTCTCTCTCTCTGCTTCTCTTTCTGTTTCTGTCTGTCTCCCTTTCTCTCTCCCACACTCTCTCTCTCGCTCTCTCATCCTCTTGTCCTCTCCAATTCCCTTTCCCATTCTCTCTCTGCTTCTCTTTGTTTCTCTCTCTCTTTCTCTATCTCTCTCTCCCTCTCTCTCATCCTCTTATCCTCTAATTCTCTTTCTCATTCTCTCTGCTTATCTTTCTGTCTCTGTCTCTCCCTGTCTCTCTCTGTCTCTCGCTCTCTCCTCCCATTCCTCTTTCGATCACTGATTTGTCTTTAACCATTCCGAAATATCTTCTCTCGGAGGTTGGATCTCGGATTTCTCAGGCCCGAGGGCAGTGGGGGATGGGCCAGTGGATAAATTGAAGATGGAGACAGGTAAGAATTTGAAAGTTCAAGGAATGGCTGGAATGGCTGATAAGAGGAGTTGAGGCTGGACAGATCAGCCATGATCAGATTAAATGGTGGGCCAGTCTGATGTGTGTGATCACCCTCTGACAGGTCAACTCCTTCCACTCCCCTCCTACAGTACTGTGTAATAGTCTTAGGAATATATGGAGCAAAGGAAGCTGAGAATGGGGAGGTTGGAGTGTTGTGGGAGGGAGTGGGACAGGTGGCAGAGCAGAGTGCCGGGGTGGGAGGTGGTGTGGGTGCAGACACACCCAGCCCTGAGACACCAGGCAAGGTTATTTGATTCCAAACAATTGGTTTATTGATCATTACAGAATGTCTCTCTGGTGCTTCCTGCTCCCTCCCCTCTCCCTTCCCCTTTTCCCAACCATGACCCCTTCCCACTATCAATCCACAATAGAGACCCATATCAGAATCAGGTTGATAATCACTCACATTTATCATGAAATTAGTTTTCTCTTTTTGCAGTGGCAGTATGGTGCAAAAGTCTTAGGCACCCTAGCTAAGGTTTTTGCACAGTACTGTATGGTATAAGGAAACATAGAAACATAGAAAACCTACAGCACAATACAGGCCCTTCGGCCCACAAGGTTGTGCCAAACGTGTCCCTACCTTAGAAATTACTAGGCTTACCTATAGCCCGCTATCTTACTAAGAACCATGTACCTATCCAAAAGTCTCTTAAAAGACCCTATCGTATCCGCCTCCACCACTGTTGCCGGCAGCCCATTCCACACACTCACCACTTTCTGCATAAAAAACTTGCTCCTGACATCTCCTCTGTACCTACTCCCCAGCACCCTAAACCTGTGTCCTCTTGTGGCAATCATTTCAGCCCTGGGGAAAAAGCCTCAGACTATCCACACAATCAATGCCTCTCATGATCTTGTACACCTCTATCAGGTCACTTCTCATCCTCCGTCACTCCAAGGAGAAAAGGCCGTGTTCATTCAACCTATTTTCATAAGGCATGCTCCCCAATCCAGGCAACATCCTTGTAAATCTCCTCTGCACCTTTTCTATTGCTTCCACATCCTTCCTGTAGTGAGGCGACCAGAAATGAGCACAGTACTCCAGGTGGGGTCTGACCAGGATCCTATATAGCTGCAACATTACCTCTCAGCTCCTAAGTTCAATTCCACGATTAATGAAGGCCAATAGACCATATGCCTTCTTAACCACAGAGTCAACCTGCGCAGCTGCTTTGAGTGTCCTATGGTCTCAGACCCCAAGATCCCTGTGATCCTCCACACTGCCAAGAGTCTTACCATTACGTAATACCATATTCTGCCATCATATTTGACCTACCAAAATGAACCACTTCACACTTATCTGGGTTGAACTCCATCTGCCACTTCCCAGCCCAGTTTTGCATCCTATCAATATCCCGCTGTAACCTCTGACAGCACTCCACAATATCCACAACACCTCCAACCTTTGTGTCATCAGCAAACTTACTAACCCATCCCTCCGCTTCCTCATCCATGTCATTTATAAAAATCACAAAGAGTAAGGGTCCCAGAACAGATCCCTGAGGCACACCACTGGTCACCGACCTCCATGCAGAATATGATCCATCTACAACCACACTTTGCCTTATGTGGGCAAGCCAGTTCTGAATCCACAAAGCAATGTCCCCTTGGATCCCATACCTCCTTACTTTCTCAATAAGCCTTGCATGGGCTACCTTATCAAATGCCTTGCTGAAATCCATATACACTACATCTACTGCTCTTCCTTCATCAATGTGTTTAGTCACATCCTCAAAAAATTCAATCAGGCTCGTAAGGCACGACCTGCCCTTGACAAAGCCATGCTGACTATTCCTAATGATATTATATCTCTCCAAATGTTCATAAATCTGCCTGTCGGGATCTTCTCCACCAACTTACCAACCACTGAGGTAAGACTCACTGGTCTATAATTTCCTGGGCTATCTTTACTCCCTTTCTTGAATAAAGGAACAACATTCGCAACCCTCCAATCCTCCGGATCCTCTCCCATCCCCATTGATGATGCAAAGATCATTACCAGAGGCTCAGCAATCTCCTCCCTCACCTTCCACAGTAGCCTGGGGTATATCTCATTCAGTCCCGGCGACTTATCCAACTTGATGCTTTCCAAAAGCTCCAGCACATCTTCTTTCTTAGTATCTACATGCTCAAGCTTTTCAGTCTGCTGCAAGTCATCACTACAATCACCAAGATCTTTTTCCATAGTAAATACTGAAGTAAAGTATTCATAAAGTACCTCTGCTATTTCCTCCGGTTCCATACACACTTTCCCACTGTCACACTTGATAGGTCCTATTCTTTCACATCTTATCCTCTTGCTCTTCACATACTTGTAGAATGCCTTGGGATTTTCCTTAATCCTGCCCGCCAAGGCCTTCTCATGGCCCCTTCTGGCTCTCCTAATTTCATTCTTAAACTCCTTCCTCTTAGCTTTATAATCTTCTAGATCTCTAACATTACCTAGCTCTCTGAATTTTTTTGTAAGCTTTTCTTTTCTTGGCTAGATTTATTACAGCCTTTGTACACCACGGTTCCTGTACCCTACCATAACTTCCCTGTCGCATTGGAGCGTACCTATGCAGAACACCACACAAATATCCCCTGAACCTTTGCCACATTTCTTCCATACTTTTCCCTGAGAACATCTGTTCCCAATTTAAGCTTCCAATTTCCTGCCTGATAGCCTCATAATTCCCCTTACTCTAATTCAACGCTTTTCTAACTTGTCTGTTCCTATCTCTCTCCAATGCTATTGTAAAGGAGATAGAATTATGATCACTATCTCCAAAATGCTCTCCCACTGAGAGATCTGACCCCTGACTAGGTTCATTTCCCAATACTAAATCAAGTATAGTCTCTCCTCTTGTAGGCTTATCTACATATTGTGTCAAGAAACCTTCCTGAACACACCTAACAAATTCCACCCCGTCTAAACCCCTTGCTCTGTCAATATTTGGGAAATTAAAATCTCCCATCATGACAACTCTTATTATTACACCTTTCCAGGATCTGTTTCCCTACCTGCTCCTCAACATCCCTGTTACTATTGGGCGGCCTATAAAAAACACCCAGTAAAGTTATTGACCCCTTCCTGTTCCTAACCTCCACCCGCAGAGAGTCCGTAGACAATCCCTCCATGGCAACCACCTTTTCTGCAGCCGTGACACTATCTCTGATCAGCAGTCATAGACAGGCACCGAAGGATGGAAGACCATCACCGGCTGATGTGTAATGATCCGCTCAGTCAATTGAAGGAAAACTGCAATAGTGTTACTGTGAAATCTTCCCTGCCAGTGGGAGCTTGTCCACATGGAGAGGCAGTGACTCCCTCTCCTGCAGCTGTGGTTCAGTGCTGATGACAAATTCCCCTGGATTGCAGTTTCTTTCTTGGTTACAGTGCAGTGATTAACCACTAATTCTTTCTCTCTGATTTATACAATGTGCTCAGAGATAATTGTGTTGTAAAAACAGCCTTACCAATCAGAATGTGAAGTTGGGAGATGATCGAGCAGTTGGGGATGAGATCACTTTCAACAGGAATGCCCGACTAACCACCACATACTTCAGTTTCTTTTTTCGGGGTGGATAAAAACTGAGATAAAACAGGAACGGTCCAAGTGTACAGCCAGTCAAACAGGAGAGATGGATTCAAGCATCAGAGACAGCCATTCATCAAAAGCTTGTACAAACGCAGAGAAAGATCACAGGCAGTGTATTGACCTTTGTCACTAAGATGCTGCACTTGAGACCCAATAATGGGTAGGGAAGATTTAAAAA
Source organism: Mobula hypostoma (assembly GCF_963921235.1). Classification (NCBI taxonomy): domain Eukaryota; kingdom Metazoa; phylum Chordata; class Chondrichthyes; order Myliobatiformes; family Myliobatidae; genus Mobula; species Mobula hypostoma. The sequence goes on along the minus strand of NC_086114.1, from coordinate 1,615,835 downwards.
GACTTAATTAACCTAGCCTGTGCCTCGAGAGCAGTTGACTTCAGCTGTGTCACTTGTTTTATAGAACACAGAACAGTACAACACAATACAGGCCCCTTGGCCCACAACGTGGTGCCTGCCATTTAATTTACTCCAGGATCAACCTAATCCTTCCCTTCTACATAGCCCTCCACTTTCTATCATCCATGTGCCTGTCTAGGAGCCTCTAATGCCACCAATGCATTTGCCTCTACCACCACCCTTGGCAGCACTCACCACTTCCTGCGTTAAAAACTTACCTCTAACATCCCCCCTATACTTTCCCCCAAACATCCTAGAATTATGCTCCTTGTATTAGGCATTGCTATCCTGAGAAAAAGTCTCTGGCTGTCTACTCAATCTTTGCCTCTTACCATCTTGCACACTTCTGTCAAGTGACTTCTCATCCTCCCAATTTCCTGATGAAAGAAATGGAGCTTGATATTGCAAAGGGTGTTTGACACGTTCCCTACCATCCTGTGAGTTTCCTCTGCCAAAACATGTAATATTACCGCTTCCTGAGTTTTCTGAAAATGCCTTGGCTGGTGAAGCTGGAATGTTTAACCTCACACGGTGTAGAAAAGGGGTTCTGACAGGTGTGAATCATCTCATACCTCCTCCCCTGAACCATTCACCCTCCCCATCCACTGTTGCTGCTATCATCAGCTCCACAAATCACCCTCGCTGTCCCTGCAACCTGATCCAGCCACCCACTCCTCCCAGATCCCTACTTTTCACTTATTTGGGCCCCCTGTAAGCTCCCCATCATTGAGTTCTGTGGCTCTGAAATCTGTTCACCCACATTATCTGTCTCTGTTCCTCCAAACTTCCTCCCTCAGAGTGAACCTCCCTCTTCTGCTGTCTAATTCCGCCCTTTCCAATATTTTACACATTAACATTTCCCCATCAATACAACCCTTGTTATTTTATTGGGTAAATTGTGATTTTGAATTACAGTTTGTCCACACAGTAAAATCAGGTCAGAGACAATTGTGGAACAGATCAGCAATTACCCTGAAGGAAGACAGAGAGCTGACACAGTCTCCCTAAATCCATGGACAGACCGCACTAGGAGTCTTGTGTTCAGTCTGGTTACCTCATTACGGAAAGGCTATCATGTGTGTGGAAAGGCTGTGTGAAGAGGCTGTCACTGCTGCTTTCTTATGGGGCAGACCGTGTCAGGGAAAGTTACCAGGAGCCAGGACAGTAGGATTGATGGGTTGAATGAACCAGGTTTGGTGATGAAATGTTTTCATGGGTGGTTCAGCTGTGGATGTGATACACCAATACAAGGAGGGCACATCATCAAAGAGGATTTAGGACGGAGATGAGGAGAAACTGTTTTTCCCAGAGAGTGGTGAATCTGTGGAATTCTCTGCCCAGGGAAGCAGTTGAGGCTTCCTCACTAAATATATTTAAGAAACAGTTGGATAGGTTTTTACATAGTAAGGGAATTAAGGGTTATGGGGAAAAGGCAGGTAAATGGAGCTGAGTTTACGGACAGATCAGCCATGATCTTATTGAATGGTGGGGCAGGCTCGATGGGCCGGATGGCCTATTCCTGCTCCTATATCTTATGTTCTTACCCCTTCAGGAGTAGTGAGGATAGGCATTCTCTTTGATCTTTGCTTCAATGAGTTCAAATTAAAAACCCAAAAGCTACACTGATGAAGATTCCCAGTGGGACAGGCAGGTTCACTGATGAGTATGTAGAAACATCTTTCTAAATGGGAGAAGAATCAGTTTTACTGAGAATATTTGACAGTCTTTGTCAAAACTAGACAAAGATTAGGATCTTGGCGGTTAAGTTATTTTAGCCTCATATTTCCTAATGTGATGACTTTGCACCTAATTTTTTAAGTGAAGCTTGTTTCGCTTGTTCCAGGAACTAACATTGCATAATAAATTAAACTAGGTCACAGCTTGTTGGAGCCAGCAAGGTATCAAAGATGGTCTCAAAATTAGAGCTTTCAAACTCCTGACACCTTCAGAGAAACAGACAAAGAATAAAGATGTCCTGTTTGTCTGCATTGCAATGAGATCTGCAGCCAAGCAGCCTGGTGTTAATTGCAATAGATGATCCCCCACTATTCAAGAACCCCACTCACTGAACCTATCACTGAGATAAATTCCACAATTTAAAACTGCTGCTGTGAGTTTAATCTCCAAGATGATTTTAAGAGGGTCTCAAACCAAATCATCAGCTGTCCATTTCCCCCTACAGCCTGTCCCATTGAGTTTCTCTAGCGGTCTGATTTCTGATGGTCAAGTGTGTTCTTTGTCAACTAACAAATGCTATCTCACAAAGTGACTCCATGCTCTTGTACAACAGAGTTCAGTTCTGGTATAAACTGTAAACCTGGCCAAATCTGAGGCCACACACCCATCATGATCCAATGGAATCTGACCTATGTGGTCAAGTGAGAATATCTCTGGGGTCAGTTCACAGGGGTTTGTTCCACCTCACTGGGACTCCCACCCACAGAAAATGTCCTCGATTTCCATGGCTTCTTGTGTGAAGTCCTCCAATGTGCTTAGTCCCATCACAAAGTGCAACCCTTTCTCCTGACTAAGCCACCAGCTGCAAAGGTACAAATTCAAAAATGTGTTTCTAGTCAGTACGACAGTGACATTCCTTTGTAAGATTTCATTGATGTCCTGAGTTGGTGAAAGATACTTTCAAACTGTGAGACTTCCTGTTAGACGTTTTACAGATTCAGTTAGATCTGAGAACTGTCAATCTGTATCTATTTGATATACTGCCTTTATCTACTTCAACCTTTATCAACAGCAGAGGCTGTAAAGGAGAATCTTGCATGTTGAGCAACTTTACAAGTTGTGATAAATCATCAGGAAAAAGGTGGAAGTATTTGACAAGAGGCATCTTCAGTGAGTCAGAGAGAGAGCTAAAAACACAGGAGAGCAAAAGGGGTAATGGAGTTCAAAGTTCAAAATAAATTGATTATCAAGGTATATGAGGAGGGATTGATAAGTTTGTGGCCTATGGTAGAAGGAGTCAATTTTAGAAAACCTAGTACGTTACATGTACACACTTCGTCCAGTGGCCGTGGAGTATTGATAAGTTCATGGACTAAGGTAGAAGGAGATGAGTTATTAACTTCAAATCAAAGAGTTGAACTGCACGTGCATGTAACGAGAGCATCTTGGACCTCCAGGTGGCCCACTGCGGGGGTGATTTATAAGTTTGTGGCCTAAGGTAGAAGGAGATGAGTTATACAGCTCTCGTTACATGCACGTGCAGTTCAACTCTTTGAGTGAAAATGCAGAAAGTTTGATGTTAATAACTCATCTCCTTCTACCTTAGGCCACAAACTTAGCAATTACCCCTGCTGTGGACCACTCCTGGAGGTCCAAGACACCAACCCCTACAAAGAAGGGATCCGTATGCTCCACGACCGCTGGACTAAGTGTGTAAATGTAGGAAAAATAAAGGTGCTAGGTTTTCTAAAATTGACTTCTTCTACCTTAGGCCACGAACTTATCAATCACCCCTCATATATGTGTCACCATATACAACCTGGGATTCATTTTCTTGTGGGCATACTCAATAAATCCATAATAGAATATTAACCATAATAGAATTAATGAAAGACCACACTATTTATGATTAATAATAGATAAATAAGCAATAAATATTGAGAACATGAAATGAAGGGTCGTTGAAAGTGAGTCCATAGGTTGTGGGAATATTTCAATGATGGGGCAAGTGAAGTTGAATGTGTCTGGTTCAAGAGCCTGATGGTTGAGGGTTAAGAACTGTTCTTGAACCTGGTGGTGTGGGTCCTGAAGCTCTTGTACCTTCTTCCTGATGGCAGCAGCAAGAAGAGAGCTGGGTGGTGGGGGTCTTTGATGATGGATGCTGGTTAGAAATTCCCAAAGGAAGTTGGATTGAAAAGAATTCCAGGACGTTCTAAAAGCTTATCAGGAGCAAGATCATAGCTATGGAAAGAGTGGGTTCCCTCAGGAACACTGTAGACTAGTCGAGAAGGTTAAAACACATAGGGGTCAAAGCAGGCCAGTGATATGGATCCAGAATTAGTTTGGTAACAGAGGGTAGTGGAAGTCTGTGACCAGTGGTGTACCACAGGGATCAGTGCTGGGACCCTCACTGTTTGTGACATATGTCAATGGGGGGGAGGTGGATTTCATTGAATGTTGAAAGGACTAGACAGAGTAGATATGGAGAGGAGTGGGGGAGTCTAGGACAGTCTAGAACAGCCTCAAAAGAGAGGATGCCCATCTAGAACGGAGAAGGGGGGAATTTCTTTAGCCAGACGGTGGTGAATGTGTAGCATTTGTTGCTACAGGTGACTGTAGAGACCAAGTCAATGGGTAAATTTAAGGCAGAGGGTGATAGGTTTTTGATTGGCCAGGGAGAAGTTACAGGGTGAAGCCAGGAGAATGGAGTTGAGAGGGAAAATGGATTGGCTGTAATGAAATGGCAAAGCAGACCTGTTGAGCCGAATGGCCTAATTCTGCTCCAACTCTGTGGTCTGATGGGGGTGAGTGTAGGAGATACATCCAGTATGCTTATAGATACACGAGAGTTGCAGTGTTGTGGTTGGTGAAAAGGGTTGTCAAAGTCTAGAGCAGGATGTGGTTCAGATGGAAAGTTGGGTGGAGAGTTGGCAGAGGGAATGTAATCCTGACAAGTATGAGGAGATGCATCTTCAGCAGTCAAATAGGGTTAGGACGTATACAGTAAATGACCAGGCACTAAGAAATGTTCAGGACACAAAGGTTTTGGGGGTTCGCATCTTTAGTTCCCTAAAAGTAGTAACACAGGTAGATAGAGTGGACATAGAATGTTTCCTAGAATAGTGGAGTTGAGAACCAGTGGGCACAGCCTCAGAACAGAAGGAGCTTCGCCATTATTTGACTGCACTGGGGAGGGTGAAGATGAGATTCACCAGATGTGACTGGAATAGAGAGAGTGCAGAGGGGATTCACCGGGATGTGACTGGAATAGAGAGCGTGCAGAGGGGATTCACCGGGATGTGACTGGTTTAGAGAGAGTGCAGAGGGGATTCACCGGGATGCTGCCCCGGACTGGAAGATTTTAATTATGGGGAGAGATTGGTGAAGGTGGGCTTGTTTATTCTGTGGTGAAGGAGGCTAGGGGGGATGAGATAGAGATGTACGAGGTGTAGGTTGGGTACATAGAATCTTTTTCCCATTGTAGGGGTATCAAAACAATAGGGAAGGAGTTGAAGGTGAGAGGACGGAGTTTTAAAGGGAACCTGAGGGATGGGATTTTTTAGAGAGTGGGTGATCTCTGGAACTCACTGACAGAGTAGTGGGTGGAATTTCCCTGGTTAGAAACAGAAACAAAACCAGGCAAGGATTAAAAGGATGCAATTGTAATGAGGTCAAATGGAATTAGGGTAGGTGACCAAAAAGGTCGACATGGTGAATGTGAGTGGAAGGGCCTATTCCCTGTGACGAGGACTCTGGCATTTTTATGGTTTAAAGACAGCGAGTGATTAGTCACCGCCACAGCAGCAGCTCACCAAGCTCACTGACAGCAGAGTCCATGTCTGGTGAGTGTGATCATTCAAGAATAAAAGACGAGGGCAGCCTGACACTGGGGACACTGGACTATGATGGCACCATCACGGAGGTAAACCACTGTCAACAGACTCCCTGGTTTAGATGATGACTATAAGACATAGAAACCGAATTGGGCTATTAGGCCCATCAAATTTGTTCTGCCATTCCATCATGGCTGATTTATTATCCCTCTCAAACCCATGCTCCTGCCTTCTCCAGTCAGTCTGTTTCTTTGCTGTATGACTCTGTCTCTACGAGGACAAAAAATGAATAAAATTCAGCTTCAACAGGACTCCATGAATTGATAGCAAACTGTGCCCTGATGTTCTTTTCCAATTGTACAGCGATGCGTAATTTGAAGTCCGGCAGATGTGAAGTTAGTTAAAAACGTTTGGATTGAAACAGAAAGTAGTGGTGAAAGAGGACTTTACGTAACATGGAGAGCACGGAGAGGTGGAAGGGAGAGCACACTGTTGTCACTCAGTCAGGCTACGGTGAGACCTTTCGAACGTTCCTGTGTCTGGGAATGAACTGATACCTTGCAGTGTTGATGGGTTCAAGATTGTTTCATGTCATTTGCAGTACACAAGTGTAAAGGAGAACAAAACAATTGTTACTCCGGATCTGACGCAGCACAAAAAACCACAATAAGATAAAGAACACAATAAATATAAATACATAGATTGATTGTATGTCCATAAAGTGACGCTAGGCACAGGAGCATCAGTGAATAAGGAGTGACAGGAAATGATAAAGTAGTGGTGTTGGGGATGTGAAGGGACGGGTTAGTGGGTGGAGGTGTTTATCAGCCTTACTGCTTGGGAAAAGTAACTGTTTTAGAGTTTGGTAATCCTGGCATGGATGCTACATAGCCTCCTCCCTGATGGGAGAGGGACAAACAGTCCATGAGCAGGGTGGGTTGGATCCTTCATGATATTACTGGCTCTTTTCCAGCACCCTTCTGTATGTATATCCTTGATGGAGGGTAGGTTGGTACAGGTGATGTGTTGGGCAGTTTTAACTTCCCTTGTAGATCCTTCCTGTCCACCGCAATGTAATGCATGGACTGATGCAGCTTGTTAGGATGCTCTCGACAGCACATCTGCAGAATTTGTGAGTATTGATGTGCATAGACCAACTGTCTTCAGCATCCTCAGAAAGTAGGGGAGTTATTCAGGTTTACTGATACATTAGAATGTGTTCTGGGACCATGAGAGGTTGTGTCAGATGGCTGAGATAGTGCCCATGGAGCTGAGTTTGTCCCCATGATGGAGCTGGGTTTGTCCCCATGGTGGAGCTGAGTTTGTCCCCATGATGGAGCTGGGTTTGTCCCCATGATGGAGCTGAGTTTGTCCCCACATGGAGCTGAGTTTGTCCCCAGGGTGGAGCTGAGTTTGTCCCCATGATGGAGCTGAGTTTGTGCCCACGGTGGAGTGGCTGAGTTTTTAAAAAAATATCGTGTATTGCAATGTACTGCTGCAGTAAACCAACAAATTTCATGACGTATGCCAGAGATGTTAAACCTGATTCTGATCATTGTCAGTATAATCAGGACCTTGGTACTGGTATATAAGCCAGTAACCAGTTAACTCATCACAATTTAGCAGGATGGAGGAGTCAGCTAATTAGTGTGAGCTCACAGGGCCAGGAGAACTTGTTGGATCTTGTAGAGAGGTTCAGAGCTGCCCCGGCCAATAGGACATGGTGATTCACGGCTCAGTCACAATCCCTTCCTGTCGTTTTCAGCAGTTAATGTGTTTTTAAAACAGGAAATACAAGCAACTGGAGCCCATCACTGATTTATTTTTACAGCGTCAAGATCTGCCAGAAATGTCGAAGAGGACATTTGGGGGGTTGGGGCAAGGATTGTGGGAATGAGGCCTGGGTCACGGATCCAGGAGCAGACGATAAATTCACAGTGAGCAAGCAGAACCGCCCACACGTCACTGAGAACCGGGAGGGGATTTGTTTCATAGTTTTCTGCAGAATAAGATACAGATGGCAGTGGTGGGAATCGGATCAGCTCAGTGGTCCTGGGAAAGGGCTGGCAGAGTGGGGAGTGGGAGAGGTGCGAAGTCAGTGTATGACACAGATACGAGGTGTTTGTAACTCGGCCCGTCCACTCCAGCAGCCCACTCTCTCTATGCCCATCACTCCTTCCCTTTCACACACAGACCGTCATTAATCCACTCCCAATTCTGCCTCCTTGGGACCGCTCACAGTGACATCTAACGCACCGACCCGCATGTCCCAAGGACTTGGGAGGAAAGCAGAACAGCTGGGGAAGACCGCAAAGTCGCAGGGAAAACGGACCATGGCAGCATAGGGGTTAACGCGACTCTAAGACAGTTTGGGGCGTCGGACTTCAATTCTAGCGTCGTCTGTTGGGAATCTCTGTGTGTCATCGCTGTGGAATGTATGGGTTTTCTCTGGGTTCTCCCACAGTTCAACGATGTACTGGGTAGGTTAATTGGTTGTCATAAATTGTCCCGTGATTAACAAGATTAGGGTTAAATCATGGTTGCTGTATCTCCAAATTAAATAAATAAACAAACATGCAAACTCCACACAGACAGTGCCCAAGTTGGGATGGAAATTGGGTCTATGGAGATGTGAGGCAGCAGCACTACCTCCCGCTCCACTGCAAAAACCGAGCTCTGTTGATCGATTGATGAATTAGTGTGGAGCAGGTCCGTGGACTGGGAAATCCATCAATGAACAGGCCACTGCAGCTCAGAATCCTGTCTGTTCAGCACCCCCCCACTCCACCCCTGTCACCAACCCACATTCCAGGCAAACACTGACCTCCCCTCCCCCGTCTGTCTGCCTGAGGACACAGGAAGGAGACCTCCACTAAATTAGTGTGGTCTGCATGACCACAGGCCGTCAGTGGTGGGATCCAGTCCGGGACCCAGGCTCAAGCGGTTCTCCGAGCTCCGGCTGGGGCTGACCTCACTCGACTTCAAGTTCACTCCGTGTGAAAAGCAGCAACCTCCCAGGACATTTCAAATCTGCTAAACAGTCCCAGACACTCACTTTTGGCAATTAACAACATACAAATTCCCAAAGGATAGTGCAGCACTTGGTTTTCAGCATTTCACTTTAATCGTTCACAGATTCTCTGCTGAGCTGATTTCTGCCTCTTGTGACACTGTCTGTCGATCCACAGTTCAATCTGCAAGCTTTTCTCATCGGCAAAGTCTCCGCTGCTTCTAATTTGGTAACCGGAATCACAATCAAGTTTCATATCACTGGCATATGTCGTGAAATGTAGCAGCAGTACAGAGTAGTACATAATAGTAAAGAATAAATTATAATTAGTATATATAAGAAAAATTAAATTAAATAAGTAGTGCAATAAAAGGAAAAGTAGTGAGATAGTGCTTATGGATTCATTATTCGTTCAGAAATCTGATGGTGACGGGGAAGAAGCCGTGTCTGAATCGTTGAGTGTGCGTCTTCAAGCTCCAGGACACCCTCCCTGATGGAAGCAACGAGAAGAAGAAGAAGGCTTGTTCTGGGTGATGGGGGTCCTTAATGATGGATGCCGCCTTTCTGAGGTGTTGCCTTTTGAAAATGTCCTCGATGCCTATGTGGAAACTCATGCCCATGATGGAACTGGCTGCATTTACAACTACAAGCTAGTTGGAGCCTCTCGGATCCAACTATTATGGAATATCACCGTCCCTAGAACATCCAATCACCTCCCCTCCTGCTGTCCTGGGAGAGGCCTCTTGGGGAAAACTCCCACAACATGGAGTGCACTTGTCAACACCAGCTGGACAGTCCCAAAGGTTTTATCACATGTCAATCATTCTGTTCCTAACAGACAACCTAAAGGTAACCAAGAGGGTAGATGAGGAAAAGCCAGTGGAGTTTGTCTATTTGGACTTTAGCAAGGCATTTTGACAAGGTCCTGCATGGTAGGCTGGTCTCACAGGTTAGATGCCGCGGAACCCAAAGCGAGCTACTCAGGACGTTTCAATATTAGCTTGGGGGTAGGAAGTAGAGGGCAGGTTCAAGTCTGTTTCTGGGAGCGAAGGCCAAGGACTAATGCTGTGGTGCCGAGGTCAGCGTTAGAACCCTTATTCTTTATTATTTATATAAACGTTATTTATGTAGAGACACAGTGCAGAACAGACCCTTCCAGCCCAATGAGCCATGTCCCACCACCCTGCAACCCACCGATAAGCACAATGACCAATTATAAGTAGATTACCTCACTAACCAGTACGTCTGTAAGTAGATTACCTTACTAACCAGTCTGTCTGTAAGTATATTACCTTACTAACCAGTCCGTCTTTGGACTGAAGGAGGAAAGCAGAACACCCGGAGGAAACCCATGTGGCCACGGGGTGAACGTACAAGCTCCTTGCAGACAGCGGCGGAATGGAGCTCAGTACTCTGACGTCCTGAGCTGTAATGATGTCACACTAACCACTTTGCTACTGCGGTGCCGTTGATAAACGACTTAGATGTGAATGCACAAGGCTTGATTAGGAAGTTTGTAGATAATGCGAATCAGGAGCCTTATGGTTGTAGGGTAAGAACTGTTCCTGAGCCTGGTGGTGTGGGACCTAAGGCTCCTGTAGCTCCTGTGTAATGGTGATATCAGGAACAGAGCATGGCCTGAATGATGCAGGTCCTTGATGAGCAATGCTGCTTTCTTGTGGTAGCACTCCAAGTAAATGTGCTTGGTGGTGGGAGGACTGAGTGACGGGCCAGGCTGAATTCATCACTTTCCGTTCCTAGGCATTGGTGTTTCCATACAAGGCACGATGTAACCCATTAGGACTCTGTACGCTTGTAGAAGTTTGTCAAAGTTTTTGATAACATGTTAAATCTACATATGTGTCTCAGTGCTTTTTTACATTTGTGTAAAAAACCTGCCACAGAAAGTTAACATTCATTTCAGAAACACACAAAAAGAAAATGCTGGAGGAACTCAGCAGGCCAGGCAGCATCTCTGGAAAAGAGAACAGTTGACGTCTCTGGGCTGAGACCCTTCATCATTTTGTGCGTGTTGCTTGGGTTTCCAGCATCTGCAGATTTTCTCGTATTTATTTCAGAAAGCCGGTCATCTAACATCACTTAAAGCCAAGTTGTAAATGCTGCATCAGCTGAGATGAATATCTCTGAGTGCCAAACAGCGGATGGCAGACATTATAAACGAAAGTGCTTCCATCTGGTGGAGAGATGCAGGACACGGAAACAGAGTCAGTGGACAAAGTGAAGACCTGGCTCCTACGGAGAAGATTCAAGATTGTTTAATGTCATTTCCTGTACACAAATGTAAAGGAGAACTAAATAATTACTACACTGGATGCAACACAGCACAAAATAAGCACAGTAAGATAAAGAACACAATAATGCAAAAACACAATAAATATAAATACACAAGATAGTTTATATAAAAAGATTGCTAGTATAAGCCATAAGACTATAAGATATAGGAGCAGAAGTAGGCCACTTGGCCCATCGAGTCTGCTCCACCATTCAATCATGGGCTGATCCAATTCTTCCAGTCATCCCCGCTCCCCTGCCTTCACCCCATACCCTTTGATGCCCTGGCTAATCAAGAACCTGTCTATCTCTGCCTTAAATGCCCCCATAAGGTAACACTATGGGTATGTCCATAAGGTGATGCTAGGCACAGGAGTGTCTGTGCATAGGTAACTGACCGGAATTGATAACGTCGTGGTGGTTGAGGGTGTGAAAGAGCAAAAGTGTTGATCAGCCTTATTTCTTGAGTAAAGTAACGGTTTTTGAGTCTGGTGGTCCTGGTGTGGATGCTACTTAGCCTCCTCCCTGATGGGAGTGGGACCAACAGTCCATGAGCAGGGTGGGTGGGATCCTTTGTGATGTTACTGGTCCTCTTCCAGCACATTTCGATGTCCCTTATGGCAGTGACCTTTTGGGCAGTTTCTACTCCTTGTTGTAGAGTCCTCCTGTTCACCATGGTGCGGTTTCTGTACGGTGCAGTGATGCAGCTTGCTACCATACCCTTCACTGCACATCTGTAGAAGGATGTGAGAATAGATGGGCACAGTCCAGCTCCCTTCAGTCTCCTCAGAAAGTAGCAATGTTGGTAAACTTTCCTTTGTAGCATGTGTTCTGGGACCATGGGAGGTTGTGTGAGAAGTGCACTCCCAGGAGACTGAAACTGCTCGCAGTTTCCACTGTTGTGCCGTTGATGTACGGGGAGAGTGAGTGGTGTGAGTTCTCCTCAAGTCGATAACCATCTCTTTTATCTTGTAGACATGAAGGAAGAGGTTATTTGCCTGGCACATAACCTCAAGGTCTTCCACCTCCTCCCTGTAGGTGATGAGCCCCGGCACTGTCATGTCATTGGCGACTTGACAATGTGATTACTCGGCTGTTTGGTTGTGCATTTGTGTATGAGCAGAGTTTACAGCAGTGAGCTCAGCACACAGCCCTGGGGGGCACCCATGTTGGGGATGATGCGGAGGGAGGAGGGGTTGTGAATCCTGACTAACTGAGCTCTGTTGGTTAGGAACCCAACACCCAGTTGTACAGTGGTGTGTTTATTCTGTTGGTTATGAAGCCTGACGCCCAGTTGTATAATGGTGTGTTTATTCTGACGAGTCAGGGTCTGTGGGATAATAGTGTCGAATGCCAAACTGAAATCCAGAAGCACACTCTGGCATAAGACCATAAGACAGAGGAGCAGAAGGAGCAGAATTAGACCATTCAGCACAACCAGTCTGCTCCGCCATTTCATCATGGCTAATCCATTTTCCCTCTCAGCCCCAAGCTCCTGTTTTCTCCCCATATCCCTTTATGCTCTGACTAATCAAGGACCTACCAACCTTCACCTTAAATACACCCAATGACCTGGCCTTCACAGTCGCCTGTGGCAATGAATTCCACAGATTCACCATCCTCTGGCTAAAGGAACTCCTCTCCATCTCCATTCTAAATGGTCATTCCTTTATTCTGAGGCTGTGCCCTCTGGCCCTAGACTCCCCCACTAGAGGGAACATCATCTCCACATCCATTCTATCTTAGCCTTTCAGCACTCAATAGGTTTCAATAAGATTCCCCCTCATTCTTCTAAATTCATTTGAGTACAGGCCCAAAGTCATCAAATGCTCCTCATATGATAAGCTTTTCTATCCAGGAATCATTTTTGTGAACCTCCTTTGAACCCTTTCCAATGACAGCACATCCTCTCTTAGATCTGGGACCTAAAACTGCTCTCAATACTCCAACTAAGGCCTTACCAGTGCCTTATAAAGCCTCAGCATTACATACTTACTTTTATGTTCTAGTCCACTGGAAATGAAATCTAACATGGCATTTGTCTTCCTCACCACCGACTCAACCTGCAAATTAACCTTTAGGGAGTCCTGCACGAGGACTCCCAAGTCCCTTCGCACCTCTTATTTTTTCATTTAGAAAATAGTCTACACTTATATTTCTTCTAACAAAGTGCATGACCATACATTTCCAGACACTGTATTCCATCTGACACTTCTTTGCCCACTTTCCTAATCTGTCTAAGTCCTTCTGCAGACTCTTTGCTTCCTCAACACTACCTTCCCCTCCACCCAGCTTTGTATTGTCTGCAAACGTGACCACAGAGCCATCAATTCCATCATCCAAATCATTGACATATAACATAAAAAGAAGCGGTCCTACCACAGACCCCTGCAGAACACCACAAGTCACTGGCAGCCAACTAGAAAAGGGTCCTTTATTCCCACTCTTTGTCTCTTGCCGATCAGCCACTATTTTATACATGCTAGAATCTTTCTTGTAATACTATGGACTCTTATCTTGTTAAGTGGCCTCATATGCGGCATCTTGTCAAAAGCCTTCTGAAAATTCAAGTACACAACATTCACCAGTCTCCTTTGTTTGTCCTGCTTGGGGTTCCCTCAGAGATGCTAACAGCATTCAGTCAGGTAAGATTTTCCCTTGAGGAATCCATGCTGAATCACGTGCCTCGAAGTACTCCGAAACCACATCGTTCACAATTAACTCCAACATCTTCCAATCATTGAGGTCAGACTAACTGGCCTATAATTTCCTTTCTTCTGCCTCACTCCTTTCTTGAAGAGTGGAGTGATATTTGCAATTCTCCAGTCCTCCAGAACCATGCCGGAATCCAATGTTTCTTAAGCATCCTTGTTTTCCAGGTGTGTCAGGGCCAGGTGTGTGACAGGTACTAGGGCATCTGTTGTAAAGCAGTTTTGTCGAAGCATACTGGTGAGTGTCCGATATGGCAGGAATGGAGTGTTTGGTATGTGCCATTACCAGCAGTTCAAAGCACTTGATGATGATAGGTGTCAGCGCCACCAGGCTGTAGTCGTTTAGTTCCGAAGATGTAGAGTTCTTTGGTACAGAGATGATGCTGTCTGATTTGAAGTATGTAGACACAGCAGCCTGGATGAGTCAAGTACTGAAGATGTCAGTGAGCTGGTGTGCACACTCCCTGAGTATCAGGCCTGGGATGTTCTCCGGCTGGCTGCTTCAGAACACTGACTCTCTGCAGAGTCCTTCTCACATCTGCTACTGTTACAGACGGTGGCTGTTCACCTGGGAGGAAGAAAGTGTTCACTTTCTAGTTTTCAGTTAGGTCCTACCACCAAACATTTTATTCCCCCCCCCCCCACCTCATCTTTCTGCAGGGAGTGTTCCTCCATGAACCCTTGTCTATTTAACTCTCCCCACTAATCTTCCTACGGTATACTAATTATTGAGGGGAATGGCCACTGCAATGCTCTGTACTAACTGCCTATTCACCGTCCCATTCCTTCACCCGACAGTCACCCAACTAACACACATCAAAGTTGCTGGTGAATGCAGCAGGCCAGGCAGCATCTCTAGGAAGAGGTACAGTCGACGTTTCAGGCCGAGACCCTTCGTCAGGACTGCAGCTTAGGGGTGACAACTTCCCTGTAACTCTGATCGATGATCGCCTCACTCTCCCGTACAAGCTGAAGGTCATCCAGCTGCCGCTCCAGATCCCTAACCCGGTCTTCAAGGAGCTGCAGCCCGATGCACATCATGCAGATGTAATTCCCTGTGAGTCTCTGGGTCTCCCAGGACCTCAACATCTGGCATGAAGAGCACACAACTCCACTAAATACCCCTGACGCAGTAAGAAAATGAGAAACTTAACAAAAACTTACCCAGCAACTTACTCAGAGCCAATGCCTCTTCCGAGCCAAAGCTTGACACTCCCACTGTCACCACTGGTTCACTCCCAGCAATGGCCACTCTGTTTGTCCCTTCTGTACTTTTATTTACTTCTCCGAGCTGGTCCCGCCACAGATTAGGCTGCCGGAGTGACACCAAACACGCGCCAAGCTCTCCTTTTAAACTCGCGCTGTCAAGCTGCGAGAAATCTCCTGGCTGTGCACTGCTCCCACTGCTGACCGGGCCAGCAGAATGATGGAATTGTTAAGCAACTCTGCTCCATCTGCCAAAAGCGGGATTTCCCAACCATTTTAATTCTTAGCCCATTCCCATTGCGACATGTGAGGCCTACAGTGAGGCCTTTCTCAGGGTGAAGGAGCGATACCTCATATTTCATCAAGGTATCTTCCAACCTGATGGCGTGAACATCGATTTGTCCTGCCGGTAATTTTTTTTTTCTTTCCTTTCTTTTTTCCTCCCCCTGCCCTCTTCTTCCATTCCCCGCTCCGGCCTCCTGCCTCTTCTCCTCTCCTGCATGTCTCCTCACCCTGGTGCCCCTCCTCCTTCCCTATCTTCCACGGTCCACTCTTCTCTCGTATCAGGTTCCTTCCTCTCAAACCATTTGCCTTTCCCAGCCACTTGGCTTCACCTGTCACATACTAGCCCGTTCTCCTTCCACTTCCTCCATCTTATTCTGGCATCTTCCCCCTTCCTTTCCAGTCCTGATAAAGGCTGTCGGCCTGAAACGTTGACTACTTATTCATTTTCATAGATGCTGCCTGACCTGCTGAGTTCCTCCAGCACGTTGTGTGTGTTGCTTCGGTTTGCTATGCTGTACAGTGCAGGGAAGATTGGAAATCAACCGTCCTGCACATAGGCAGATGCAGTCAAAGTCAACTTCATTGTCTGTGCACAGGTTACTAACAGACACATAGCATAAAATAATCAGCATTCACACAAAAATCAATAAATTAAGCATAAATTATACACAGTTTTTACAAGAAAGAGCACAATTCGAACCAAAAAAAGTCTGTTTCAGTACAGATTGATTATAGTACTCTAGTGCTTTTGTCATATTGATCAGTTCAAGAACCGGATGGTTGAAGGGAAGTAGCTGTTCCTGAACTTGGTGGTGTGGGAATCCTGCCTTATAGCTGCCCTGGATATAACTGTCCTGTGTATATACATGCAGAAACGATCAGTATTGTGCTGCTACACATACACAACTGTGCTGTTGCATGTATATATCAAGGAATTAACCTTGTTGTGTATGTACACTTCTCTAAACCAACTGTCTGGTTTGTGTATGCATTAAGTAGCAACAACTGTCCCATGTGCGTACACATATACTGTAGAAATTTAGTTGCCCAATATGTGTGCATCTTTAGCAGTTAACGGAACTACGTGCGTACAGATGTAGCAAGCAGCTCTGTACAGACTCAGGGCTCAGCAGCCCTCTGCACCTTGCACCCAGCTGTCATGTGTGTACAGACAAGTGGAACCAGTTCCCTATTTGTGTACACGTCTGTTCACTGCTGATGGGTCTGTTGAATTATACTGTTTAATTAATACTTTTTCTTGCAGCTTAACAATTAATTATCTGCTTGTGTTTTATATAACTACTTATATACATGTAACTGTTCAGTATGCTTACAAGTGGTCACGGTATGTATATACAGTTGTTCAGTATGCCCCCAGTGGTCACAATGTGTATATGCAGTCATTGAGTATATCCTCTAGTGGTCACATTATGTATATGCAATTGTTCAGTAGTCACAGTACTTTATACTTTATTGTCCCCAAACAATTGGTACTAGAACGTACAATCATCACAGCGATATTTGATTCTGCGCTTCCCGCTCCCTGGATTACAAATTTTAAATATTAAAAATAGTAAAAATTAGTAAATATTAAAAATTTAAATTATAAATCATAAATAGAAAATAGAAAAATGGGAAGTAAGGTAGTGCAAAAAAACCGAGAGGCAGGCCCGGATATTTGGAGGGTGCGGCCCAGATCCGGGTCAGGATCCGTTCAGCAGTCTTATCACAGTTGGAAAGAAGCTGTTCCTAAATCTGGCCGTACAAGTCTTCAAGCTCCTGACCCTTCTCCCGGAGGGAAGAGGGACGAAAAGTGTGTTGGCTGGGTGGGTCGTGTCCTTGATTATCCTGGCAGCACTGCTCCGACAGCATGCAGTGTAAAGTCAGTCCACGGACGGAAGATTGGTTTGTGTGATGTGCTGCGCCATGTTCACGATCTTCTGCAGCTTCTTCCGGTCTTGGACAGGACAACTTCCATAGCAGGTTGTGATGCACCCCAGAAGAATGCTTTCTACGGTGCATCTATAAAAATTAGTGAGGGTTTTAGGGGACAGGCCAAATTTCTTTAGTATGCATATGCAATTGTTCAGTGTGTCCCCTAGTAATCACAGTGTGTATATGCAGTTGTTCAGTGTGTCCCCTAGTGGTCACAGTGTGTACATGCAATTGTTAGTGTGTCCCCTAGTGGTCACAGTGTGTATATGCAATTGTTAGTGTGTCCCCTAGTGGTCACAGTGTGTATATGCAGTTGTTCAGTGTGTCCCCTAGTGGTCACAGTGTGTACATGCAATTGTTAGTGTGTCCCCTAGTGGTCACAGTATGTATATGCAATTGTTAATGTGACCCCTAGTGGTCACAGTTTGTACGCGCAGTTGTTCAGTGTGTCCCCTAGTAGTCACAGTATGTAGCACTTGTTAAGTGTGCTCTCTCTGATGGAACTGATCCTCACATTCAATAATTTCTCCTTTGGCTCCCCCTGCTTCCTTCAAACCCGAGGTGTAGCCATTGGCATTCGCATGGGTCCCAGCTTTGCCTGCCTTTCTGTTAGCTACATGGAACAGTCTATGTTCCAAGCCTACACTGGTATCACTCCCCAACTATTCCTTCGCTACATCGACGACTGCATTGGTGCTACTTCCTGCACAAATGCAGAGCACATCAACATCAACAACTTTGCCTCCAGCTTCCACCTTGCCCTCAAATTTACCTGGTCCATTTCCGACACCTCCCTCCCCTTTCTTGATCTGTCTGTCTCTATGCCTGGAGACAGTTTATCTATTGATATCTTTTATAAACCCATCGATTCTCACAGCTACCTGGATTATATCTCTTCCCACCCTGTCATGTAAAAATGCCATCCACTTCTCTCAGTTCCTCCATCTCTGCTGCATCTGCTCTCAAGATGAGCATTTTCATTCCAGAATGAAGGAGATATCCTCCTTCTTCAAAGAAAGGGGCTTTCCTTCCTCAAGTATCAATGCTGCCCTCACCTGCATCGCATCCATTCTGCGCACATCTACACTCACCCCATTCTCCCACCACCCTCCCAGGGATAGGGTTCCTCTTGTTCTCACCTACCACCCCACCAGCCTCTGCGTCCAGCATATATTTCTCTGTAACTTCCGCCATCTCCAATGGGATCCCACAACCGAGCCCATCTTTTCCTCCCCCCCCCACTTTCCACAGGGATCGCTCCCTATGCAAATTCTTTCTCCATTCATCCCTCCCCACTGATCTCCCTCCTGGTACTTATCCTTGCAAGTGGAACAAGTGCCACACCTGCCCCTACACATAGACATGTCAATCGACAGCCTCCTCTACTGTCAGAATGAGGCCTCACTCAGGTTGGAGGAGCAATACCTTATATTCCGTTTGGGTGGCCTCCACCTTGATGGCATGAACCTTGATTTCTCAAACTTCTGGTAACTGCCCCTCACATCTCCTTCACCATTCCCCATTCCCATTTCCCTTTCTCACTTTATATCTTTACGACAGCATCACCTCCTCTCTACTTTCTTCCATGGTCTTCCACCCTCTCCTATCAGATTCCCCATTCTCCAGTCTTTGTCTCTTTCACCAATCAACTTCCCAGATTTTTATTTCACCCCCCCATTTCACCAATCACCAAGAACCTTGTTCTTCTTTCTATCCTCCTGTCCCACATTCTTACTCTGACCTCTCATCTTTTTTTTCCACTCCTGATGTAGGATCTTGGCCCAAAATGCCGATTATTTAGTCTTTTCCATAGATGCTGCCTGACCTGCTGAGTTCCTCCAGGATTTTGTGTGTGTTGCTTGGTCATGTTATGTTAATACAATTGTTCAGTGTCCCGCTAGGGGTCACAGTGTGAATATGCGATTGCTCAGTGTGTCCCCTAGTGGTCACAGTGTGTATATGCGATCGTACAGTGTGTCCCGTAGTGGACGTCTTCTGTGTCTTGTCCTGCTCTACACGTTCCACGACGCTTGCAGAGACCGCCTTCTTGACCGTTGGACCTTCCATCGGTCTCGTCCGCTCAATCCGCCAGAGTCTGTCTTCACATGCTGGGATAGACAACTCCCTATCTCACCAAGGGTTTGAGACCCGTCGGCTACCCTCACCTGGTTTAGCCGGCTAGTCGAAGCCGTTGCCCGGGGTGTGGCCGCTGTCGCATGCAAACAGCTACGGGGAGCCACAGGTGAGAGCTGAGTGCCAGGTGGGGACCAAAGGTGGACTAACCGCCTTGAAAAGGACGCGACATGTTACCCCACCAGAGGTGCTACCCCTCCCTGACACCCCATACACCCCAACATATGCATATGTAATTGCTCAGTGTGTCCCCCAGTGGTCACGGTATGTATGTGCAATTGCTCAGTGTATCCCCTAGTGGTCACAGTGTGTATATGCAATTGTACAGTGTGTCCCCTAGTGGTCACAGTGTGTATATGCGATTGTATAGTGTGTCCCCTGGTGGCTACATCATATATATGCAGTTTTTTATACAAACTTAAAAGTTTCTTTGCAACACATATACACAAGGTACAGATAATCAATATTTACAAAGACAGTAAGTATACTCAAATTAAATTATGGTTATTACCGTCTATAAAACAGTTGTTCAGTGCGTCCCCTAGTGGTCACGGTATGTATGTGCAATTGTTCAGCGCGTCCCCTAGTGGTCACGGTATGTATGTGCAATCAACACCTCCAGAAGACAAACTGCTTCCGCTTGGCAACACATAACACGAGGGTTGGCAAAGACTTCAGAAACTGGAAAGAGGTGCTGGGTCCGCATGGTGTTGGCAAAATGAACAGTAACAGTCTACTGTTGTTGAGCCTCTGTGCTGCAAATGATCTATCACCAACACCCTGTTCAATACAAGACAACATGGCAGCATCTGAGATCCAAACAGTGCATCTTATAGATTTTCTTATCACTCGGAGGTGGGACACTGGTGACTTCAGGACAACCAGAGCAATGAACGGAGCAGGGTGCTGGACGGATCATCGGCTGGTTAGATCGATTCTCACAATATGCATTGCTCCTCAAAGTCTTAGGAAGCCAAAGGCCATTCAACAGCCATTCAATAGCGGGAAGCTGAACCACCCCTGGCATCGAGGACAATTTGCAGACAATCTGGGTGACAAGTTTATGTTACAAGGTCCCCTCACTGGAAACCCCACACAGAATGGGAGGACTATAAAGCCTGGGTAAAAGAGCCAGCTACATGTTCTGGAGTCTAGAAAGCGAAACCACCAAGACTGGCTCGATGAAAATGATGACAGCATTGCCAAGATCTTGTGAGAAAAGCAGAAAACACTGACTGCATGGCAGAATGACTTGTCTTATATTATGAAACGTGGTCAGTTTAAGCAGCTCCAGAGACAAGCACAGAGTGCACTGTGCAGAATGCAGGATGCATGGCAGGAGGGAACAGAGGAAAAAGTTCGGTTGGAGTATAAAGTCAATCTGAGTGTGGCCTCATCATGACAGTAGAGGAGGCCATGGTTTGACATAACAAAATGAGAATGGGAAGTGGAATTAAAAATGGTTTAAATGAAAGTGGTTTCAATGAAAATGCAATCATTTTTGTGAACCTCCTTTGAACCCTCTCCAGTGTCACCTTTCTAAGATAAAGGGGCCAAAACTACTCACAACACTCCAAGTGAGGTCTCACCAGTGCTTTATAAAGCCCCAATATTAATCCTTGCTTTTATATTCTAGTCCTCTTGAAATGAAATGAATGCTAACATTGCATTTGGCTTCCTCACTACTGACTCCACCTGCAAATTAACCTTTAGGGAATCGTACACAAGGACTCCCAAGTCCCTTTGCACCTTGGATTTTTGTATTTTCTTTCCATTTAGAAAATACTCAACCCTTTCATTTCTTCTACCAAAGTGCATGGCCATACACTTCCCAACACTGTATTCCATCTACCACTTCTTTGCCCATTATCCTAATCTGTCTAAGGACTTCTGTAGCCTCTCTACTTCCTTGAAGCTTCCTGCCCCTCCATCTATCTCCGTATCATTTGCAAACTTTGCAACAAAACCATCAATTCCATCATCCAAGTCATTGACATGTAACGTAAAAAGAATTGATCCCAACACAGACCCTTGTGAAACAACACTAGTCACTGGCAGCCAACCTTCATTCCCACTCTTTGCCTCCTGCCAATCAGCCACTGTTTTATCCCTGCTAGAATCTTTCCTGTAATACCACGGGCTTGTAGCTTGTTAAGCAGACCCATGTGTGGCACCTTGTCAAAGCCCTTCTGAAAATCCAAGTACACAACATCAACCAATTCTCCTTTGTCTACCTTGCCTATTATTTTTCAAAGAATTCCAACAGATTTGTCACGGGAGATTTTCCCTTGAGGAAACCATACTGACCATGGCCTATTTTATCATGTGCCTCCAAATATTCAGAAACCACATCCTTAACAATGCACTCCAATATCTTCCCAACCACTGAGGCTAGACTCTCTTCTACCCCTCTCCCTTCTAGAAGAGGGGAATGATATTTGCAATTTTCTAGCCTTCTGGAACCATTCTAGAATCTAGTGATTCTTGAAAGGCCATTACTAATGCCTCCACAATCTCTTCAGTCACCTCTTTCAGAACCCTGGGATGCACACCATCTGGTCCAGGTGACTTATCTACCTACAGACCTTGCAGATTTGCAAGAACTTTCTCCCTAGTAATAGCAACTTCACACACTTCTGACCCCTCACACTCTTGAATTATAGGCCAGTTAGCCTGATCGGGAAGATGTTGGAGTTCATTATTAAGGATGAGGTTTCAGGATATTGGAGTCCAAAGTCTGCGTGGTTTCCTAAGGAGAAATCTTACCTGACAAATCTGTTGAAACGAAGGAGAGTCAATGGATGTTCAAGCAACACACATCAAAGTTGCTGGTGAACGCAGCAGGCCAGGCAGCATCTCTAGGAAGAGGTACAGTCGACGTTTCGGGCTGAGACCCTTCATCAGGACTAACTGAAGGAAGAGCTAGTAAGAGATTTGAAAGTTGGAGGGGGAGGGGGAGATCCAAAATGATAGGAGAAGACAGGAGGGGGAGGGATGGAGCCAAGAGCTGGACAGGTGATTGGCAAAAGGGGTATGAGAGGATCATGGAACAGGAGGTCCGGGGAGAAGGAAAAGGGGGGGGGGGAACCCAGAGGATGGGCAAGGGACAGAGGGACAGAGGGAGAAAAAGGAGAGTGAGAGAAAGAATGTGTGTATAAAAATAAATAATGGATGGGGTACGAGGGGGAGGTGGGGCATTAGCAGAAGTTTGAGAAGTCGATGTTCATGCCATCAGGTTGGAGGCTACCCAGACGGAATATAAGGTGTTGTTCCTCCAGCCTGAGTGTGGCTTCATCTTTACAGTAGAGGAGGCCGTGGATAGACATGTCAGAATGGGAATGGGATGTGGAATTAAAATGTATGGCCACTGGGAGATCCTGCTTTCTCTGGCGGACAGAGCGTAGGTGTTCAGCAAAGCAGTCTCCCAGTCTGCGTCGGGTCTCACCAATATATAGAAGGCCACATCGGGAGCACCGGACGCAGTGTATCACCCCAGCCGACTCACAGGTGAAGTGTCGCCTCACCTGGAAGGACTGTCTGGGGCCCTGAATACTGTAAAGATGAAGCCACACTCAGGTTGGAGGAAGTGTATGCTCATACATTTTGGTAGAAGAAATAAAATTATTAACTATTTTCTAAATGGGGAGAAAAATTTAAAAATCAGAAGTGCAAAGAGACTTGGGAGCCCTTGTGCAGGATTCCCTGAAGATTAACTTACAGATTGATGTTAGCATTCATTTCAAGAGGACTAGAATATTAAAAACAAGCATGCAATGCTGGGGCTATGTAAGGCATTGGTCAGACCGCACTTGGACTATTGTGAGCAGCTTTCAGCCCCTTATCTAAGTGTTGGCATTGAACAAGATCCAGAGGAGATTCACAAGAATAATTCTGGGAACGAAAGTCTGACTCTGTGATTCAGAAGGGAAGGTGGGGAGAAGAGGCGAGCTGTAGTGATAGGGAATTCATTATTTAGGGGAACAGAAAGGAGGTTCTGTGGATGAGAATGAGTTTCCCAGATGGTGTGTTGCTTTCTGGGTGCGAGGGCCTGGGACATCTCAGCATTCTTAAGTGGGAGGGTGAACAGCGAGAGGCTGTGGTCCGTGTAGGTACCAATGTCATGGGTAAGAAGAGTGACGAGGTTCTGCAAAGGGAGTACAGGAAGTTAGGTGCTACATTAAAGGGCAAGAACTCCAGGCCTGTAATCTCAGGATTGCTACCCATGCCATGGGCTAGTGAGGCCACAAATAGGAAGATTAAACAGTTTGTGTAGGAAAGATTTTTGGATCATTAGGCTCTCTTGCAGGGAAGCTGGGACGTGTGCACCGGAGATGGACACGGAAATCATAGAAGTGAAGTAAAGTGTCATCCACTTCATGGGTCTGATACAGATTACAGAGAAGGAGATGTTTACCATCCAGAGGCAAATCAGGGTGGGTAAATCTCCAATGGTAGGGCCTGACAAGGTTCCCTCACACCCTGCGGGAGGCATGCAGAAATCGCCAGGGCCCTAGGCCCGAGCAAAGATATTTAAATCATCCTTAGTGGCACGTGAGGTATCAGAGGATTAGAGGGCAGCTAATGTTGTTCTGCTGTTTAAGAAAGGCTCTAAGAATAAACCAGGGAATTATAGTTCGGTGAGCCTGACGTCAACGTTGGGAAAGTAATTGGAAGGTATTCTGATGAACTGGATATCAAAGTGTTTGGACAGACATGGACTGATTCAGATAGTCAGCATGGCTTCATGTGTGGTAGGCCAAGTCTAGCCAATCTTTTTGAGGAAGTTACCAGGAAAGTTGAAGGCAAGGCAGTGGCTGTTGTCTACATGGACAACACATTTGTCAAGGTCCTGCATGGGAGATTGGTCAAGAAGGTCCCTCCAAACCTCTCTGACTGGTGGAGTGCTGCAGGGATCAGTGCTGGGTCCACTGTTGTTTTTTATCTGTATCAATGAGATGGATGATCATGTAGTGAAGTGGATCAGCAAATTTGCAGATGACACCAAGTTTGGGGGTGTAGTGGACAGTGAGGAGTACTATCAGAGCTTGCAGAGAGACCAGGACAAACTGAATTTAATGCAGACAAGTGTGAGGTGTTGCACTTCACTTGGGCCAGCCAGGTAGGTCTCACACAGTGAACGGTAGGGCAGTGAGGAGTGTGGTAGAACAAAGGGATCTGGGAATACAGGTCCATAATTCATTGAAAGTGGCGTCACAGGTAGACAGGGTCGTAAAAACGAGCTTCTGGCACATTGACTTTCATAAATCAATGTGTGGAGTACAGCAGGTGGGATGTTACATTGAAGTTGAATAAGTCATTGATGAGGCCTAATTTGGGGGATCGTGTGCAGTTTTGGTCCTCTACCTACAGGAAAGATGCAAATAAGCTCGATTTCCTTGTTTAAGAGAGGTTTGGAGGGGTAGGGAGCCCCGTGGTCGCAGTGCAGATCGGATCGATGGGTTACATGGTTCAACACAGAAGGGCCTGTTTCTTTGCAGTACTTTTCTATGACTGTGAAGGGTACAAGGAGCATTTGAAACTCTGGGCCTGTACTCACTGGAGTTTAAAAGAATGAGAGGGGATCACATTGAAACTTACCCAATATTGAAAGGCCGAGATAGAGTGGATGTGAAGATGATGTTTCCTATAGTGGGGGAGTCTGGAAACCGAGGGCACAGATTCAAAATAGGACGTACATTTAGAGAGGGCGGACGGGGAGGGAAGGTGGAAGAGGGGAGAAGGGGTGAAGGGGAGGGGAGAGTGGGGATGAGAGTAGGGGCAGGGTGGTGGAGACAGAGGAGAGAGGAGGGGCAGGGTGGTGGAGACGGAGAAGAGAGGAGGGGGAGGGGCAGGGTGGTGGAGACGGAGGAGAGAGGAGGGGGAGGGGATAAGGAGGAAGGTAAGGAAAGGGAGAGGGGCCTCATGCCACCTCAGCTAATCAAGGGAGTGCTGCCGATGATTGCAACCTGCCAACCAGTTATCACGAGTGTATGCAACAGGACAGACACTGGCTGCCTTCTCTACACTCTCAGGGGTCAGATGTTCTATGTGGGACCCATTCTGGGATTGAAACTGGGAAACCTGGAGACACTTAGCAGGCCAGGCAGCAGCTATGGAGAAAGAAACCATCACCAACTGGAAAGTGATCGTTCATGAGGATGTTCAGCATCCATACACACACCAGTCGTGGGTAATTACACACCGGGTAGTGTCCACAGGCATCTGGGAGCAGGCAGTCCTGTGTACAAACTCGAGGGCTACAAATGCCATGGAATGGTGGGAGAGATGGCCCAATTCTGCTCCTAATGAACTGGAAAACTCACAGAGCAGGAACTAAAATCTATGGAGAGTGATGGGTTCTGTGTCTCGTTGTAATAGTGGGGTATTAACTTCCTATAGTGGAGATTAACTCCTGAATTCCTAGAGTGCGGGAATTAACCAATAATCCCACAGTGAGTATTAACCCAGAATCAGAATGAGGTTCATTATCTCTGATATATGTGGTCAGGTTTGTGGATACGATGGGGTCTTTTAAGAGACTCCTGGACTGGTACATGGATCTCAGAAAAATAGAGGGCTACAGGTAACTCTAAGTAGTTTTTAAGGTAGGGACATGTTCGGCACAGCATTGTGGGCTGAAGGGCCTGTATTGGGCTGTAGGTTTCTATGTTTCTAAATGGCAGAGCAGACCCAATCGCCTAGTTCTGCTCTTATATCTTATTGTCTTATGGAGATTTACCAGAATACTGCCTGGGTTGGAGTGTGTTTCTTCTGAGGAAAGGCTGAGCAAGCTTGGGCTGTTTGGATCAAAGGAGGATGAGAGGTGACTTGGTCGAGGTGTACAAGATGATCAGAGGCAGCACCTTCATCCCAGGGCTGTCAGGAGAGGGCATTGTTTTAAGATGATTGGAGGGATGTCAGAGGTCGGTTTTATTTTACACTTAGGGGGGTAGTTGTGTGGAACGCCCTGCCAGGGCTGGTGGGTACAGGCAGATATTCAAGCGCCTCTGAGGTAGGCAGATGGGGAAAGAAAAAGTGGAGGGTTACGTGAGAGGCAATGTTTGATTCATCTTGGTTGAAAAGCTTGGTACAACAGAGTGGGCCGAAGGGCCTGTACTGTGCTGGAATATTCTATGTATCCACCTATACCACCATGGCCGGCACCCACCACTCTCCTGTGTAAAAAGACTTACCTCTGTCATCGCCCTTGTACCTACATCCCAGCACCTTAAAACTATGCCCTCTCGTGTTAGCCACTTCAGCCCTAGTTTTACTCTCCCTTTGAAAGCGAGCATAAAAGGCCTTGAGCCCGTCTGCGAATGAAGTCGCGCTGCCATTCATGACATAAGGTTTCATTTCTGCAGTGAGGGAGCATTTACTATCCCCTTGTAGTGGCGATTAGACCCCGGGAACGTCACTGTCTGCCCGAAGATTGGCTGGATCACCCATAAAATCTGAGATCGCCTTCTTGGCACCCATGGGCCTGACTACGGTTTGGACTCGGCCGGGGAAAGGCTACCAACAGCGGATATCGGCCCCGCCCCAGTTCCGAGCTGCACAATATGATCCCTGCCCCACCCGGTCTCCACGCTTGGACTTTGCCCTGACCGCCGCTTCCCCTCTTGTTGGACTGCGCCATGGATTTGAGCAACTTGCAGAAAGTGCTCGGAGTGACGGGCCTCGGACTGGGCTTGGTTGTAGGAGTGGGTCTGGGTGAGTGAGTGACCGCGCCTGCCGGCCGGTCCATGTTGGCACCTGGCAGCGGAGCGGTGCTCGCAGGGTGCTGGTGTGCGCTGGGGCCCTGGGGGGGGGGGGAGAGGTTGCGTCGGGCAATGGGGCCTGAGCAAGTTCGCCGGCGCCCCGTCCCGCTGTCCACTCTCCCGTTCTGGTCCCACGCTCCTCGTCTCCGGGCAAGTTCGGGTCGTGACGGGGCTTGACGGGGCCCTGGGCCCTCCGCCGGTCTATCGGGGGCGGAAGGAGGGCTGCGCTCCCCGGGCCGACTGCGTCCGTGCCTGGCTGTCCTTGGAGAGGGGAGGGGGGAGAGGGGGAGGGGAGAGGGGGGAGAGGGGGGAGAGGGGGGGGAGAGGGGGGAGAGGGGAGGGAGGGGGAGGGAGGGGGGAGAGGGGGAGGGTAGGGGGGAGAGGGGGAGGGTAGGGGGGAGAGGGGAGGGAGGGGGGAGGGGGGAGAGGGGAGGGGGAGAGGGGAGGGGGGGGAGAGGGGAGGGAGGGAGGGGGGAGGGGGGAGGGAGGGAGGGGGGAGGGAGGGAGGGGGGAGGGGGGGAGAGGGGAGGGAGGGGGGAGGGGGGGAGAGGGGAGGGAGGGGGGAGGGGGGGAGAGGGGAGGGAGGGGGGAGGGGGGAGAGGGGAGGGAGGGGGGAGGGGGGAGAGGGGAGGGAGGGGGGAGGGGGGAGAGGGGAGGGAGGGGGAGGGGGAGAGAGAGGGGAGGGGGGAGAGGGGGGGAGAGGGGAGGGAGGGGGAGGGGAGAGGGGAGGGAGGGGGAGAGGGGAGGGAGGGGGAGAGGGGAGGGAGGGGGGAGGGGGAGAGGGGAGGGAGGGGGAGGGGGAGAGGGGAGGGGGAGGGGGGAGGGGGAGGGGGAGGGGGAGGGAGGGGGGAGAGGGGAGGGAGGGGGAGGGGGGAGAGGGGAGGGGGAGGGGGGAGGGGGAGGGGGAGAGGGGAGGGGGAGGGGGAGAGGGGAGGGGGAGGGGGGAGAGGGGAAGGGGGGAGAGGGGAGGGGGAGGGGGGAGAGGGGAAGGGGGGAGAGGGGGGGAGAGGGGAGGGGGGAGGGGGGAGAAGGAGAGGGGGGAGAGGGGGGAGGGGGAGAGGGGAGGAGGGGGGAGAGGGGAGGGAGAGGGGGGAGGGGGAGAGGGGAGGAGGGGGGAGAGGGGAGGGAGGAGGGGGGAGAGGGGAGGGAGAGGGGGGAGGGGGGAGGGGGGAGAGAGGAGGGGGGAGGAGGAGGGGGGAGGGGAGGGAGAGGGGGGAGGGGGGAGGGGGGAGAGAGGAGGGGGGGAGGAGGAGGGAGGAGGGGGGAGGGGAGGGGAGAGGAGGGGGGAGGGGAGAGGAGGGGGGGGGGGGAGAGAGGGGGGAGAGAGGGGGAGGGGAGGGGGAGGGGGGAGAGAGGAGGGGGGAGAGGGGGAGGGAGGAGGGGGGAGAGGGGGAGGGGAGAGGGGGGTAGGGGAGGGGGAGGGAGGAGGGGAGAGGGGGGTAGGGGAGAGGGGGGAGGGGGAGAGGGAGGAGGGAGGGGGAGAGAGGGGGCAGAGGGGGGAGGGGAGGGAGGGGGGAGAGGGGAGGGAGGGGGGAGGGGGGAGGGGGGAGAGAGGGGGGAGGGGGGAGAGGGGAGGGAGGGGAGAGGGGAGGGAGGGGGGAGAGGGGAGGGAGGGGGGAGAGGGGAGGGGGGAGGGGGGAGAGGGGGAGGGGGGAGGGGGGAGAGGGGAGGGGGGAAAGGGGGAGGGGGGAGAGGGGGGGAGGGGGAGGGGAGAGAGGGGAGAGGGGGAGGGAGGAGGGGAGAGAGGGGAGAGGGGGGAGGGAGGAGGGGAGGGGGAGAGGGGAGAGGGGAGAAGGAGAGGGGGGGAGAGGGGGGAGGGGGAGAGGGGAGGAGGGGGGAGAGGGGAGGGAGAGGGGGGAGGGTGGAGGGGGGAGAGAGGAGGGGGGGAGGAGGAGGGGGGAGGGGAGGGAGAGGGGGGAGGGGGGAGGGGGGAGAGAGGAGGGGGGAGGAGGAGGGGGGAGGGGAGGGGAGAGGAGGGGGGAGGGGAGAGGAGGGGGGAGAGAGGGGGGGGAGAGAGGGGGGGGAGGGGAGAGGGGAGGGGGGGAGGGGGGGGGGAGGGGGGAGAGAGGAGGGGGGAGAGGGGGAGGGAGGAGGGGGAGAGGGGGAGGGGGAGGGAGGAGGGGAGAGGGGGGTAGGGGAGAGGGGGAGAGGGGGGAGGGGGAGAGGGAGGAGGGAGGGGGAGAGAGGGGGCAGAGGGGGGAGGGGAGGGGGAAGGGAGAGGGGGAGGGGAGGGGGAAGGGAGAGGGGAGGGGGAGAGAGGGAGGGAGAGGGGGAGGGGGAGAGAGGGGGAGAGAGGGGGAGGAGGGGGAGGGAGAGGGGGGGAGAGAGGGGGGAGGGGAGGAGGGGGAGGGGAGAGGGGGAGGGGAAGAGGGGGGAGGGGAGGGGAAGAGGGGGAGGGGAGGGGGAGGGGAGGGGGGAGGGGAGGGGGAGAGGGGGGAGGGGGAGGGGAGGGGAGGGGGAGAGGGGAGGGGGAGGTTAGGGAGGGGGAGGGGGGAGAGGAGGAAGGGGGAGAGGGAGGGGGAGAGAGGGGGGAGGGGAGGGGGAGAGGGAGGGGGGAGGAGGGGGAGGGGGGAGGAGGGGGAGGGGGGAGAGGGAGGGGGGAGGAGGGGGAGGGGGGAGAGGGAGGGGGAGAGAGGAGGGGGAGGGGGGAGAGGGAGGGGGAGGAGGGGGAGGGGGGAGAGGGAGGGGGGAGAGAGGAGGGGAGGGGGGAGAGGGAGGGGGAGAGAGCGGGGAGGGGAGAGGGGGAGAGGGAGGGGGAGAGAGGGGGAGGGGAGGGTGCAGAGGGAGAGGAGGAAGGGGAGGGGGAGGGGAGAGGAGGGGGAGGGGAGTGAGGGGGGAGGGGGGGAGAGGGAGGGTGGAGGGGGAGGAGGAGGGAGAGGGAGGGGAGGGGAGGGAGGGGGGAGGAGAGGGAGGGAGGGAGGGGCTGAGAGGAGGAGGGGGAGGGAGGGGGTGAGAGAGAGGAGGGGGGAGGGGAGGGGGGAGAGGGAGGGTGGAGGGGGAGGAGGAGGGGGAGGGGAGGGGGGGGAGGAGAGGGAGGGAGGGAGGGGCTGAGAGGAGGAGGGGGAGGGAGGGGGTGAGAGAGAGGAGGGGGGAGGGAGGGGGGTGAGAGAGGAGGGGGGAGGGAGGGGTGAGTGGGGAGGGAGGGGGTGAGAGAGGCGGGGAGGGAGAGAGGAAGCAGCCTCACACCACCTCAGCTAATCAATCTAGTGCTCTCGATGATTGCAACCTGCCAAGCAGTGGTCCTGAGGCACTAACTGCCGTCTCTGTGTGCATGCCCGGAGTGAGTTGTCCTGTGTGGGCCCTGTCATGTACAGTATTGAAATGTTACGGTCAGTTATGGAGTTTGACATTTGTCAAGTACAGTGATGGTGTCATCAGTCTGGCACAGAACAACAGGTGATGTGAGGGAGCTTGGAAGTGAGAGTGAGAAATAAAGACTTGTTCAGAGCGTGAAGTGTTGAGTCATATATGCACTGTCTGATTGAGTACTAAGATAGGCAGTCAATACGCAATGGTGATAGAATACAGATTTTGAAAGTAAGTTCAATGTTAGTTGATAAGAATGGAGAAATCTGAGATCCAAAACTTCCAATGTTTTACGGACAAGAGAAGCTCTGCGGATGCTGGAAATCGGAACAACAGATAAAGTGCTGGAGGAACTCAGCAGGCCAGGCAGCTTCTATGGAAAAGAGTACAGTTGACATTTCAGGCCTCAACCCTTCAGCAGGACTGGAGAAAAAAAGACGAGTAGAGTTAAAAGGTGGGTGAGGGGAGGAGAAACAGAAGGTGGTAGGTGAAACGGAGGGGAGGGGTGAAGTAAAGAGCTGGGAAGTTGATTGGTGAAAAGAGATACAGGGCTGGAGAAGGGGGAATCTAATAGAGGAGTGAAGGCCATGGTAGTAAGAAAAGTTGGGGGGGGGGGGGAATTACCAGAAGTTCAAGAAATCTATGTTCATACCCTCAGGTTGGAGGCTACCCAGACAAGAATATAAGGTGTTGTTCCTCCAACCTGAGTGTGGACTTATCGTGACAACAGAGGAGGCCACATTGGAATGGGAAGTGGAATTAAAATGGTTAGTCACTGGGAGATTGCACTTTTTCTGTGGACAGAGTGGAGGTGCTCAGTGCACTGGCCTTCCAGTCTACATTGGATCTCACCGATATACAGGAAGCCACACCGGAGAACCGGACACAGTATATGAGCCCAACAGACTCACAGGTGAAGTGTCGCCTCACCTGGAAGGATTGTTTGGGGCCCTGAATGGTGTAGGGGCAGGTGTAGCACTTGTTTTGGCTTGCAAGGCTAAGTGCCAGGAGGGCGACCAGTGGGGAGAGGTGAATTGATAAGGGAATCACGTAGGGAGCCAGCCCTGCAGAAAGCAGAAAATGGGAGGGGGGAGGGAAAGACGTGTTTGGTGGTGGGATCCCACTGCAGGTGGCAGAAGTTTTGAAGAATTATGTGCTGGACGCGGAGGCTGGTGGGGTGATGGGTGAGGACAAGAGGAATCCTGTCCCTGGTACGTAGGGTGGTGGGAGGATGGGGTGAGAGCAGACGTGCGTGAGATTGAAGAAATGCAATTGAGAGGTGTGTGGACCATGCCACTACAAGGAAAAGTCCTGCTGAACTTCTCTACAACTGCAAATTGAGGGGGAAGTTACCAGACATCAAGAAGGTACACACAGCAGGACTGGGAGTATGAGATCGGGATACAGAACAGAAAGGAAAGTACAAGCTGTATGTAGACGATCACAGAGACACACAAGAGTCTACTGTAAAAGTTGGGGACATGGTGCTTATTCAGCAAGAAAAAGTGGATAAATTCTCCATACCTTTCAACACAACACCACACTGGGTGGTGAGAAAATCAAGTGGTAGTTGAATCTCCAACCGGAGTGCAATATACAAGGAACACCACACATTTTAAAAAAAAGTTCAACATGCAAGAGACTTTTGACAAACAGGAGGGAGTTGAAGGATTTGACAATGAGATACTGGGACAGGAGAACAATATGATGGACAGTTACAGACAAGCTCAGGCTCACAGTGAGCAAGAGCCATTACCAGACATTGAAAGCAAAAAGATACTGGTAGAAGAGCATAAGAAAACAACCTCTGAAGTTTAACAGTTTTGTAGTAAAGTAGAGCTTTAAGTTGTGGGTTTTGAAACAATGAAAACTGTTGGAAGTTGAAAATGAAGTTTTCAGTTCCAGAGTTATCATTAAGTGTGTTGGTTATGGTCATGCATATCAGAGAATATATGTTGAATTGAAATGGTCAAATCTGTGAGTCGAATGTGTACTAATACTTTGAAGTTCATTTTTCAGGAAAGGAGGAATGTTGTGATCTATGCACTAACTAATTAGTACTAAGATAGGTTGCAAATGCACAGTAGGACCCATTCTAGGATTGAAATAGGGAAGCCTGGAGGTACTCAGCAGGTCAGGCAGCAGCTGTGGAGAAAGAAACCATCAACCATAAGATACAGGAGCCACTCTATCAAGGTCTTTCACCACTTGATAGGTTTCAATGAGGTCACCCTTATTCTTCTGAATTCTAGTGAATTCAGACCCAGAGCCATCAAACGCTCTTCATATGACATCTGGTATGATCCTTCATGAAGACGTTCAGTATCTGTACACACACCCAGTCGTGTGTAGTTTCCCACCGGACAGGCAGTCCTATCTACAAACTCAGGAGGGCTATAAATGCCATCAGCAGGTATCGGCACCACCCCAGCCCCCATTCCCCACCCACCAGGTTGGACACAGGCCTTGCCTCGGCCCTGCCATAGTGGGGAAGTGATTATTAACCCTCTGTAGTGGCGATTAGGCCCCGGGATTGACTGGATCACACATCGGCTCCAACTGCAGTCCAGGCTGGGCGGAGAGAGCTGCTAACAGTGGGAATTGGCACCATCCCCATTCCAACCCCCACCATCAGTGGGTCCCGCCCCTGAGTGAAAGAAGGGAAAAGGGGGAGAGTAGGAAAGAGGGGAGGGACAGGGATAGAGCAAGGAGAGAGGGGAGAAAAGGGGGAGAGGGGCCTTGCACCATGTACCTAACCATGTGTTTCTTAAATAATATCATTGTACTTGCCTCGATCACTTGCTCTGGCAGCTCAATCCATATATTCACCACTGTCTGCATGGAAAAGTTACTCGTCAGGTCCTTTTTAAATCTTTCTCCTCTCTAAACCTTGGCCTCCTGGCTTTGGGCTCTCCTTCCCTGCAGAAATGACTGTTACTGTCCACCTAACCTATGCCTCTCATAGTTCCAAACATTTCTGTAACACTTGGACAGCTTGGGCTGAGGAATAATTGTAGGATAAAATGCAAAGGTTGAGGTTGCTTTACAAAATTATTCACATTTGCCCTATTCTGTAATTGGAGTTCCCAGAATCTCGGGCACTATTTTCCGAATCAGGTTTATTATCACCGGCATGTGTGGTGAAATTTGTTAACTTAGCAGCAGTAAAATGCAATACATAATATAGATGGAGGAAAAAAATAAGTTACAGTGTACATACGAAATAAATTACAGTGTGATCGCGGGATCCTCGCAGCAGGACGAGGAGCGAGGGGCTCGGGAGAGCGCTGAGTGCTGGGAAGCAGCTGAAGGGAGTGTGCTTTAAAAGGAGTGTGGAGGGCAACTGAAGGGTTAAACAGAGTGTTGATTAGTTGATTAGAGGGAGTGAGTACTTGAGATAATTGGCAGGGACAAATGAAAGGAGGGGTAACTGAAGAGGAGCAGCCAGTGTGTGAGTGGCTCAGGGTAGGAGTGGAGCTTTGAGGTTTTGGCTCGAGAGGCTGAGGACAAGCCTGCTCCCAGTGAGCTAAGGCTGGGTAAGTTCCTTTAATTAATTTAATTAACTTAGGAGTAGGTAATGGAGGCAGCAGTTAGGGCAGTCGAGTGCTCTGTTTGCAGTATGTGGAAAGACAGGGTGAGTACAATCGTCCCTGATGACTACACCTGTAAAAGGTGCATCCAGCTGCAGCTCCTGACAAACCGAGTTAGGGAACTGGAGCTGGATGAACTTCCGATCATTCGTGAGGCAGAAATAAACAGGAGTTGCAGGGAGATAGTCACCTCTAAAAGTCAGGAGACAGGTAGCTGGGTGACTGTCAGGAGAGGGAAGGGGAATAGACAGAATGAGCAGAGCACCCCATGGCCATTCCCATCAACAATAAGTACACCATTTTGGACACTGTTGATGGGGACGACCTACCAGGGACAAGTTGCAGTGGTTGCATCTCTGGCACCGAGACTGGACCCTCAACTCAGAAGGGAAGGAGGGAAAAGAGGAGAACAGTAGTGATAGGGGATTCGATAGTTAGGGGGACAGATAGGATGTTCTGTGGAAGAGATCGAGAATCCCGGATGGTCTGCTGCCTCCCTGGCGCCAGGGTCCGCGATATCTCGGATCGAGTCCTCAGTATTCTCAAGAGGGAGGGTGAGCAGCCGGATGTCGTGGTCCACGTAGGGACCAATGACATGGATAGGAAGAAGGAGGAGGTCCTGCAAAGAGACTTTAGGGAGCTAGGTGCAAAGTTGAAGGACAGGACCTCCGGGGTTGCAGTCTCAGGATTGCTACCTGTGCCACATGATAGTGAGGCTAGAAATAGGAAGATAATGCAGCTAAATACGTGGCAAAGGAGTTGGTGCAGGAGGGAGGGCTTCATGTTTCTGGACAATTGGGCCTTGTTCCAGGGAAGGTGGGACCTGTTCTGACGGGACGGGTTGCACCTGAACTGGAGGGGGACAAACATCCTTGCGGGAAGGTTTGCTAGTGCTGCTCCGGGGGGTTTAAACTAGATTTGTAGAGGGAGGGGAACCAAAGTGTTAGAGCTGATAGGTGGAGGGGGATAAATGTCATGTGAGGACTGCATGTATAGACAGAAATCAAAGGTTTGTATGTGATAGAAATGTTCTCAGGTGCATCTATTTCAATGCAAGGAGTATTGTAGGTAAGGCAGATGAGCTCAGGGCGTGGATTGGCACGTGGGATTACGACATTATTGCTATTAGTGAGACTTGGTTGCAGGAGGGGCATGACTGGCAGCTTAATGTTCCGGGGTTCCGTTGTTTCAGACGTGATAGAGGGGGAGGGATGAAAGGGGGAGGAGTGGCATTACTAGTCAGGGAGAATATCACAGCTGTGTGTAGACAGGACAGCCCAGAGGGCTTGTCTACAGAGGCCACGTGGGTGGAGCTGAGAAACGGGAAAGGTGCGACCACACTAATAGGGTTGTATTATAGACCACCCAATAGTCAGAGAGAATTGGAGGAGCAAATCTGTAGAGAGATGTAAGAAACGGAAAGTTGTAATAGGGGATTTTAACTTTCCACATATTGACTGGGACTCCCACACTGTGAAAGGGCTGGATGGCTTGGAGTTTGTCAAATGTGTTCAGGAAAGTTTTCTAAATCAATATATAGAGATACCTGTGAGAGAGGATGCAATACTTGATCTCCTATTAGGGAACCAGACAGGTCAGGTAACAGAAGTATGTGTAGGTGAACATTTTGGGTCCAGTGACCATAATTTCATTAGTTTCAAGTTAATTATGGATAAGGATAGGTTTGGTCCTCAAGATGAGGTTCTAACTTGGAGAAGGGCCAATTTTGTGGAGATGAGAAAGGATCTAGGAAGAGTGGATTGGGATAAGTTGTTTTCTGGCAAGGATGTGTTGATGTGTTCAGTAAGTGGAAGACCTTCAAAGCCGAAATTCTGAGAGTGCAGAGTTTGCATGTTCCTGCCAGGATTAAAGGCAAAGTCGACAGGCATAGCGAACCTTGGATTTCAAGGGAT
This sequence comes from Mobula hypostoma, assembly GCF_963921235.1. Classification (NCBI taxonomy): domain Eukaryota; kingdom Metazoa; phylum Chordata; class Chondrichthyes; order Myliobatiformes; family Myliobatidae; genus Mobula; species Mobula hypostoma. The sequence goes on along the minus strand of NC_086114.1, from coordinate 1,580,124 downwards.
ATAGGCGATCTGGTTAAGAAAAAGAGAGAGGTGTATAGCAGATATAGACAACTCAGAACAAATGAGGTACTTGAAGAGTATAGAAAATGTAAGAAAATACTAAAGAAAGAAATCAGGAAGGCAAAAAGAAGACATGAGGTTGCTTTGGCAGATAATGTGAAGGTAATCCCGAAGGGTTTCTACAAGTATATTAAGAGTAAAAGGATAGAAAGGGACAAAATTGGTCCCCTAGAAAATCAGAGTGGTTGTCTATGTGTGGAGCTTCATGAGATGAGGGAGATCTTAAACAGATGTTTTGCATCAGTATTTACTCAGGAAACTGGCATAGGGTATATGGAAGGAAGGGAAACAAGCAGTAGTGTCATGGAACATACAGAGATTAAAGAGGAGGAGGTGCTTGCTGCCTTACAGCGAATAAAGGTAGATAAATCCCCCAGGCCTGACATGATATTTGCTCAGACCTGGAGAGAGACTAGTGTAGAAATTGCAGGGGCCCTGGCTGAAATATTTAGAATGTCCTTAGCCACGGGTGCGATGCCGGAGGATTGGAGGGTAGCTCGTTGTTCCGTTGTTTAAAAAAGGCTCTAAAAGTAAACCAGGTAATTACAGACCAATGAGCCTACATCAGTAGTAGGTAAATTATTGGAAGGTGTTCTGAGAGATCGGATATATAAGTACTTGGACAGCTAAGGGCTGATTAAGGATAGTCAGCATGGCTTTGTGCATGGTAGATCGTGTTTAACAAATCTTGTAGAGTTTTTCGAGGAGGTTACCAAGAAAGTAGATGAAGGAAAGGCTGTGGATGTTGTCTACATGGACTTTAGTAAGGCTTTTGACAAGGTCCCACATGGAAGGTTAGTTCAGAAGGTTCAGACACTAGGTATCCGTGGAGAGGTTGTAAACTGGATTTGAAATTGGCTGTGTGGGAGAAGACGGAGAGTGGTAGTGGATGATTGCTTATCAGACTGGAGGCCTGTGACTAGTGGTGTGCCTCAAGGATCTGTGCTGGGACCATTGTTGTTTGTTGTCTATATCAATGATCTAGATGATGATGTGGTAAATTGGATCAACAAGTTTGCTGATGACACTAAGATTGGAGGCGTTGTGGATGGCGAAGAAGACTTTCAAAGCTTGCAGAGGGATCTGGACCAACTGGAAAAATGGGCCAGAAAATGGCAGATGGAACTTAATACAGACAAGTGTGAGGTGCTGCATTTTGGAAGGGCAAATCAAGGTAGAACATACACAGTAAATGGTAGGGCACTGAGGAGTGCAGAGGAACAAAGGGATCTGGGAGTTCAGATACATAGTTCCCTGAAAGTGGCATCACAGGTGAACAGGGTGGCAAAGAAGGTTTTTGGCATCCTGGCATTCATAAATCAAAGTATTGAGTATAGGAGTTGGGATGTTATGGGGAGGTTGTATAAGACATTGGTGAGGCCAAATTTGGAGTATTGTGTGCAGTTCTGGTCACCTAACTATAGGAAGGATATCAGTAAGATTGAAAGAGTGCAGAGAAGATTTATGAGGATGTTGCCGGGTCTTCTGGAGTTGAGTTACAGGGAAAGATTGAACAGATTAGGTCTTTATTCCTTGGAGTATAGAAGAATGAAGGGAGATTTGATAGAGGTTTACAAAATTGTGAGGGGGTATAGACAGAGTAAATGTGAATAAGCTCTTTCCACTTAGACCAGGAGAGATAAATACGAGAGGATATAGCTTTAGGGTGAAAGGGGAAAGGTTTAGGGGGAACTTCTTTACTCAGAGAGTGGTGGGAGTGTGGAATGAGCTGAAATCTGGCGTAAATGCGGGCTCACTCTTAAGTTTTAAGAATAAATTGGATAGGTACATGGATGGGAGAGGTCTGGAGGGTTATGGACTAGATGCAGGTCAATGGGACTAGTGGAATAAAGTTTTGGCACAGATTAGAAGGGCCAAATGGCCTGCTTTCTGTGCTGTAGTGTTTTGTGGTTCTATATATTGAATAGATTAAAATCATGCAAAAACAGAAATATGTATTAATAAAGTGAGGGAGTGTTCATGAGTTCAATGTCCTTTTAAGAATTGCATGGCGGAGGGTATGAAGCTGTTCCTGAATTGTTGACTGTGTGCCTTGATGCTGCTTTTCTGAGACACCACTCCTTGAAGATGTCCTGGTACTTTGTAGGCTAGTACCCAAGATAGAGCCGACTAAATTTCCGACCCTCTGTCATTTCTCTCGGTCCTGTGCAGTAGCCCCCCCCCCACCCGATACCAAACAGTGATGCAGCCTGTCAGAATGCTCTCCTCGATACAGCTGGAGAAGTTTGAGTATTTTTGTTGACATTTCAAATCTCTTCAAATGGTATAGTCACTGTCTTGCCTTCTTTATAGCTGCATCGATATGTTGGGACCAGGTTAGGTCCTCCGAGATCTTGACACCCAGGAACTTGAAATTCCTCTCTCTCTCTCTCTCTCCACTTATCCCTCTGAGGATTGGTATGTGTTCCTTTGTCTTACCCTTCCTGAAGTCCACAATCAGCTCTTTCATCTTATTAACGCTGAGTGCCAGGTTGTTGCTGCAGCACCACTCCACTAGTTGGCATATCTCGCTCCTGTACTCCTTTTCGTCCACCTGAGATTCTGCCAACAACGGATGTATCATCAGCAAGTTTATAGATGGTGTTTGAGCTATGCCTAGCCACACAGTCCTGGGTATAGAGAGAGTACAGTAGTGGGCTAAGCACACACACCCCTGAGGTGCGCCAGTGTTGATCGTCTGTGAGGAGGAGATGTTATCACCAATCCGTACAGATTGTGGTCTTCCGGTTAGGAAGTTGAGGACCCATTTGCAGAGGGAGGTACAGAGAACCAGGTTCTGCAACTTCTCAATCAGGATTGTGGGAATGAAATGTGGGATTGTGGTATTAAATGTTGAGCTATAGTCGATGAACAGCATCCTGACGTAGGTGTTTGTGTTGTCCAGGTGGTCTAAGGCCATGTGAAGAGCCATTGAGATTGCATCTGCCGTTGACCTACTGTGGCCATAGGCAAATTGCAGAGGGTCCAGGTCCTTGCTGAGGCAGGAGTTCAGTCTAGTCATAATCAACCTCTCAAAGCATTTCATCACTGTGGATGTGATTGCTACCAGGCTCACATTCTTCTTGTTAGGCACTAATATGTGAAGCAAGTGGGAACTTCTGCCTGTAGCATTGAGAGGTTGAAAATGTCCTTGAATTCTCCTACCAGTTGGTTGGCACAAGTTTTCAGAGCCTTAGCAAGTACTCCATCGGGACCTCCTGCCTTGCAAGGGTTCACTCTCTTTAAAGACAGTCTAACAGAACGAGGGTTCATAGTTTGAGGATAAGGGGGAAGCCTTTTAGGACTGAGATTAGGAAAAACTTCTTCACACAGAGAGTGGTGAATCTGTGGAATTCTCTGCCACAGGAAACAGTTGAGGCCAGTTCATTGGCTATATTTAAGAGGGAGTTAGATATGGCCCTTGTGGCTACGGGGATCAGGGGGTATGGAGGGAAGGCTGGTGCAGGGTTCTGAGTTGGATGATCAGTCATGATCATAATAAATGGCGGTGCAGGCTCGAAGGGCCGAATGGCCTACTCCTGCACCTATTTTCTATGTTTCTATGTAACATCGGCCTCCGAGACAGAGATCACAGGGTCATCAGGTGCAGCAGGGATCTTCACAGCTGCAGTTATTTTCTCCTTTTCAAAGCGGGTATAGGAGCATTGGATTCATCTGGTAGTGAAACATTGCTGCCATTCATGCTATTGGGTTTTGTTCTGTAGGAAGTGTTTTTCACCGATGTCTATTGGTTTATGAGATTATATTGTTAAGCATGTTTATTACCGTACCACCATTACCTGTATTTCTGTTCACACCTTGGGATTTGTCAAGTTAATATTTGCATGCTTTTGGATTAATTCAGAACTGCTCTGTCTTTCCTTCAGGGAAGAGGTTCTTTTCTCAGTCTCACGGAAGGTCTTTTAAGAGTCACGGAGGTGCCAAAGATGATCCTTTGACGAAATACGTCCTACAGAATTCCCTGCGGGAACATCCTGTGCTGCAGAAGCTGAAGCAGGTCAGTGAAAAGCAGTGATGGTTACCCCTTCAGTAACTACCCTGTCAGACGCGAGACAGGGTGTAAGATGGGCCACGGTTACAGGGAGACTGTCAGGTGAAGGAAGTTGGTTGACATCTCTGGGCTGGGTATGCACCCCCCTCTTCCCAGGGGGAGCCAGTTACTGGGGGAATGGCTTTGGGATTAGTAACTTCTGTTTTAGAGAAGTTGAAGAAGATAAAAAGATTAACTATATTCGCCACATGTACATTGAAACATACAGTGAAATGTGTTGTTGGTGTCGAGGATCAATACAGTATGAAGGTGTGCTGGGGGCAGCCCACCAATGTCCCCGCGCTTCTAGCACCAACATAGTGTGTCCACCACTTACTAATCATAACCTGTGTGTTCACGATTTACTAATCATGTCCACAACATAGCACGTCCACAATTTACTAATCATAACCTGCATGTCCACAATTTACTGATCATAGCCTATATGTCCACAATTTACTAATCATGTCCACAACATAGCACGTCCACAATTTACTAATCATAACCTGCATGTCCACAATTTACTGACCATAGCCTATATGTCCACAATTTACTAATCATGTCCACAACATAGCACGTCCACAATTTACTAATCATAACCTGTATGTCCACAATTTACTAATCATGTCCACAACATAGCACGTCCACAATTTACTAATCATAACCTAGATGTCCACAATTTACTAATCATAACCCGTATGTCCATGAGTTACTAATCATAACCTGCATGTCCATGATTTACTAATCATAACCTGCATGTCCACGATTTACTAATCATAACCTGCGTGTCTTTGGACTGTGGAAGAAACCAGAGAATACGGAGGAGACCCACAGGTCATGGGGAGAATGTACAAACTCCTTAGACTGCAGCAAGAATTGCCAGCTTCACTAGCATTGTAAAGCGATTGTCCTAGCCACTACCCGGAGGGAGGGGAAAGGAAGGCAAGGGAATGTGAAAGTTTGGAGCTGTGCAGGAGTGTACCTCCCTGTGATTAGATAAGGAATGTCTTTCTCCTGTTGTGTTTGCTTTCCTACATTGTGTGTCTGGCCTGAAGAGGGTGTGCATCTGGTACCACTAAGGGATGGAAAAGTAGTGGGGTGATAACTGTATGATGCTTAAAGAGTATAAAAAGGGCACTTTCTTGGTGAAGCTGTTTTAGGCTAGATCATAACTTTGGTTGGTGCTAAGATCTGGAGAAGACGGGACAAGTACGTATAGAGATTGTGGGGGTGGGCGGTGGGAAGGCTGCATAAAGTTTGTCAACATTCTGCAAGTTAGCTTGTTTAGTGAACGATAAGTATTTTGATTACTGTAGACATTTATCTTTCTTTGTATTGCAGTTCTAATAAAGTGTTTTCTTGTATTTAGAACGTGTGCGGTGCCTCCCTTTGTTTGTAAATGCCCTGAGATGAATCAGGAAAGAACACCAAACAAATTTTAAAATAATTAACCCCTCTCACTCAGCATCTTCTGCAATTCTTCTCCAGCGGACTCTAGAGGATCAGAATTATTTAATGATGGTGGCGTGTGAGGAAGCTCAGCTCCTGGCAAACCTGGCCACTCTCATCAAGGCCAAGAAGGTTATTGAAATAGGTGAGTCCCACCTGAGAAGCCTGCCACAGGAACTGCCTGTTGCCCGTCACTGTGGGTCACCAGACATGAGACAAGATCCAGTTGAATTAAAGCAATATGAGCAGAGATTCTTCAAGGGATTGTCTCCTCAGCTGTCACTGTTGCTATTTCTGCTCCCATTCCCCATCACCTGCCAGCTCTTGCTCCAGCTCCTCATACCAGATATCTCTCCTCTGCACTTCCAGTCCGGATGAAGGGTCTCAGTTGAAATGTTGACTCTCCATGGAGGCTGCCTGACCCTCTGATCCCACCAGCAAGTATTTAAGGTTGTTGTCACAGATTGTGGGCTCCCCTCCTTTGCACCTATCATCCCACCCATGCTGCTCGTGGACTGCGTACTCCACTCCCAACGGGTAAGAGGCCACGTAGCATCCACACCAAGACAGGCACTTTCCCCGAGCAGTAAGGCTGATCAATATTTACATTTTTTTTCTTTATTATTGTGTTCTTTATCTTTGTTTTTTTTTGTGCTGCATCAGATTTGGAGTAACAGATGCTTCGTTCTCCTTTACACTTGTGTACAGGAGCTGACATCAAAGAAACTTGAATCTTGTTGAAAAGTAGCCATTGCAAGTGTGAATAAAAGGTCCTCGTAATCCTCCTGAGGAAAGGAGGTTACCTCCTCGTGAAGCAGTTGCAGAGAGTGAGGGACTCCATTGTCATGCCGGGAGGGGCCACTGTGGACAGTCAATGAGTAGGACGGGCTCAGCTGCAAAGGGAGAGGATAGGGGCAAGATTACCCGAGTGGAGGTGAGTGGAGTTTTCTTGGGCTGTCTCAGCTGAGGGGGAGAGCTGAGCTGGTTAGGTGGCGGACAGTATTGTCATAGGAATGAGGGTGTTGAGTTTCGACAGTGGCTTTGGAATATACTTAAATGGAAGACAATCTCGGAGACTGCCAACTACTTTCTGTAGGTTGTACAGAGCAGTGTCCCCACAGCTGTGGGTCACAGGTAAGGAACTGATGGAAAATAATTGTAAAAATAAATCATTAAGTCCCTTCATAAGCCAGGACAGCAGACTTTGAGGTCTATGGCTTTGACAGTCTGAAGCTGATGAGGCAACGGTCAATCTGAAGCTGGGACTGATGGGACAGTGAACTCGGAGGGCTGGCACACTGATGGTCTGAAGCTGGAATGGAGAGGGCAGTGGGCACTAAGGTCCAGCAGCCTGGCGGTCTGAAGCTTTGGACTAACGGAGCAGTGGACTCTGAGGTTGATCACACTGGCAGTGTAGAGAGCACTCTGTAATGCACTGACCCCAATCCTACAGAACAGGGGAGTAGCTTTCCTTTGTCTTGCCTTGGCCAGTTTGGTGGCGATGGTCTTGAGTTTGTGCTGTTTCCTCAGGAGTCTACACCGGATACAACACGCTGAACATGGCCCTGACACTGCCAGCTGATGGCGTGGTCGTTGCCTGCGACATCAATATGGACTTTGCCAACATTGGGAAACCATTTTGGAGCGAGGTGAGAAGAGATTTCAATTAAAACGAGGTTACCTTCAAAGAGTAAACATTTTTGTGTAACTGGTTTTCAAACTAATTGTCCCTTCAGAGAGTGTGTATGTTTGTAGAGAAGGGGGTTGCACAACTCCCCGCTCCCTGCTCCATTCCCCCCATTCCCCATCCTTGATCTCCCACCACTTCTCTCTGTGGTCTTGTCCCCCCACTCCCCATTCCTGATGACCCCCCCCCCCCGGGTCCCAGTCTCTCCCTTCCCGATCTCTCCATTCCTGACCACCTGTTCCTGATCTCCCCTGTTGGTTTTATTTGTAAGGTGTCTCTGTACGTCCTTCCCAGGGAATGCGTGTGTTTTCTCCGGCTCTGTTTTCCTCCCACACTCCAAAGACATACCGAATAGGCTAGTTGGTCTTTGTTTCTTGTCTGGTGATTAGGTTCACGTTAAATCGGGGCTCTTGGGGGCTGCTGGTGTGATGAGACTCTAACTAGAGGGAATGTTCTGCACTATTTCTAAATAAAGAAATAAGCCAAGGATGAATTGTATTTAACCCTTTCCTTACAGTGGATGAGAAGGTGAGTCGTGTGGGTGGTCGGGGGAGTAGGGAATGGGGCAGTTTAAGATGGGAAGGGAGTGTGGGATGACCGTGGTAACCAGAAGGCCTGGCCCAGTGAGTGGGTTATCTGCCTCTGCCTCACCCCGAACACCACCACAACCCTATCTCCAGCATTCTGTGCAGCCCTGAGCCTCATTCAGGCCCTGATACTGTTCACATGTCAAGCTCCCAACTTACTGATGTCCACCATAATGAATTCCCTGTGAATTGGGGGGAATGGAAGTGTGGGAATCAGGGTCAGTGGATCTGGTAAATCTCTGGTATTGATGGCTGCGGACCTCAGCACCCCTGCCTTGCTGTGGGAGGGTGACCAGTGATCCCAGCCACTAAGGCAAGGCATGGAATTCTACCATTAACCAAGCGGTCTGTGGCCCGCAGTTTGGGCAGCTGACAGAATGAGGCTGTGGTCCCAGCACAGAACCCCTGTGTCCTCAGTGTCTCAGGCAGGGCTGCACCTCACCCGTGGTATTGTTCACTTATCGTGTGATGTGTCGATTGCAGGCTGGAGTGGAACATAAAATTGACCTTCGCATTAAACCAGCTTCAGAGACACTTGGTGAGTAAGTCCCACACCAGAGAAGGAGTAACAGTGAATGTACTAAAATCCTGCAAACGTCTGGTTGTTTTTGGACCAGAATTCTCTCCCAGAGGCAAGGTGAGTGGGTGATCAGGTCAGGGAGCCACTTTCCCACAGGGCGGTCCCTTCAGAAGCTCAGGTCACTCTGTGGACCTCATTGCTGTTGATCCAAAACCCAACCGTGTCAGTGTGGATGGGTGGGCTTCACATTTACCACTGGGCCTGGAGATGTTGAACCCAAATTGCAAGACAGCCTCCAGTCTAACTGCCCGTGCATTCGACCCCCGCCATGGCACCATCCTGTCCAGCTGTGCTCCCAGTGAGTATCAGGAACGTGTGTCGTGCGCTTGTAGGGCTCTTGTATACAGGAGGAAGGATATCTCCTATGATTATACAAGACCTTGTTTGAAAATGCTTTTGGAATAGCATCTGCAATTTTGGTCATATTACCCGAAAATAATTTACTTGCCATGGGAATGCAGAGAAAGTTTCCGGACCAGCTGCAGGTCCCGGAGGGAAGGTTGAGGAGATGATCCATTTATTCTCTGGAGTGTGGAAAAGTGAAATGTACAGAACTGTTGAGCAGATTCAGAGTGAATAGCTTCTCCTATCCCAGGAGTTCACAGACTTGAGAGAGAGACAAGGAAAAATCTGTTGGGCGGTGGGTGGGTGTGAATCTGTGAAAATCTGGACCTTGGAGTGCTGGGAAAACTCAGTCATTGATACTGTTTCAAATGGAGACAGAGGGACTCTGGAATAGAGAGAGAAGGCAGGAAAAGGTGTTTTGAGATGGAAGGTATTGAGTGAGGGATCAGGCTCAAGGGGCTGAATAGACTTCTGCTCTGATTCTGTGTTGTGTGTACAGAGTACCTGCCTTCTGTAAGTGACCAGGCCCAGGCCCCTGTCCAGCCCAAACTGCACTGATCTGAGTGGTCTTCCAGGACCTAACAAAACCAAGAGTGAACACACAATCTAGAGAGTACTGCAAGACCCTGGAGAGTATTCAAGAACCAGATGGGATTCTATTGCAATCTAGAAGTTTCATGGTTAACATATCGACTGGTTACTGCATAGCAGAGGCTGACTGAGCCTGAGCAGCAGGAAGTCAGCTCCATACACAGAGGATCTCAGCTTCTGATGGAGGGAGAAGGGGATGGATTGAGTTAAGACTGAGGATCCCAGGAAAGTATTCATGAACCAGGCACGATTCTATAGTATCTAAACACAAAATACTCTGCAGATGCTGGGGTCAAAGCAACACTCACAACACGCTGGAGGAACTCAGCAGGTCGGGCAGCATCCGTGGAAACGATCAGTCAACGTTTCGGGCCAGAACCCTTCGTCAGGACTGTAGGGGAAAGGGGCAGAGGCCCTATAAAGAAGGTGGGGGGAGGGTGGGAAGGAGAAGGCTGGTAGGTTCCAGGTGAAAAACCAGTAAGGGGAAAGATAAAGGGGTGGGGGAGGGGAGGCAGGGAGGTGACAGGCAGGAAAGGTGAAGAAAGAATAGGGGAAAACACAATGGGTAGTAGAAGGAGGCGGGACCATGAGGGAGGTGATAGGCAGCTGGGAGAGGGGGCAGAGTGAAACTGGGATAGGGGAAGGGAGGGGGAGGGAATTACTGGAAGTTGGAGAATTCTATGTTCATACCAAGGGGCTGGAGACTACCTAGACGGTATATGAGGTGTTGCTCCTCCAACCTGACTTTAGCCTCATCATGGCAGTAGAGGAGGCCATGTATGGACATATCGCAGATTGGGGGACCGCTTCGTCGAGCACCTCCGCTCCGTCTGCCACAACAGACAGGATCTCCCGGTAACCACCCACTGCCACTCTGCTTCCCATTCCCATTCAGCTATGTCCATACATGGCCTCCTCTACTGCCATGATGAGGCTAAACTCAGGTTGGAGGAGCCACACCTCATATACCGTCTAGGTAGTCTCCAGCCCCTTAGTATGAACATAGAATTCTCCAACTTCCAGTAATTCCCTCCCCCTCCCTTCCCCTATCCCAGTTTCACTCTGCCCCAGCTGCTCCCTCTTGGTTCCGCCTCCTTCTACTACCCATTGTGTTTTCCCCTATTCTTCCTTCATCTTTCCTGCCTCTCCCCTCCCTGCCTCCATTCCCCCACCCCTTTATCTTTCCCCTTACTGGTTTTTCACCTGGAACCTACCAGCCTTCTCCTTCCCACACTCCCCCCACCTTCTTTATAGGGCCTCTGCCTCTTCCCCCTACAGTCCTGACGAAGGGTTCCGGCCTGAAACGTCGACCGATCTTTTCCACAGATGCTGCCCGACCTGCTAAGTTCCTCCAGCGTGTTGTGACTGTTTCTATAGTATCTAGAAGTTTCAAGTTGACAATGTTTTGTTAAATTCCAGGTATACCTCTGAATCAATTAACAATTGAAGTTTTCTGCTCCCTGGAACTGTATCAAGGTGTCCGGATCACAGATCTGATACGCTGCGCTGCAGGGCAGGGACTCCCAGCACATAGATGTAGTGAGTTGACACTGTGCCTTGAAGAATTTAGCCCCTTGTTTCCAACAAGGTGACACCGGGAATAGCGGTATGCTGACTGCAGGTGGAGCTCGTGTCATTCAGAGGCAGTTTGCACTGATTGGCTTGAGGCACCATTGATGTCATTTCCTGGTGGTCTGCTCCGCCTTCTGACACGCCCCTTTTGTATGAGTTAGTTGTCCTAAAATTTGTGGAATGAGCCGTAAGTCAGAAACTGTAGGACCGGCATGAATTCATAGTAAAAATCCCTCAGACTAATTACCTGAATACACAAGGCAAGGAGATTCCAGTCCTTTAAACTGTTAATTGTTTGGAATTAACCTGTGGTTGTTTTTGCTAATTAATCATAATTTGTTATTTTACAATTTCAAATTGAGTTGAAGATTAATTTTCAGCTTGTTAATTGAAACTACATCGGCCTCATTGTATGATCTTCCCCAAAATATGAAGCTATTGCCACGAAGCCCATTGCCATTAATCACTTTGAGAAGAAAAAGGATCTAGTGCTTTTCTGGCGTGTATGACGATTGCCCTGAAGCCCATCAGTTTGTAAATTGAACAGGTTCCACTCCCTGTAAGAATCCCAGCCCAGTCTAGGACTGACTGCGCGTGTTTGAGTGAGGCATGTGCCCACGCTGTGAATAGAATGTGATGCCACTCTTACCCTGGCTCAGTAGAAACACAGCCCCTGACGGACTGTAGGTGGGGGGAGGACACAGCAGTCTGTACTGATGTCCTTATCCTGGGGTCGCGCTGACAGCCCTGGACTGCCGGAAGGTCTGGTGTGGGGCAACACACAGACGGTGTGGTTGTATCTGCTGACTGTCCCACCACCAGTGTCGAATCCACTGCTTTAAGATGAAGGTTAGTTTTATTTGTCACATGAACATTGAAATATACAGTGAAATTCATTGTTCATGATAATGATCACAGTATGAAGGTGTGCTGGGACAGCCTGCAAGAGTCACCACGCTTCCAGCACCAACATAACATACCCGCAACCCGGATGTCTTTGGACTGTGAGGGGAAACTGGAGCAAACCCACACAATCACGGGGAGAACGTACAAACACTTGAGAGAAAGCAGTGTGATTGGACTTGAGGGCAGTTACTGCCTGAGCTTTCTCCCACCTCACCGGTCCGCCAGAGCCAGTGACTCAGATGGACATCAGCCTCAGGACAGCACTTACCAGGAGCATTTGAATTGAACCAGAGTCCGCCTCTCCCAGTGAGAGCCATTCCCTGCCCACTGTGCTCTCGGGAGTCATGACTCCTCCACCCTGGTGTCTCCGTGTCGTTGGCCCTGGCCCACTGAGCTCTCAGCAGACCTTAATGAGATCCACCGAGCAGGGAGATGCGATCCATTGATGGCCTTATGTGATTTTTTTTTTAAGATTTATTGGAAATTTAGAGCCACTGAAAAATGTGGATATAGCAGACAGGATCACTGATCTGAATAGTCATAAACGTAATCAGGATTTGTACTAGATATCTTTGATCTACCCGGTTAGAAAGTGGGGAAATTAATTTTCAGACAGGGCGGCTGAGTGTTTGCTCAGGGTGGTCTGCTCAGGGAAATAAAACAATATTAAAATAATAAAAATATTGAAAAAGAAGGAAACAGTCCATACCCTTATCCCTCCATCAGAAGCTCAGATCCTCTGCACAGGGAGCCAACTGCTTCAAACCCAGTCAGCCACCACAATGCAGAAATGAGTACATATTGTTAAAGGTGATAACCATGAAACTTTTAGATTACAATAGAATCCAGTCTGGTTCATAAATAGTCTTCAGGGAAGGAAGTCTTCCTGGGTCTAAGGGTACTCACCAGATCAAATGCTCACTCTTGGGTTTCTTCAGTGTTGGAACAACACTTGGATCAGGACAGCCTGGACGGGGCCGGGCTGCAGGGGTCTGACTCACAGCCTAGACGGGGCTGGGTGGCGTGGGGGTCGAGGTTACAGCCTGGACGGGGCCGGGCAGTAGGGGTCGAGGTTACAGTCTGGATGGGGTGGTAGGAGTTGGGGTTGTTCTGGTGACACACACACCTCATCAATAAATAACCTTTCAAACCTCAGCATTTTTCCCTCTTTTTGCACTACTTGTTTAATTTAGCCTCCATTGTAAATATATACTTGTTATGATTGATAGGCTATTAAGATTATGTATTGCAATATACTTCTGCCACAAGCCGACAAGTTCCAGGGCACGCTGCTTGATGGTGACATTCTGATAACTTGCCAGTGAGAACGTTGTCCAGATCTTTCTTTTACGTTCCTCACTCTGAGAGCAGCTGGGCAACATGTTATCCTTGGAAAAAGGTTGCCATAACTTCCATCAGGTCCCAAGGCTCTGTTCTGTGGGATCTCTGGCAACCAGCAAGGTACATCAGGTGATCAGTTCACCCAAAATGGAAACAAATTAGCTGTTTAAACATTTTACAGAATAATAAATAAAGATTGGGTTATGAAGTCACTCAGGTAGTATTGATAAGCTTTTATTTTGAATGTGTTTTGAAATCAGTTTTCATTCAAAATAATGGTGATATAATCCAGAAGCTTGAAATTACCGTTGTCGAGCAGCATGGTTTGATGAGCAGACCTCGTGGCTCAGCTTGGATTTCCAGCCTCTCTCGATTTTCTCTTCTTTGAGCGAGGTCTGTGAGTGCTTTAGGCAAACTTCAGGGCTTTAAATAGAACTTGTTTACCTTTGGGGTCATACAGTTTTTAAAGAGACACTAATTTGTGTATTTGAGGTGTACATCAATAATTCACTCGATTACTTTACCGCTCACAGTGGGAGAAGCTATGAGGATGTAAATACCAGTCCGTGCCCAGGCAGCTACTGCTTCCAATGTTCCGGAAATGACTGGACTCCTGTCCCCCTCCTTAAACTGAAGCAGGAGGATGAAGAGCATGAGATGGTTGTGGGCCAATACTCAGTGGAGTTCAGAATAAGTGGCGATCCCCTTGAAACCTATTAAATATTGGAAGTCCTGGACAGAGTGTGTGAGGAGAGGATGGCCCTGGATCTTCTGACTTTTACTTTTCAACCCGTCTTTCAGGTTGGAGACCATATTGAGCTCATTGCTCTGGCCAACAACAAGACCATAGCACACAGGAGCAGAATGAGGCCATTCAGCCCATCGAGTCTGCTCTGCCATTCCATCATGGCTGATTTATTATCCCTCTCAACCACATTCTCCTGCCTTCTCCCCACTATGGGACACCCAGGTGCCAGGGTCAGGGACATCGTCTACAGCATTTTAAAGAGGGAGTGGGAGCAGCCAGATGTCTTGGTTTACTGTATTTTGGTACCAATGACTTGGGAAGGAAAAGCAAAGAGGTCCTGAAGGGAGAATGTAGAGAGCTAGGCAGAAAACTGAGAAGTGGGACCTCCAGTGTAGTAATTTCTGGATTGCTGTCTGTGTCATATGTTAGTGAGGGTAGAAACAGGATGAGTTGGCAGATAAATGTGTGGCTGAGAAGCTGGTGCAGGGGGCAGGGCTTCAGGTTCCTGGATCATTGGGATCTCTTCTGGGGGAGGTATGACCTGTACAAAAGTGACGGTTGCACCTGAACCCGAGGGGGACCAATATTCTCACTGGCAGGTTTGTTAGAACTGTTGGGGTGAGTTTAAACTAATTTGGCAAGGGCTGTGGGAACTGGAATGGAGGGGCTCAGAATAGGACAGATGGCAAAAAAGCAAAGATAGCATGCAGTCAGACTGTCAGGAAGGGCAGGCAGATGATAGGATAAAATTGCAGCCAGCAGGGTGAGTATCAGTGCACTAGAGATGCAAAATCAGAAAGGATAGCAAATATAGCACTCAAAATGTTACATCTCAATGCATGGAATATAAGAAATAAGGTGGATGATATTGTTGCACTATGACAGATTCAGGTATGATGTTGTGGCCATCACTCAATCATGGCTGAAGGATAGTTGTAGTTGGGAACTGAATGTCCAAGGTTACACGTTATATTGGAGGGATAGGAAGGTAGGCAGAGGGGGTGGCATGGCTCTGCTGGTAAAGAATAGCATCAAATCCGTAGAAAGATGTGACATAGGATTGGAAGATATTGAACCCGTGTCGGTTAAGTTAAGAAACTGCAAGGGTAAAAGGACCCTGATGGCAGTTATTTACAAGCCTCCCAACAATGGCTGGGATGTGGACCACAGATTACAGCAGGAAATAGAAAAGGCGAGTCAAAAGAGCAATGTTATGATAGTCATGGGAGAGTTTAACATGCAGGTCGATTGGGAAAATCAGGTAGGTAATGGATCTCAAGGGAGTGAATTTGTTGAATGCCTACGAGATGGCTCTTTAGGGCAGTTTGTTGTTGAGTCTACTAGGGGATCAGCTATACTGGATTGGGTGTTATGTAATGAATTGGAGGTGATTAGGAAGCTTAAGGTAAAAGAACCCTTAGGAGCCAGTGATCACAATATGATTGAGTTCAACTTGAAATTTGATAGGAAGAAAGTTGGAATTTGTTGAGGAGATGACAAGTAGGATAGATAAAGGGGATGCAGTGAACATTGTGTATTTGGACTTTCAGAAGGCCTTTGACAAGGTGCCACACATGAGGATGCTTACCAAGTTAAGAGCCCATGGTATTACAGGAAAGTTACTAACATGGTTAGAGCATTGGCTGATTGTAGGAAACAGTGAGTGGGAATTAAAGGATAATGTTTGGTTGATCACCAGTGACTAGTGATGTTCTGCAGGAGTTGGTGCTGGGACCGCTTCATTTTATGCTGTATATAAATGGTTTCGATGGATTAGATGGCTTTGTTGCCAAGTTTGCAGATGATACAAAGTTTGGTGGAGGGCAGGTAGCATTGAGGAAACTGGTAGGACTTAATTAGGAGAAATGGCAAAGAGAGTGGCAAATGAAATACAATGCTGGAAAATGCATGGTCATGCACTTTAGTAGTAGAAATGTGCAGACTATTTTCTAAACATGGAGAAAATCCAAAAATCTGAGATGCAAGGGAACTTGGGAGTCCTTGTGAAAAATACCTTTAAGGTTAACTTGCAGATTGAGTCGGTGGTGAGGAAGGCAAATGCAATATTAGCATTGATTTCAAGAGGTCTAGAATACAAGAGAAAGCATGTGATGCTGAGGCTTTATAAGGCACTGGTGAGACCTCACCTTGAGTATTGTGAACAGTTTTGGGCCCCTCATCTAAGAAAAGGTGTGCTGGCATTGGAGAGGGTTCAGAGGAGGTTCACAAGGATGATATTGGGAATGAAAGGGTTATCATATGAGGAAAGTTTGATGGCTCTGGGTCTGTACTCACTGAAATTTTGAGGAAGGTGGGGGGGATCTCAGTGAAACCCTTCGAATGTTGAAAAGCCTAGACAGAGTAGTTGTGGAAAGGATGTTTCCCATGCTGGGAGAGTCTAGGACAAGAGGGCACAGCCTCAGGATAGAGGGATGTTCATTTAAAACAGATGCAGAGAAATATATTTAGCCAGAGGTGGTGAATTTGCAGAATTTGTTACCACAAGCAGCTGTGGAGGCCAGGTCGTTGGGTGTATTTAAGGCAGAGATTGATAGGTTCTTGATTGGACACGGCATCAAAGGTTACAGGGAGAAGGCCAGGGAATGGGGTTGAGGTAGGGAAAAAAATAAGGATCAGCCCATGATTGAACGGCAGAGCAGAGTCGATGGGCCAAACGGCCTAATTCTGCTCCTATGTCTTATGGTCTTATAACCTCCAACACCTTGACTAACAAAGAACCTATCAATTTCTGCTTTAAATGTACTTGACCTCCGCAACCAAATATATAGGCATCTATTAGTCTCATGAGACCATGGATTTGCGCCTTGGAAGGTTTCCAGGGCGCAGGCCTGGGCAAGGTTGTATGGAAGATGAGCAGTTGCCCATGCTGCAAGTCTCCCCTCTCCACACCACCGATGTTGTCCAAGGGAAGGGCATTAGGACCCATACAGCTTGGCACCAGTGTTGTCGTAGAGCAATGTGTGGTTAAGTGCCTTGCTCAAGGACACACACACTGCCTCAGCCAAGGCTTGAACTAGCAACCTTCAAATCACTAGACGAATGCCTTAACCACTTGGCCACACGCCAACACCCACGTGCACATGCACAGATGCATGTGCATACACATGTGCAATCAAATGTAATGAATTCCACAGATTCACCACCCTCTGACTAAAGAGATTCCTCCTCATCTGTTCTAAAGTTCTTGTTTTCTAAGGGTGTGCCCTCACATCCTAGAATCATCCACTATAGGAAAAATCCTCTCCATTTACAGCCTTGGTGTGTAACTCCAATAACTTTGGCAAAGTTCCTCTTAAACCCCTGATCTTTACCAGCTTAGCCAAAAGCAGCAGGCACATGGGAACGCTACCACCTCCAAGTTCTCCTCTGCCCTCTCTCTCTGGAGATGTACCAGCTCCCTCATTGTCGATGGGCCCAGAACCAGGGGTCCCTCACCAGAACCTTCAGCAGAAGCTCTGTGGTTTCGGATGATGGTTCACCCACACCTTCACAAGGGCAATGTTGGCCTTGTCTGTGTCTTGGAGAGGTGGGTGGAATGTGTCACTGACTGGGCTGTGACCATAGCTCGGTAAACCCATCAGGTAACACGCAGGCTGAGCTCCTCAGTGTCGGTGACCACTCTGCCACATTGGTTAATGTCACTCACCTCCTGATAAACCCTCCGGTTCCTCAACAGATGAGCTCCTCCAGGCTGGTGAGGCTGAGACCTACGACTTTGCCTTCATAGACGCCGACAAGGTGAATTATTGCTTATATTATGAGAAATGCCTACAACTTATACGCAAAGGAGGAATAATCGCAATTGACAATGTAAGTACACAGTGTCCATAAACACTGGCCAGTAAAGGGGGCTGTGGGGTTGATGAGAGGGGGCAGGGGGCAGACAGCACCCGAGGTTTTGAATTGAACTTGGGTCTCTGGGGTTCTAAGGTAACACTGAAATCAGTTGTATTATTGCAGCACATTATCCGAAAGCAGAAACAAGAGAGCTTTACCCTCGGGTGGGACCGAGGGAGCGTGTGTGTCTGCATTTAAGTGTATGCACATGCATATGTAGGTATGCATGTGTGCGCCTGCACCTCTGTGCGTGTGTGCATATTTTTGTCTGAATTTGTGTGTGTGTGTGTGTGTGTGTGTGTGTGTGTGCACCCTCCAGAGCATGCACTGATTTGAATTCTCTGGTGCTGATAGATTCTGTGCATTTCCCCGAGGAATGGCTCACTGTGCTTCACTTGGAATATTTCAGACTCCAAGAGGAACAGTGGCTACAGTGACCAGTACAGTCTGTGTTAGCAGAGTTCCTGTGGAGTGACTCACCTGTGCTTTCACTACAGGTTCTGTGGGGGGGCCGTGTACTGAGCCCAGGAAATGATGCTGAGACACTCAGCATTGACGAACTGAACAAGAAGATCGCCAGGGACAGTCGGGTGAACGTCAGCATGCTTGCCATTGGTGATGGGGTCACCCTAGCCTTCAAGCTGTAGTGGTTGCACCTTCCACGGGCTGAGACAGTTGAAACGCTGCAGAGTCGCAGCAACAGGCCATTTGGCCCATTACCTGAAACCTTTCTGCACTTTTGATTTTGATGCTCCCCTGTAACCTGCCTGACTCAGTATTCACCCGTTTTCCCGCCCACTCACAGTGACAAACCATCTCCTTCACAGAAGTGTTCGCTAGAACCAATCAAGCAAAGACTGAAAAATGGAGCAAATTCTTCAAATTACAAACACAGGAGGCGGGAGATACTGACATTGAAAACACTTACACAGTCTGCTGGAGGAACTCTGTAGGCCCAGCGGCGTCTATGGAGAGAGAATGTTTGTTACTCCATATTCCAGCATCTGCAGCCTCCTCTGTCGTCTTTCATTGGTCAGTCGGTACTATGTCCATACCCAGAAGGAAACCAACATGGAGGAGAGTAAGAGGCTCACTGGGGTTCAGGAACATGTGATTTCAGCACATTTGCCAAAGTCCCAGTGTATGGCACATGCCTGTGGCACACGGTGCAGTGTGTAGCCTCGCTTGAACAACGGCCACGCGACCCATGTCCAGGCCCTGCACTGGAGGATGTGCCCTGGCACAATATCCGTCTGGGTTACTCCACGGGCTCCACGTGGGTCCTACTCCCCCTCCAGGGTCTCTCCGGGCCCCCTCCACCCCCCCGTGGGCCTCTCCGGGCCCCCTCCGGCACCCCCCCCCCACTCCAGGGCCTCTCTGGGACCCCTCCGGCCCCAGCCCCAGCCCCCTCCAGGGTCTCTCCGGGCCCCCTCCACCCCCCCGTGGGCCTCTCCGGGCCCCCTCCGGCACCCCCCCCCCCAACTCCAGGGCCTCTCTGGGACCCCTCCGGCCCCAGCCCCAGCCCCCTCCAGGGTCTCTCTGGCTACCTCCAGCCTCAATACAACCTGCCCCAAGCCTCCCCCGCCATCCACTATCACTGGATAAACATTGTAGATAACTGACATCTGCACAAAGACATCCTTGCCTTAAATGACGTCAAAAGATGGTGGGAGGATTGGGGGCTTCTTGGGAGCAAGTAACTGGGGGCAAATGCCTGCCTGGCAGCCCCCGTGAAGCATAACTGCAGCAAATTTTTTTTCACCAAATGTAGCTTTTAGATTGAATTCTTTGAGTTTTGGATTAAAGCTTTACCAGGTTTTGCAGAGAGTTACATGGGGTAATGCTAGCAATCAGTACTGCTGCTCTATCATAAATCACTAAATCTCTGTCACATTGAAGTTAATTTTATTTGCAAATGAAATGACAAATCAAATCAAGAAAGCTTTTGAAGATATTAAATGAAGCCATAAAAAGTGTTTATTACCAAAGTGACCCGTTTCATTGTTTATTCTGCTGAAGTGAGATATTGTTGAGTGCAGAGCTTCAGTTAAACAATTTCTGTAAATGTTTTCTGTATCACTAATAAACAATATTAAATTTCCCTGCGGGGGAAGATTAATAATCTCATGGAGAGACAGGCACTGATTAGAGGTGGTGTGGCCTTCTCAGAACCAGATTCTGTCTGGAGTGAATTCTGTGAAGTAGTAACATGGGTAACGAGGGTTGGGAATAGATGTGTTTACAAGGACTTTGCGAAGTCTTTGTAAGACCCATTTTCTTCGGCAGTTGAACGGGACACAACTGCGCAAGAGCGTGTAAGTCAGACCGCGAGGCAGTGGGAGTGTTTAAAAGAGCAGATTAACGGAGCAGGTGATGGAGTAGAGGGAGACAGACTAGGAAGGCTTTGGCGAGCAGAGGCTGAGGAAGAGCTTCACTCCAAGTGAGGTAAGGCCGGGTAAGTTCCTTTAATAAATCGAATTACCTTAAGAGTAGGTAATGGAGGCAGCAGTTAGGGCAGTCGAGTGCTCCGTTTGCAGTATGTGGGAAGTCAGGGCGAGCACAATCGTCCCTGATGACTACACCTGCTAAAGGTGCGTCCACCTGCAGCTCCTGACAAACCGAGTTAGGGAACTGGAGCTGGATGAACTTCCGATCAATTGGGAGGCAGAGGCAGAAATAAACAGGAGTTACAGAGAGATAGTCACCCCTAAGAGTCAGGAGGCAGGTAGCTGGGTGACTGTCAGGAGAGGGAAGGGGAATAGACAGAATGAGCAGAGCACCCCGTGGCTGTTCCCATCAATAATAAGTACATCGTTTTGGATACTGTTGTTGGGGATGACCTACCAGGGACAAGTTGCAGTCATTGCGTCTCTGGCACCGAGATGGGACCCTCAACTCAGAAGGGAAGGAGGGAAAAGAGGAGAGCAGTAATGATGGGGGATTCGATAGTTTGGGGGACAGATAAGAGGTTCTGTGGAAGAGATCAAGAATTCCAGATGGTCTGTTGCCTCCCTGGTGCCAAGGTCCACGATACCTTGGATCGAATTCTCAGTATTCTCAAGAGGGAGGGTGAGCAGCTGGATGTCGTGGTCCATGTAGGGACCAATGCCATGGGCAGGAAGAGTGAGGAGGTCCTGAAAGGTGAGTTTAGGGAGTTAGGCACCAAGTTAAAGGACAGGACCTCCAGAATAGCAATCTCAGGATTGTTACCAGTGCCACGTGCAGGAGGGTTTAGAAATAGCAAGATAGCACAGATCAACACGTGGCTGAAGACATGGTGCAGGAGGGAGGGCTTCAGATTTATAGATAATTGGGCAGTTTTTCAGGGAAGGTGGGACCTGTTCCAGTGGGACGGTCTACATCTAAACTGGAGGGGGACAAATATTCTTGCAGGTAGATTTGCTAGAGAGGTTGCGGTGGATTTAAACTAGATACGAGGGGGGAGGGGAACCAGAGTGTAGAAACAGAGGTAGAGAAGAAGGAAGAAAAAGAAAATAGTAAAGTTGTTTGCACTGTTAGTGATAAACAGAGAGTAAGAGGTGGACAATTTCTTAAATGCATTTATTTACTAGGAGCATTATAAGAAAGGTGGATGAGCTCAAAGCATGGATTGATACCTGGCAGTATGATGTGGTAGCTATTAGTGAAACATGGTTACAGGAGGGGTGTGATTGGCAACTAAATATTCCTGGATTTAATTGCTTCAGGTGTGATAGAATCGGAGGGACAAGAAGGGGAAGTGTTGCATTGCTTGTCAGAGAAAATGTTACAGCGGTGCTCTGGCAGGATAGATTAGAGGGCTCATCTAGGGAGGCTATTTGGGTGGAATTGAGGAATGGGAAAGGTGTAGTAACATTTATGGGGGTGTATTATAGATCACCAAATAGGGAGTGAGAATTGGAGGAGCAAATTTGTAAGGAGATAGCAGATATTTGTAGTTGTGATTGTGGGAAATTTTAATTTTCCACACAGATTGGGAAGCCCATACTGTAAAAGGGCTGGATGGGTTTGGAGTTTGTAAAATGTGTACAGGATAGTTTTTTTTGCAGCAATACATAGAGGTACCAACTAGAGAAGAGGCAGTGTTGGATCTCCTGTTAGGGAATGAGATAGGTCAGGTGACAGGGGTTTGTGTTGGGGAGCACTTCGGGTCCAGTAATCACAATGCTATTAGTTTCAGTATAATTATGGATGGGTCTGGACCCAGGGTTGAGATTTTTGATTGGAGATAGGCTAACTTTAAGGAAATGTGAAAGGATTTAGCAGGAGTGGATTGGGACAATTTGTTTTATGGGAAGAATGTAATAGAGAAATGGAGGTCATTTAAAGGTGAAATTTTGAGAGTACAGAATCTTTATGTTCCTGTTAGGTTGAAAGGAAAGGTTAAAAGTCTGAGAGAGCCATGGTTTTCAAGGGATATTGGAAACTTGGTTTGAAAAAAAGAGATATCTACAATAAATATAGGCAGCATGAAGTAAATGAGGTGCTCGAGGAATATAAAGAATGTAAAAAGAATCTTAAAAAAGAAATTAGAAAAGCTAAAAGATGATATGAGGTTGCTTTGGCAAGTAAGGTGAAAATAAATCCCAAAGGTTTCTACTGTTATATTAATAGCAAAAGGATAGTGAGGGATAAAATTGGTCCCTTAGAGAATCAGAGTGGACAGCTATGTGTGGAGCCAAAAGAGATGGGGGAGATTCTAAACAATTTCTTTTCTTCAGTATTCACGAAGGAGAAGGATATTGAATTGTGTTAGATAAGGGAAGCAGGTAGGGAAGTTATGGGAACTATGATGATTAAAGAAGATGAAGTACTGGCGCTTTTAAGGAATATAAAAGTGAATAAGTCTCCGGGTCCTGAAAGGTCATTCCCTTGGACCTTGAGGGAAGTTAGTGTGGAAATAGCAGGGGCTCTGACAGAAATATTTCAAATGTCATTAGAAACGAGAATTGGCGTATTGCTCATGTTGTTCCATTGTTCAAAAAGGGTTCTAAGAGTAAACCTACCAATTATCAGCCTGTGAGTTTGACGTCAGTGGTGGGTAAATTGATGGAAGGTACTCTTAGAGATGGTATATATAACTATCTGGATAGACAGGGTCTGATTAGGAACAGTCAACATGGATTTGTACGTGGAAGGTCACGTTTGACAAATCTTATTGAATTTTTTGAAGAGGTTACTAGGAAAGTTGACGAGGGTAAAGCGGTGGATGTTGTCTATATGTAAGGCCTTCAGTAAGGCCTTTGACAAGATTCCACACGGAAGATTAGTTAGAAAGATTCAATCGTTAGGTATTAATATTGAAGTAGTAAAATGGATTCAGCAGTGGCTGGATGGGAGATGCCAGAGAGTAGTGGTGGATAACTGTTTGTCAGATTGGAGACCGGTGACTAATGGTGTGCCTCAGGGATCTGTACTGGGTCCAATGTTGTTTGTCATATACATTAATGATCTGGATGATGGGGTGGTAAATTGGATGAGTAAGTATGCAGATGATACCAAGATAGGTGGAGTTGTGGATAATGAAGTAGGTTTTCAAAGCTTGCAGAGAGGTTTAGGCCAGTTAGAGTGGGCTGAAAGATGGCAGATGGAGTTTAATGCTGATAAATGTGAGGTGCTACATTTTGGTAGGACTAATCAAAATAGGACATACATGGTAAATGGTAGGGCATTGAAGAATGCAGTAGAACAGAGGGATCTAGGAATAATGGTGCATAGTTCCCTGAAGGTGGAATTTCATGTGGATAGGGTGGTGAAGAAAGCTTTTGGTATGCTGGCCTTTATAAATCAGAGCATTAAGTATAGGAGCCAGGATGTAATGTTGAAATTGTACAAGGCATTGGTGAGGCCAAATATGGAGCATTGTGTACAGTTTTGGTCACCAAATTATGGGAAAGATGTCAACAAAATAGAGAGAGTACAGAGAAGATTTACTAGAATGTTACCTGGGTTTCATCACTTAAGTTACAGAGAAAGGTTGAACAAGTTGGGTCTTTATTCTTTGGAATGTAGAAGGTTGAGGGGGGATTTGATAGAGGTATTTAAAATTGGGGGGGATAGATAGAGTTGACGTGGATAGGCTTTTTCCATTGAGAGTGGGGGAGATTCATACAAGAGGACATGAGTTGAGAGTTAAAGGGCAAAAGTTTAGGGGTAACATGAGGGGAAACTTCTTTACTCAGAGAGTGGTAGCTTTGTGGAATGAGCTTCCAGCAGAAGTGGTTGAGGCAGGTTCAATGTTGTCGTTTAAAGTTAAATTGGATAGATATATGGACAGGAAAGGAATGAAGGGTTATGGGCTGAGTGCAGGTCGGTGGAACTAGGTGAGAGTAAGAGTTTAGCACAGACTAGAAGGGCTGAGATGGCCTGTTTCCATGCTGTAATTGTTATATGGGAAACTGGTTCAAAAGGTTAGGGTCCAAAGAATCCAGGGCAAGTTGGTGTGGGAGACAGAGTGATGGTGGAGTCCTGGTTTTGCAATAGGATGCCAGTGTCTGCTGTTGATCAGTGCCGGAGTGATCAGGTGCTTATTCAGGCACAGAGTGCTGGGCAGCGGGGTTAATACAGAGGGGTAGCCTCTGGTGGTCTGAATGGCCTGTTTCCATGTGCGTGATCGGCACACAGGCAGGATTGCTGGAGTCACCATGGAAGATGGCACTTCAGCCTGCTGAGAACACACTAACCACTAACATTTACACCAAACCTACACAAATTCCACCAGCACACCCCTTCCACCCTTCCCCTACACCCTGGGGGTAGTTTACAGTAGAGAGTTAACTAACCAATCTGCACGGCATTGGGATGTGGGAGGACACCAGAGCACCCCAGTCACACGGAGATTGTGCGACAGCACCGGAGGTCACAAGGAGAATGTGCAAATCGCACACCGACAGCACTGGAGGTCAGGACCCTGGGTGGGCTGATCTGCATCAGGGCTGCCTTACACAGCCCCCACCCTTCTCACCTGCCTCTCCATGCTTGAACGCACTTTCATTTCAAGCTTTTCATCCTAATAAATGTTGTTAAACCAGAACGGCCCAGGTTTCTCATCACACCCAAATCCTACGCTGCTAACTATTCAATGTATACCCAGATCCCTTCCAGGCAGAGGGCAGAACTGTGCTAGCAATGGGGTCGTTTACTTATCCCAAGGCAGACAAAAGAGGCTGTCTAATTGGATCTTAGCTTGCCAGAAAATAGAATAAAATTCTACCTATTTCGGAGGAGCTTCCTGGATATCCCAGCGGCCTTGTACTTTGCTCTGCAATATTAATCATTGTGGCGTTTAGTACAGATTCTTGAAATTAGCCATTTGCTGATGTCTCAGTAGAATCCTGAGAATATAAAGAAAGCCCTTGTTTTCGGGGAGAAGCAGCCCAGATTCCCACTGCAATTATCGTATGAAAAAGAAAATATTCAAGATCTGCACTAATTTCCTTCCAGCCAGGAGATGGGATTCTAAACTGGATTCTGTTTCCTGCTGCATTGTCCCTTCTATATGCCTCAAGGTTGATAAACATAGGAGATTCTGCAGATGCTGGAAATTCAGAGTAACACACATAGAATACTGGGGAAAACTCAGTAGGTCAGGCATCATCTGTGGAGAGGAACAACTGTTAACATTCTGGGCCAAGGCCCTTCCTTGTGAATCCCAATGTCTAAGCCTGAAACATCAACTCTGTAGGTGCAGCCTGACCTGCTAGGTTCCTTCAGTATGTTGACAGTTATTTTCAGTTCCAGGCTCAGTAAGACTGTAACGGTGAGGTCTGGACCCTGCTGCTGAAGCTGAAATGTGATACTCTCCAATTACCCCTGGAAAAAGTTGCAGTGAGGCGCCTGGAATCTCTCGTGGTTATTCACCTGGCAAGCATTTCAGTCAACCAGAAATAATTCAGATTCAAACCAGAAGCCATAATCCTGGCATTTATTCCCCTTTAGACAGCAGTTCTCAGGAGTAACTAGAATCTTGGACTCTTGGAACTTTCTAGAAAATCAATAATTTCTCTCAGTAGTAACATGATGTGGAGGGAGAAATCTTGCACAAGACACAATCTCGGGTGTAGTGAACAGCGAGAGAGCCTGCAGAGGGATCTTGATGAGCTGGAAAAAATGTATTAAATTCCATCTGTCAGGCTTTGCACTTTGGGAGGATTAATCAGGGTAAGTCTTACACAGCAAACTAGGGCGCTGAGGAGTGCAGTAGAACAGAGGGATCTGAGAATACAGGTCCATAATTCATTGAAAGTGGTGTCACAGGTAGACAGGATCATAAAGAAAGCTTTTGGCACATTGGTCTTCATAAATCAATGTACTGAGTACAGGAATTGGGATGTTGAGGTTGTATAAGACATCAGTGAGGCCTAATTTGGAGTATTGTGTACAGTTTTGGTCACCAGCATACAGGAAAAGATGTTAATAAGATTGAAAGAGTGCAGAGAAAATTTACGTAGATATTGCCGGGTGTGAAGGACTAAGTCACAGGGAAAGGCTGGACAGGTTAGGACTGTATTCCCTGTGCTGCAGGAGAATGAGCAAATATCTTATAGAGGTATTCAGAATTATGGGGGGTATAAACAGGGTAAATAGATGCAGGCTTTTTCCTCTGAGGTGATGTGAGACTAGAACAAGAGGTCATAGTTTAAGGGTGAAAGGTGAAACACTTGAGGAGAACCTGAGGGGGAGCTTGTTCACTCAGAGGGTGGTGAGAATGTGGAATGAGCTGCCAGTGGAGGTGGTGGATACTGGTTCCATTTCAACGTGAAGTTTGGATAAGAACATGGACAGGAGGTCTACAACAGGATGTGGGTCAGCAGGACTAGGCAGAGTAACACACACACAAAATGCTGGTGAACGCAGCAGGTCAGGCAGCATGTATAGGAAGAGGTACAGTCGACATTTCGGGCCAAGACCCTTCGTCAGGACTATCGGAAAGAAGAGATAGTAAGAGATTTGAAAGTGGGAGGGGGAGGGGGAAATAATAGGAGAAGACAGGAGGGGCAGGGATAGAGCTAAGAGCTGGACAGGTGATTGGCAAAAGGAATACAAGGCTGGAGAAGGGAGAGGATCATGGGACGGGAGGCCAAGGGAGAAAAAAGGGGGAGGGGAGCACCAGAGGAAGATGGAGAGCAGGCAAGGAGTTATTGTGAGAGGGACAGAGAGAAAAAAATAGGGATGGGGTAAGAAGGGGAGGTGGGGCATTAACGGAAGTTAAAAAAAATCAATGTTCATGCCATCAGGTTGGAGGCTACCCAGACAGAATATAAGGTGTTGTTCCTCCAACCTAAGTGTGGCTTCATCTTTACATTAGAGGAGGCCGTGGATAGACATATCAGAATGGGAATGGGATGTGGAATTAAAATGTGTGGCCACTGGGAGATCCTGCTTTCTCTGGCGGACAGAGCGTAGATGTTCAGCGAAATGATCTCCCAATCTATGTCAGGTCTCACCAATATATAGAAGGCCACACTGGGTGCACCGGACACCATACAATCACACTAGCAGATTCACAGGTGAAGTGTCGCCTCACCTGGAAGGACTGTCTGGGGCCCTGAATGGTGGTGAGGGAGGAAGTGTAAGGACATGTGTAGCACTTGTTCCGCTTACAAGGGTAAGTGCCAGGAGGGAGATCGGTGGGAAGGGATGGGGGGGGGGAATAATGGACAAGGGAGTCGTGTAGGGAGCGATCCCTGTCGAAAGCAGAAAGTGGGGGGTGGGGAGGGAAAGATGTGCTTAGTGGTGGGATCCCGTTGGAGGTGGCGGAAGTTACGGAGAATTATATGTTGGACCCAGAGGCTGGTGGGGTGGTAGGTGAGGACAGGAGGAACTCTATTCCTAGTGGGGTGGTGGGAGGATGGAGTGAGAGCAGATGTGCATGAAATGGGAGAGATGCATTTGAGGGCAGAGTTGATGGTGGAGGAAGGGAAGCCCCTTTTCTTTAAAAAACGAAGACATCTCCTTCGTCCTGGAATGAAAAGCCTCATCCTGAGAGCACGTTGGTGCTTGATTACAGGAGGGGAATTTCTAGAATGTCTATGAGATGGCTTTTTTAGAGCAGCTGGTGGTTGAGAGCTAGGGAGTCAACTATTCTGGTTTGGGTGTGGTGCAATGAAACAGAATTGATTAGAGAGCTTAAGGTAGAATAACCCTTGGAGGATAATATGATTGAATTCACCCTGAAATATGAGAAGGAGAAGCTAAAGTCAGATGTATCAGTATTACAGTGGAGTAAAGAGACATGAGAGAGGAGTTGGCCAGAATTGATTGGAAAAGAACACTGGCAGGGATGATGGCAGAGCAGCAATGGCTGGAATTTCTGGAAACAACTCAGAAGGCACAGGATATATACATCCCAAAGAAGCAGCATTCTAAAGGAAAGATGACACAATCATAGCTAATAAGAGAAGTAAAAGCCAATATAAAATGTCTCCCATGTAGTGGATGGACAATGTCTCCCATCCACTACATAATGTACTGGGTGGGCACAGGAGTACATTCAGCCAGAGACTCATTCCACCGAGATGCAACACAGAGTGTCACAGGAAGTCATTCCTGCCTGTGGCCATCAAACTTTACCCAACCTATCCAAGTCACCCTGCATCCTCTTAGCATCCTCCTCACAGCTAACACTGCCGCCCAGCTTCGTGAATTCCGCAAACTTGGAGATGCTGCATTTAATTCCCTCATCCAAGTCATTAATATATATTGTGAACAACTGGGGTCCTAGCACTGAGCCTTGCGGTACCCCACTAGTCACTGCCTGCCATTCTGAAAAGGTCCCATTTATTCCCACTCTTTGCTTCCTGTCTGCTAACCAATTCTCTATCCACATCAATACCTTACCCCCAATACCGTGTGCTTTAAGTTTGCACACTAATCTCCTGTGTGGGACCTTGTCAAAAGCCTTTTGAAAATCCAAATATACCACATCCACTGGTTCTCCCCTATCCACTCTACTACTTACATCCTCAAAAAATTCTATGAGATTCGTCAGACATGATTTTCCTTTCACAAATCCGTGCTGACTTTGTCCGATAATTTCACCGCTTTCCAAATGTGCTGTTATCACATCTTTGATAACTGACTCCAGCAGTTTCCCACCACCGACGTTAGGCTAACCGGTCTATAATTCCCTGGTTTCTCTCTCCCTCCTTTTTTAAAAAGTGGGGTTACATTAGCCACCCTCCAATCCTCAGGAACTAGTCCAGAATCTAACGAGTTTTGAAAAATTATCACCAATGCATACACTATTTCTTGGGCTACTTCCTTAAGCACTCTGGGATGCAGACCATCTGGCCCTGGGGATTTATCTGCCTTTAATCCCTTCAATTTACCTAACACCACTTCCCTACTAACATGTATTTCGCTCAGTTCCTCCATCTCACTGGACCCCCTGTCCCCTACTATTTCTGGAAGATTATTTATGTCCTCCTTAGTGAAGACAGAACCAAAGTAATTATTCAATTGGTCTGCCATGTCCTTGCTCCCCATAATCAATTCACCTGTTTCTGTCTGTAGGGGACCTACATTAGTCTTTACCAGTCTTTTCCTTTTTACATATCTATAAAAGCTTTTACAGTCAGTTTTTATGTTCCCTGCCAGTTTTCTCTCATAATCTTCTTTCCCCTTCCTAATTAAGCCCTTTGTCCTCCTCTGCTGAACTCTGAATTTCTCCCAGTCCTCAGATGAGCCACTTTTTCTGGCTAATTTGTATGCTTCTTCTTTGGAATTGATACTATCCTTAACTTCCCTTGTCAGCCACGGGTGCACTACCTTCCTTGATTTATTCTTTTGCCAAACTGGGATGAACAATTGTTGTAGTTCATCCATGCGATCTTTAAATGCTTGCCATTGCATATCCACCGTCAACCCTTTAAGTGTCATTTGCCAGTCTATCTTAGCTAATTCATGTCTCATACCTTCAAAGTTACCCTTCTTTAAGTTCAGAACCTTTGTTTCTGAATTAACTATGTCACTCTCCATCTTAATGAAGAATTCCACCATATTATGGTCACTCTTACCCAAGGGGCCTCTCACGACAAGATTGCTAATTAACCCTTCCTCATTGCTCAATACCCAGTCTAGAATAGCCTGCTCTCCAGTTGGTTCCTCGACATGTTGGTTCAAAAAACCATCCCGCATACATTCCAAGAAATCCTCTTCCTCAGCACCTTTACCAACTTGGTTCACCCAATCTACATGTAGATTGAAGTCACCCATTATAACTGCTGTTCCTTTATTGCAAACATTTCTAATTTCCTGTTTAATACCATCCCCAACCTCACTACTACTGTTAGGTGGCCTGTACACAACTCCCACCAGCGTTTTCTGCCCCTTAGTGTTATGCAGCTCTACCCATATCGATTCAACATCTTCCCGGCTTATGCCCTTCCTTTCTATCGCGTTAATCTCCTCTCTAACCAGCAACGCCACCCCATCTCCTTTTCTTTCATGTCTATCCCTCCTGAATATTGAATATCCCTGAATGTTGAGCTCCCATCCTTGGTCACCCTGGAGCCATGTCTCTGTGATCCCAACTATATCATAATCATTAATAACAATCTGCACTTTCAATTCATCCACCTTGTTATGAATGCTCCTTGCATTGACACACAAAGCCTTCAGGCGCGCTTTTACAACTCTCTTAGCCCTTATACAATTATGTTGAAAAGTGGCCCTTTTTAATGCTTGCCCTGGATTTGTCGGCCTGCCACTTTTACTTTTCACCTTACTACTTTTTGCTTCTACCCTCATTTTACACCCCTCTGTCTCTCTGCACTGGTTCCCATCCCCCTGTTATGAACTAACCTCCTCTCGCCTAGCCTCTTTAATTTGATTCCCACCCCCCCAACCATTCTAGTTTAAAGTCACCTCAGTAGCCCTCGCTAATCTCCCTGCCAGGATATTGGTCCCCCTAGGATTCAAGTGTAACCCGTCCTTTTTATACAGGTCACGCCTGCGCCAAAAGAGGTCCCAATGATCCAAAAACTTGAATCTTGAGGAGGACTTCATAGAACACAACCATGGCTTTCTTGACAACATGTTACTGAACCTACAAGGGAACATGCTATCTTCGATCCGGTCCTATGCAATGAGACAGGTAAAATTAGTGATCTTGTAGTTAGGGATCCTCTTGGAAAGAGTGATCACAGTATGATTGTGTTTTTCATACAAATGCAGGGTGCAATAGTTCAATTCAAGACCAGTGTATTATGCCTAAGCAATTGAGACTACGATGGGATGAGGGAGGATTTGGCTAGTGTAGACTGGGAACACAGGCTGTATAGTGGGACAGTTGAGGAACAGTGGAAGACTTTCAAAGAAATCTCACAGTGGTCAACAAAAGTATATTCCAGTTAAAAGCAAGGACAGTATGGTGGGGAAACCAGCCACGGAAAACTAAGGAAATAAAAGGCATCAAACTGAAAGCTCGTGTGTACAAAGTCACCAAGAGTAGTGGGCAACTGGAAGACTGGGAAAACTTTAAAAACCAACAAAGAACCACTAAGCGAGCAATAAAGAAAGGGAAGATAGATTATGAAAGTAAACTAGCACAAAATATTAAAATGGATAGTAAAAGTCTTAATAATTATATAAAGCAGAAAAGGGTGGCTAAAGGAACGTAGGTCCCTTGGAGGACGAGAAGGGGGAATTGATATTGGGTAATGAGGAAATAGCAGAGGCTTTGAATGATTATTTTGTGCTGGTCTTCACAGTGGAGGACACCTCTAACATGCCAAAGAGAGAAGTTACGGATGCAATGGGAGGTGAGGACCTTGATACAATAGCTATCACTAAAGTGGTAGTGCTGAGCAAACCTGTGGGCCTGAAGATAGATAAGTCCCCTGGTCCTGATGGAATGCATCCCAGGGTACTGAAAGAAATGGCAGAAGTTAAAGTAGAGGCTTTGGTGATAATTTACCAAAATTCTCTGGACTCTGAGCAGGTCCCTGTGGATTGGAAGACAGTGAATGTCACATCAATGTTCAATAAAGGATGTAGGTAAAAGGTAGGTAACTGTAGACCAGTTAGTTTAACATCTGTAGTTGGGAAAGTGCTTGAAGCTTTCATTAAAGAAATAGCGAGGTATCTGGAAAGAAATGGATCCATCAGGCAGACGCAGCATGGATTCAGCAAAGGCAAATCCTGTTTGACAAACTTACTGGAGTTCTTTGAGGATATAACGAGCGCAGCGGATAGAGGGGAACAGATGAACGTTACTTACTTGGATTTCCAGAACACGTTCGATAAAGTACCACATAAAAGATTTATCCATAAAATAAGGATGCATAGAGTTGGGGTGATGTATTAGCTTGGATAGAGGATTGGTGAACTATTAGAAAACAGAGTTGGGATACATAAACAACAGGAATTCTGCAGATGCTGGAAATTCAAGCAACACACATCAAAGTTGCTGGTGAACGCAGCAGGCCAGGCAGCATCTCTAGGAAGAGGTACAGTCGACGTTTCGGGCCGAGACCCTTCGTCAGGACTAACTGAAGGAAGAGTGAGTAAGAGATTTGAAAGTGGGAGGGGGAGAGGGAGATCTGAAATGATAGGAGAAGACAGGAGGGGGAGGGATGGAGCCAAGAGCTGGACAGGTGATTGGCAAAAGGGATACGAGAGGATCATGGGACAGGAGGCCCAGGGAGAAGGAAAAGGGGGAGGGGGAAAAAACCCAGAGGAAGGGCAAGGGGTATGGTTAGAGGGACAGAGGGATAAAGAGGAGAGAGAGAGAAAGAATGTGTGCATATAAATAAATAACAGATGGGGTACGAGGGGGAGGTGGGGCATTAACAGAAGTTTGAGAAGTCAACATTGACGAAGGGTCTCAGCCCGAAACGTCGACTGTACCTCTTCCTAGAGATGCTGCCTGGCCTGCTGCATTCACCAGCAACTTTGATGTGAGTTGGGATACATGGCTTTTTATACACTGATCAATAGAAAAGACATTTCGGTGTCAAAGTGAAATCAAATTTTTACAAATTGGTCTAAATTTATTACAATTATTAATCACAAAATAATTGATCGCATACTTACTCACCCCCTTCAAGTCAGTATCTAGTAGACACACCTTTTAGCAATTACAGCCTTGAGTCTGTGTGGGTAGGTCTCTATGAGCTTTGCACATCTGACTCTGCAATATTTCCCCATTCTTTATAAAACTGCTCAAACTCTGTCAGATTGCATGGGCAGCCCTTTCAGTCCAGGCACAAATTCTCAATTGGATTGAGGTTTGGACTCTGAATTGGCCACTCCAGGGCATTAACTTTGTTGTTTATAAGCCTTTCCTGTGTAACTTTGGCTTTATGCTTGGGAGTCATTGTCTTGCTGGAAAACACATCTCCCAAGTCTAAAACTAGTGCATATGCACCGGTCGTGCATGCAGCCTGTTACAGCTGTTCCAACTAGTTTTCTTACATTTTTCTTCTTACTTTTTTAACTTACGTTATTTGTTGTATTTTTTTCACCGTAACACGTTGAAGCTGCACCCTCTCTAACATGCTGGTGGAGAGAGTTTTGTTTGGGTTTTTAGCGCTGGAAATAGTTACATGCGGACACGTCTCATTAGCGGGGCAGCAGTATGATCCCATTGTTTATTCCAGGGACCAGCTGATTGTGCTTATGCCGGCCAGCTTAGCAAACGGAGTGGCGGACACCCCGGCTGAATTCTGGAGGAAAACACAGAGAGGATGCAGAGCAGGATCAAAAAGGCGAGGAAAGAGGACCGGGTCGAGACAACAGAGACTTGTGGAGAAAAGGAGTTCTCCACTTGGACTGCACGTGGACATACCCGACCAAAACTTTTCCATGGAGGGCTTCCAGACTGTTCAGGCTGGAAGTGAGGTGCACTGAGAGTGGTAAACGTAAAGGAGTTGGGGGCTTGCTGTTCCGGTTAACAACGAATGGTGCAATCCTGGTCATGTTACGATCAAGGAATGTGTATGTAGCCCGGATATTGAACTTTTTGCTGTTGGACTCTGGCCAGATTCCACGGAGATACAACACTGGGCGTCATCGGAGGTTGTTCCTGCCGGCGGCCATCAAACTTTGCAGCTCCTCCCGTGGAGGGTCAGACACCCTGAGCCAATAGGCTGGTCCTGGACATTTCCATCTGGCATGGTTTGCATATTGTTGTTTGATTGTTTGTGGTTTTTGTATTTCTATATTTATGCTCTAGTCTTGGTTGGTGCAGCTGTAACAAAACTCAATTTCCCTCGGGATCAATAAAGTATGTCTATGTCTATAAGTCACAGTTCTCTTGCAGACTGCATTAGGTTTTCCTCCAGGATTTCCCTGTATTTTGCTGCATTCATTTTACCCTCTACCTTCACAAGCCTGCCAGGGTCTGTTGCAGTGAAGCCTCCCCACAGCATGATGCAGCCACCACCATGCTTCACAGTAGGGATGGTGTGTTTTTGATTAAGTGTGGTGTTTGGCTTACATCAAACATAGCATTTAGTCTGATGGCCAAAAAACTTTTGTTTCATCAGACCATCGAACCTCCTTCCAGGTGACTTCAGAGTCTCCCACAAGCTTCTGGCAAACTCTAGCTGAGATTTCATGTGAGTTTTTTTTTCCACAGTGGCTTTCTCTTTGCCACTCTCCCATAAAGCTGTGACAGGTGAAGCACCTGGGCAACAGTTGTTGTATGTACAGTCTCTCCCAGCTCAGCCACTGAAGCTTCCCTCACTAGTCCCCTTCTTGCACACTCACTCAGTTTTTGAGGACAGCTTGCTTTAGGCAGATTTACAGCTGTGTCATATTTTTTCCAGTCTTGATAATTGACTTAACTGTACTCCAAGGGATATTTTCAGTGATGACAATTTTCTTGTATCCATCTTCTGACTCATGCTTTTCAATAACCTTTTCGCAGAGTTGCTCGAGTGTTCTTTTATCTTCGTGGTGTAGCGTTTGCCAGGATACCGACTCTCCAGCAGCTGGACCACCTTCTGACTTTTAATGGTGGTTGGCAGTCCAGCCTAAAGATGCAATACCACCAACAACTGGACTGGAGTGTGGTGCAGAGTTGGGAAATAACACCCCTACTAATTCTTTATCAAATGGAAACTAAATTACCCCAAAAACCCCTAAAGATTGTAAATAATGAAAGACAGTATTGTGAATGAAATTAAAGTCACTTCCATAACTTAAAGTTTGTAAATAAAAACTGTCAACCCCCCCCCCAAAGATAGTAGTGCAGCCTGCATTTGCTTTCTTTCAACCTTATATGCTTCACATTTTTGAAGAATGAGTTCAACTATTTGATAATGACGACAAAACCTACACACCACAGACTGGTGTTGTCCAGCAAGACGCAAGGAATAATTAAGCATAGTAGCCCAATTCTAAGTTGAGCCAATGTAATTCCTTCTCTTCTTATGTTATCCCCTTCTCCCATCAATCTAACACTTTTATGTATTCTGTAAGGGTGTCTCTTCTGAAGCCCATTATCCCACAAGTCTTGCCATTATTCCCTTATTCTTAGCCCCACTAACCCCTTGGGTTCTGATTTGCTAAGTCTATATCCACAGTTAAAAATTTCAACAGCATTTTTTGGCCAAACAATCAACTCGCTTGTTCCTTGCAACACTCTATGTGCAGGGACCCATAAAAAGCAGACATGTAAGCCAATATTTTGAATATGAAATAAAGTTTGAAGAGCTTCCAGCAGTAAGTCTGACCTACTGCTAGAATGACCTGTTTTGAGATGAGTCAAAACCAAAAAAGAATCTGAATAAATCGCAACTTTGCAAGAACAGATTTCCTTCACCCACTGTAAGCCCAAACTGATGGCAACCAATTCTACTGTATATCCTGATAAATGGTTAATGAGACGTTGGTTTATTGCTACCTGTAAATCAGGCACAAAAACAACCACACCGAGATTTCCAGTTAAATTATCTTTTGATCCATCAGTAAAAATGGTTAACGTATCACAATAATTTTCTTTAACATATATTAATGAACCAACAGACTCTCGGGCATATGAGGATCCTTGGACTTCATTAAACCATGCAACCCAAGTTCAAATAAAGTCAGTGGGAAAAACCAAGGAGGGGTTACCGAAAAAGCTACAGTGGGACATACTGCATAATCCAGCAAACCCATATAGATAGATAGATAGATATACTTTATTGATCCCGAGGGAAATTGGGTTAAATGTCATTTTCCTAACATGATAAGAACCCAGCCACTCAAAACTAAAAACTCTCCTCTTGTGATGTTCCTAACAGTCTTCCAACACATTTTTTAACAGTGTGATCACTTCTCTGTCTCCTCACATTAATCCAGTATGTTACCATCAACTTCAACCTCCGCAACTTGTAAGGGTAATTGTCCAGCAGTTAGATGACTTTTCTTCTTCTTCTCCGTCTTGTTTTACGGCGGTTGCCACCCAGCTTAATGGTGCATCACCGCCACCTTCTGCTCCGGAGTGTGCAATAGACTTATATTCTAAATCCCTTCACCCAATCTCACTCACTCACACACACATACCCTAACCTACACTTTATCCTCCCATCTTTGGCCATACGAGTACCCTATTCCTGCTTATCCATCATATCCTATAAAAACCCCTGTACCCCTTAGGAAAGCTAAAAATACCCTGACCTGTGCTCTCTCACCCATGCCAAGCAACCCTTTTAATGTGAATTCCTGCATCCTCAATTCCCTTAGATTAATTCTCGTCATCTCTCTCTGTATCCCATACTTCCTGCAACTCAGAACTACATGTTCTACTGACTCCTCTTCCTGACATTCCTCACACAATCCTGTCTGGTGTTTCCCTACCATTTTCAATGTTTTGTTTAATGCACAATGCCCCAGCCTTAACCTAGTCCACACAGCTTCCTCTCTTCTGTTTCCATTACCTACCCTAGTACCTGCAACACTCTTTTGTATTTGATACAAATGCCTCCCTGTCCCATCTTTCTTGCCACATTCGGTTGATTTTTTTCCCAGATTACACACTTAACCTCTGATTTACTGATACTAATGTGCATTTCTATATTTTCTTTCTTTAACGCCCTCTTTGCCAACTCATCCACCCTCTCATTCCCCTTCACCCCTACGTGTGCTGGAACCCATAGAAATTCTACCTGACCTCCCTGATTTGCAATTCTTGTGACTGAGTGAAGGACTTCATAAAGTACATCTTGCCAACTGTTTGAGTGAAAAGACCTTAAACTAGCCAGAACTGAGGATGAATCTGAGCATATCAATGCTTTGACTTGTCGAGCTTTCTCCACCCATCGCAATGCAACCAACACTGCCAGAATCTCCACTGTATACACCCCTAACTTATTTGATGTTCTTCTGCTGATTCCAATTTCTTTTGCTGGTATAGCCACCCCAAATCCTTTCACTCAATAGTCAATAGGTGGAGCAGGCCTTTCGGCCCTTCGAGCCAGCACCACCATTCACTGTGATCATGGCTGATCATCCACAATCAGTATCCAGTTCCTGCCTTATCCCCATATCCCTTGACTCCATTATCTTTAAGAACTCTATTTAACTCTTTCTTGAAAGCATCCAGAGAATTGGCCTCCACAGCCTTCCGAGGCAGAGCATTCCACAGATCCACAACTCTCTGGGTGAAAAAGTTTTTCCTCAACTCCATTTGAAATGGCCTACCCCTTATTCTTAAACTGTGGCCTCTGGTTCTGGACTCCCCCAACATCCGGAACATGTTTCCTGCCTCTCGTGTGTCCAATCCCTTAATAATCTTATATGTTTCAATCAGATCCCCTCTCATCCTTCTAAATTCCAGTGTACATAAGCCCAGTCGCTCCAATCTTTCAACATATGTCAGTCCCGCCATCCCAGGAATTAACCTCGTGAGCCTACACTGCACTCCCTCAATTGCAAGAATGTCCTTCCTCAAATTTGGAGACCAAAACTGTACACAGTACTCCAGGTGTGGTCTCACCAGGGCCCTGTATAACTGAAGAAGGACGCCTTTGCTCCTATACTCAACTCCCCTTGTTATGAAGGCCAACATGCCATTAGCTTTCTTCACTGTCTGTACCTGCATGCTTGCTTTCAGTGACTGGTGAACAAGGACACCTAGATCTCATTGTACTTCCTCTTTTCCTAACTTGACACCATTCAGATAGTAATCTGCCTTCCTGTTCTTGCCACCAAAGTGGATAACCTCACATTTATCCACATTAAACTGCACCTGCCATGCATCTGCCCACTCATCCAACCTGTCCAAGTCACCCTGCATTCTCATAACATCCTCCTCACATTTCACACTGCCACCCAGCTTTGTGTCATCTGCAAATATGCTAATGTTACTTTTAATCCCTTCATCTAAATCATTAATGTATATTGTAAATAGCTGCGGTCCCAGCACCGAGCATTACGGTACCCCACTAGTCACTGCCTGCCATTCTGAAAGGAACCCATTAATCCCTACTCTTTGTTTCCTATCTGCCAACCAATTTTCTATCCATGTCAGTACCCTACCCCCAATACCATGTGCTCCAATTTTGTCCACTAATCTCCTATGTGGGACTTTATCAAAAGCTTTCTGAAAGTCCAGGTACACTACATCTACTGGCTCTCCCTTCTCCATTTTCATAGTTACATCCTCAAAAAATTCCAGAAGATTAGTCAAGCATGATTTCCCCTTCATAAATCCATGCTGACTTGGACCAGTCCTGTTACTGCTATCAAAACGTGTCGCTATTTCATTTTTTATAATTGACTCCAGCATCTTTCCCACCACCGACGTCAGGCTAACCGGTCTATAATTCCCTGTTTTTTCTCTCCCTCCTTTCTTAAAAAGTGGGATAACATTAGCTACCCTCCAATCCACAGGAACGATCCTGAATCTATAGAACATTGAAAAATGATTACCAAAGCGTCCACGATTTCTAGAGCCACATCCTTAAGTACCCTGGGATGCAGACCATCAGGCCCTGGGGACTTATGAGCCTTCAGTCCCATCAGTCTATCTGACACCATTTTCTGCCTAATGTGAATTTCCTTCAGTTCCTCCGTTACCCTAGGTCCTCCGGCCACTATTACATCTGGAAGATTGTTTGTGTCTTCCCTAGTGAAGACAGATCCAAAGCACCTGTTCAAATCGTCTGCCATTTCTTTGTACAAGGCCTTGGTGAGACCACACCTGGAGTATTGTGTGCAGTTTTGGTCCCCTAATCTGAGGAAAGACATCTTTGCCATAGAGGGAGTACAAAGAAGGTTCACCAGATTGATTCCTGGGATGGCAGGTCTTTCATATGAAGAAAGACTGGATGAACTGGGCTTGTACTCGTTGGAATTTAGAAGATTGAGGGGGGATCTGATTGAAACGTATAAGATCCTAAAGGGATTGGACAGGCTAGATGCGGGAAGATTGTTCCCGATGTTGGGGAGGTCCAGAACGAGGGGTCACAGTTTGAGGATAGAGGGGAAGCCTTTTAGGACCGAGATTAGGAAAAACTTCTTCACACAGAGAGTGGTGAATCTGTGGAATTCTCTGCCACAGCAAACTGTTGAGGCCAGTTCATTAGCTATGTTTAAAAGGAAGTTAGATATGGCCCTTGTGGCTACAGGGGTCAGGGGGTATGGAGGGAAGGCTGGGTTCTGAGTTGGATGATCAGCCATGATCATAATAAATGGCGGTGCAGGCTCGAAGGGCCGAATGGCCTACTCCTGCACCTATTTTCTATGTTTCTATGTTTCTATAATAAATTCACCTGTTTCTCTCTTCAAGGGCCCAATTTTGGTCTTAACTAATTTTTTCCTCTTCACATACCTAAAGAAGCTTTTACTATCCTCCTTTATATTCTTGGTTAGCTTACCTTTGTACCTCATCTTTTCTCCCCGTATTGCCTTTTTAGTTATCCTCTGTTGCTCTTTAAAAGTTTCCCAATCTTCTGGCTTCCCGCTTATCTTTGCTATGTTATACTTCTTCTCTTTTATTTTTATACTGTTGTTGACTTCCCTTGTCATCCACGGTCGCCCCTTACTCCCCTTAGAATCTTTCTTCCTCTTTGGAATGAACTGATCCTGCACCTTCTGTATTATTCCCAGAAATACCTGCCATTGCTGTTCCACTGTCATCCCTGCTAGGGTATCTTTCCAGTCAACTTTGGCCAGCTCCTCCCTCATGGGTTCATAGTCCCCTTTGTTCATCTGCAATACTGACACTTCCGATTTTCCCTTCTCCCTCTCAAATTGTAGATTAAAACTTAGCGTATTATGGTCACTACCTCCTTATGGCTCCTTTACCTCGAGTTCCCTTATCAAAATCCGGTTCATTACACAACACTAAATCCAGAATTGCCTTCTCCCTCGTAGGCACCAGTACAAGCTACTCTAAGAATCCATCTCTGAGGCACTCCACAAACTCCCTTTCCTGGGGTCCAGTACCAACCTGATTTTCCCAGTCTACCTGCATGTTGAAATCCCCCATAACACCTGTAGCATTACCTTTGAGACCTGCCAATTTTAACTCTTGATTCAACTTACACCCCACATCCAGGCTACTGTTTGGGGGCCTGTAGATAACTCCCATTAGGGTCTTTTTGCCCTTACAGTTTCTCAGTTCTATCCATACTGACTCTACATCTCCTGATTCTATGTCCCCCCTCACAAGGGACTGAATATCATTCCTCACCAACAGAGCCACCCCACCCCCTCTGCCCATCAGTCTGTCCTTTCGATAGGATGTATATCCTTGAATATTCATTTCCCAAACCTGGTCCTCTTGCAGCCATGTCTCTGTTATTCCCACAACATCATACTTACCAATTTCCAACTGAGACTCAAGCTCATCCACTTTATTTCTTATACTTCGTGCATTGATATATAATTTTAATCCATTACTCCCCTCACCTTTCACATCGATTCCTATTGCACTTGGCCATACTCTCCGATCCCTTCCTGAGCTTTCTGCCCCGTTAATTCTGTTGTCTTTCTTAACTTTCTTATTCTCACTTTCCCTTTAACTCCATCCTTGTATTTCCAGTTCATCTCCTTCCCCCCCCTCCACTATTTAGTTTAAACTCACCCATGTAGCAGTGGCAAACTTGCCTGCCAGAATGCTGGTCCCCCGTCTGTTAAGGTGCAATCCGTCCCTTTTGTACAATTCATCCTTACCCCAAAACAGATCCCAGTGGTCTAAGTTACAGGTTTCCTGTTTCAGGTTCCTTAGCACCATCCTTATAAATCTGAGTATAATCATGGTCCAGAATCTCCGGAGGAGAAGGCCCCGAGTCCTCGGCTTTGCCTGTTGCTCGGCAGCCGAGGCAGGGTTGAAGTGCTCGGCAGAGGATGGTGCTCAGTGTCGGAGGGGTTGGTCGGAGGCTCGAAGTTTTCAGACGGACTCAGAGTCTGCTGCGGTCGGGTGCTTCCAATGGTGCTGCATTGGCAAGTTTGCGGCGTTTGGAGGTTCATGACGGGGAGATTTCCTCCCTTCTGCCGCCTGCGTGAGATGATGAGTCTATCGGGATTTTGAGACCTTTTTTTACCATGCCCATGGTCTGCTCCTTATCAAATTATGGTATTGCTTTGCACTGTTGTAACTATATGTTATAATTATGTGGTTTTGTCAGTTTTAGTCTTGGTTTGTCCTGTGTTTCTTGTGATATCATTCTGAAGGAACATTGTATCATTTTTTAATGCATGCATTTCTAAATGACAATACACAAAAACTGAACTGAACTAATCACTACACTTTTCCATTACATGACAGTTAAATGCACTTACCAAATCAGTTTTATATTTTCCTTTCCTTTTCACCTCTAACAAATGCCAGTCTATGTCACAGCAGTTAGACCTTCCAGACAGATGCATTTTTACTACAATCAGTTGAAACACCTTAACTGCAAACGTGATCTCCACTAATTATGTGACTCTAAAACCAATTGGCTGCACTAGTGATGATTTGATGTGTCATATTAAAGGAAGTGAATACTTATGCAATCAATTATTTAGTGTTTTATGTCTGTAATTTACTTAGATCACTTA
Source organism: Mobula hypostoma (assembly GCF_963921235.1). Classification (NCBI taxonomy): domain Eukaryota; kingdom Metazoa; phylum Chordata; class Chondrichthyes; order Myliobatiformes; family Myliobatidae; genus Mobula; species Mobula hypostoma. The sequence continues at coordinate 1,538,370 of NC_086114.1, read as the reverse complement.
GTAGAGATCTATTTTCACTTTGACATGAAAGAGACTTTTTCCGTTGATCAGTGTCAAGCAAGCCAAATTAAATCCAATCACTAAGATGATGAGAGGCATTGATCGTGTGGATAGTCAGACGCTTTTTCCCAGGGCTGAAATGGCTACAAGAGGGCACAGTTTTAAGGTGCTTGGAGGGTAGGTACAGAGGAGATGTTAGGGGTAAGTTTTTTACGCAGAGGTTGGTGAGTGCGTGGAATGGGCTGCCGGCGACTGTGGTGGAGGCAGATACGATAGAGTCTTTTAAGAGACTCCTGGATAGGGTCATGGAGCTTAGAAAAATAGAGGGCAATGGACACCCTAGTTAATTTCTAAGGTAAGGACGTGTTCAGCACAGCTTTGTGGGCCGAAGGGACTGTATTGTGCTGTAGGTTTTCTACGTTCTAAGTCCTACAAACAAGAGAAAATCTTCAGATGCTGGAAATCCAAGCAACACACACAAAATGCTGCAAGAACACAGCAGGACAGGCAGTGTCTATGGAAAAGAGTAAACAGTTGACGTTTCGAGCCAAGACCCCGAAATGTTGACTGTACTTTTTTTCCATTGATGCTGCCTGACCTGTTCTGTTCTTCCAGCATTATATATGTGTTGTCCAAATTAAATTCACTGTGATTCAATGTTGTAAAACAATAAAACATGAAAACTTCCAAGGGGCAGTGAATATTTTTTATAGACACTGTACTTACAGAGACACCAGGTTTTCCACAATCGACAAATACGCGTAGAAGACGATAACACCAATCAGTGTGTGTGAGACCGGTTCAGTGTGTGTGGAGACCGGTTCGGTGTGTGTGGAGACCGGTTTGGTGTGTGTGTGGAGACCGGTTCGGTGTGTGCGAAGGCCCGTTCGGTGTGTGTGCGAAGGCCGGTTCGGTGTGTGTGGAGACCGGTTCGGTGTGGGTGGAGACCGGTTCAGTGTGTGAGGAGACTGGTTCGGTGTGTGTGGAGAACGGTTTGGTGTGTGTGGAGACCGGTTCGGTGTGTGCGAAGGCCGGTTCGGTGTGTGCGAAGGCCAGTTCAGTGTGTGTGGAGACCGGTTCGGTGTGAGCGAAGGCCGGTTCAGTGTGTGTGGAGACCGGTTCGGTGTATGTACGAAGGCCGGTTCAGTGTGTGTGGAGACCGGTTCAGTGTGTGTGGAGACCGGTTCGGTGTGTGAGGAGACCGGTTCGGTGTGTGTGGAGACCGGTTCGGTGTGTGTGGAGACCGGTTCGGTGTGTGTGGAGACCGGTTCGGTGTGTGCGAAGGCTGGTTCGGTGTGTGCGGAGACCGGTTCGGTGTGCGCGGAGACCGGTTCAGTGTGTGTGAGACCAGTTTGGTGTGTGCGAAGGCTGGTTCGGTTTGTGCGAAGGCTGGTTCGGTGTGTGTGGAGGCCGGTTCGGTGTGTGTGGAGACCGGTTCGGTGTGTGTGTGCGAAGGCCGGTTCGGTGTGTGTGTGCGAAGGCCGGTTCGGTGTGTGCGAAGGCCGGTTCGGTGTGTGTGGAGACCGGTTCGGTGTGTGTGGAGACCGGTTCGGTGTGTGTGGAGACCGGTTCGGTGTGTGTGTGCGAAGGCCGGTTCAGTGTGTGTGAGACCGGTTCAGTGTGTGCGAAGGCCGGTTCAGTGTGTGTGGAGACCGGTTCGGTGTGTGCGAAGGCCGGTTCGGTGTGTGTGTGCGAAGGCCGGTTCGGTGTGTGTGGAGACCGGTTTGGTGTGTGTGTGGAGACCGGTTCGGTGTGTGCGAAGGCCCGTTCGGTGTGTGTGGAGACCGGTTCGGTGTGTGCGAAGGCCGGTTCGGTGTGTGCGAAGGCCGGTTCGGTGTGTGTGGAGACTGGTTCGGTGTGTGCGGAGACCGGTTCGGTGTGTGTGGAGACCGGTTCGGTGTGTGCGAAGGCCGGTTCGGTGTGTGTGGAGACCGGTTTGGTGTGTGTGCGAAGGCCGGTTCGGTGTGTGTGGAGACCGGTTCGGTGTGTGTGTGGAGAAGGGTTTGGTGTGTGCGAAGGCCGGTTCGGTGTGTGTGTGGAGACCGGTTCGGTGTGTGTGTGGAGACCGGTTTGGTGTATGTGTGGAGACCGGTTTGGTGTGTGCGAAGGCCGGTTCGGTGTGTGTGGAGACCGGTTCGGTGTGTGTGGAGACCGGTTCGGTGTGTGAGGAGACCGGTTCGGTGTGTGTGGAGACCGGTTCGGTGTGTGAGGAGACCGGTTCGGTGTGTGCGAAGACCGGTTCGGTGTGTGTGCAAAGGCCGGTTCGGTGTGTGTGTGCGAAGGCCAGTTCAGTGTGTGTGGAGACCGGTTCGGTGTGTGTGGAGACCGGTTCGGTGTGTGTGAAGACTGGTTCAGCGTGTGTAAGGGCCGGTTCGGTGTGTGCGGAGACCGATTCGGTGTGTGTAGAGACCGGTTCGGTGTGTGTGGAGACCAGTTCGGTGTGTGCGAAGGCCGGTTCGGTGTGTGTGTGCGAAGGCCGGTTCGGTGTGTGCGAAGGCCGGTTCAGTGTGTGTGGAGACCGGTTCGGTGTGTGTGGAGACCGGTTCGGTGTGTGTGTGCGAAGGCCGGTTCGGTGTGTGTGCGAAGGCCAGTTCGGTGTGTGCGAAGGCCGGTTCGGTGTGTGTGAAGACCGGTTCGGTGTGTGTGGAGACCGGTTCGGTGTGCGCGGAGACCGGTTCAGTGTGTGTGAGACCAGTTTGGTGTGTGCGAAGGCTGGTTCGGTTTGTGCGAAGGCTGGTTCGGTTTGTGCGAAGGCTGGTTCGGTGTGTGCGAAGGCCGGTTCAGTGTGTGTGGAGACCGGTTCGGTGTGTGTGGAGACCGGTTCGGTGTGTGCGAAGGCCGGTTCGGTGTGTGTGAAGGCCGGTTCGGTGTGTGTGAGACTAGGTTGGTGTGTGCGAAGGCCAGTTCAGTGTGTGTGGAGACCGGTTCGGTGTGTCTGAGACCGGTTCGGTATGACTGGAGACCGGTTCGGTGTGTGTGGAGACCGGTTTGGTGTGTGCGAAGGCCAGTTCAGTGTGTGTGGAGACTGGGTCGGTGTGTGTGGAGACCGGTTCGGTGTATGTGCGAAGGGCGGTTCAGTGTGTGTGGAGACCGGTTCGGTGTGTGTGCAAAGGCCGGTTCGGTGTGTGCGAAAACCGGTTCGGTGTGTGTGAGACCGGTTCAGTGTGTGCGAAGGCCGGTTCGGTGTGTGTGCGAAGGCCGGTTCGGTGTGTGTGGAGACCGGTTTGGTGTGTGCGAAGGCCAGTTCAGTGTGTGTGGAGACTGGGTCGGTGTGTGTGGAGACCGGTTCGGTGTATGTGCGAAGGGCGGTTCAGTGTGTGTGGAGACCGGTTCGGTGTGTGTGCAAAGGCCGGTTCGGTGTGTGCGAAAACCGGTTCGGTGTGTGTGAGACCGGTTCAGTGTGTGTGAGACCGGTTCGGTGTGTGTGCGAAGGCCGGTTCGGTGTGTGTGGAGACCGGTTCGGTGTGTGTGGAGACCGGTTCGGTGTGTGTGTGGAGACCGGTTCGGTGTGTGCGAAGGCCGGTTCGGTGTGTGTGCGAAGGCCCGTTCGGTGTGTGTGCGAAGGCCGGTTCGGTGTGTGTGTGCGAAGGCCGGTTCAGTGTGTGTGGAGACCGGTTCGGTGTGTGTGGAGACCGGTTTGGTGTGTGTGTAGAGACCGGTTCGGTGTGTTTGCGAAGGCCGGTTCAGTGTGTGTGGAGACCGGTTCGATGTGTGAGGAGACCGATTCGGTGTGTCTGAGACCGGTTCGGTGTGTGTGAGGAGACCAGTTCGGTGTGTTAGGAGACCGGTTCTGTGTGTGTGAGACTGGTTCAGTGTGTGTGAGACCGGTTCGGTGTGTGTGAGGAGACCAGTTCGGTGTGTTAGGAGACCGGTTCTGTGTGTGTGAGACTGGTTCAGTGTGTGTGAGACTGGTTTGGTGTGTGCGAAGGCCAGTTCAGTGTGTGCGAAGGCCGGTTCGGTGTGTGCGAAGGCCGGTTCAGTGTGTGTGGAGACCGGTTCAGTGTGTGTGGAGACCAGTTTGGTGTGTGTGCAAAGGCCGTTTCGGTGTGTGTGGAGATCGGTTCGGTGTGTGTGAGTCTGGTTTGGTGTGTGCGAAGGCCAGTTCAGTGTGTGTGGAGACCGGTTCGGTGTGTCTGAGACCGGTTCGGTATGACTGGAGACCGGTTCGGTGTGTGTGAGACCGGTTTGGTGTGTGCGAAGGCTGGTTCAGTGTGTGTGGAGACCGGTTTGGTGTGTGCGAAGGCTGGTTCGGTGTGTGTGCGGAGACCGGTTCGATGTATGTGTGGAGACCGGTTCAGTGTGTGTGAGACCGGTTCGGTATGACTGGAGACCGGATCAGTGCGTGTGGAGACCGGTTCGGTATGACTGGAGACCGGTTCTGTGTGTGGAGACTGGTTTGGTGTGTGAGGAGACCGGTTCGGTGTGTGTGGAGACCGGTTCAGTGTGTGAGAGACCGGTTCGGTATGACTGGAGACCGGTTCGGTGTGTGTGGAGACCGGTTTGGTGTGTGTGGAGACCGGTTCGGTATGACTGGAGACCGGTTCGGTGTGTGTGGAGACTGGTTCGGTGTGTGTGGAGATCAGTTCGGTGTGTGTGGAGACCGGTTTGGTGTGTGTGAAGGCCAGTTCAGTGTGTGTGGAGACTGGGTCGGTGTGTGTGGAGACCGGTTCGGTGTGTGCGAAGGCCGGTTCGGTGTGTGTGTGGAGACCGTTTTGGTGTATGTGTGGAGACCGGTTTGGTGTGTGCGAAGGCCAGTTCGGTGTGTGCGGAGACCGGTTCGGTGTGTGCGAAGGCCGGTTCGGTGTGTGCGAAGGCCGGTTCGGTGTGTGTGGAGGCTGGTTCGGTGTGTGAGGGGACCGGTTCGGTGTGTGTGGAGACCGGTTCGGTGTGTGTGTGTGGAGACCAGTTTGGTTTGTGCGAAGGCCGGTTCGGTGTGTGTGGAGACCGGTTCGGTGTGTGTGTGGAGACCGGTTTGGTGTGTGCGAAGGCCGGTTCGGTGTGTGTGGAGACCGGTTCGGTGTGTGTGTGGAGACTGGTTTGGTGTATGTGTGGAGACTAGTTTGGTGTGTGCGAAGGCCGGTTCGGTGTGTGAGGAGACCGGTTCGGTGTGTGCGGAGACCGATTCGGTGTGTGTAGAGACCGGTTCGGTGTGTTTAGAGACCGGTTCGGTGTGTGAGGAGACCGGTTCGGTGTGTGCGAAGACTGGTTCGGTGTGTGTGCGATGACTGGTTCGGTGTGTGTGAGGGCCGGTTCGGTGTGTGTGGAGACCGGTTCGGTGTGTGTGGAGACCGGTTCGGTGTGTGTGAAGACTGGTTCAGCGTGTGTGAGGGCCGGTTCGGTGTGTGCGGAGACCGATTCGGTGTGTGTAGAGACCGGTTCGGTGTGTGCGGAGACCAGTTCGGTGTGTGCGAAGGCCGGTTCGGTGTGTGCGAAGGCCAGTTCGGTGTGTGCAAAGGCTGGTTCGGTGTGTGTGGAGACCGGTTTGGTGTGTGAGGAGACCGGTTCGGTGTGTGTGTGCGAAGGCCGGTTCGGTGTGTGCGAAGGCCAGTTCGGTGTGTGCGAAGGCCGGTTCGGTGTGTGAGAAGACCGGTTCGGTGTGTGCAGAAACCGGTTCGGTGTGTGCGGAGACCGGTTCGGTGTGTGTGGAGACCGGTTCGGTGTGTGCGATGGCCGGTTCGGTGTGTGCGAAGGCCGGTTCGGTGTGTGCGAAGGCCGGTTCGGTGTGAGCGAAGGCCGGTTCGGTGTGTGCGGAGACCGGTTCGGTGTGTGCGGAGACCGGTTCGGTGTGTGCGAAGGCCGGTTTGGTGTGTGTGAAGGCCGGTTCGGTGTGTGTGAGACTAGGTTGGTGTGTGCAAAGGCCAGTTCAGTGTGTGTGGAGACCGGTTCGGTGTTTCTGAGACCGGTTCGGTATGACTGGAGACCGGTTCGGTGTGTGTGGAGACCGGTTTGGTGTGTGCGAAGGCCAGTTCAGTGTGTGTGGAGACTGGGTCGGTGTGTGTGGAGACCGGTTCGGTGTATGTGCGAAGGGCGGTTCAGTGTGTGTGGAGACCGGTTCGGTGTGTGTGCAAAGGCCGGTTCGGTGTGTGCGAAAACCGGTTCGGTGTGTGTGAGACCGGTTCAGTGTGTGCGAAGGCCGGTTCGGTGTGTGTGCGAAGGCCGGTTCGGTGTGTGTGGAGACCGGTTTGGTGTGTGCGAAGGCCAGTTCAGTGTGTGTGGAGACTGGGTCGGTGTGTGTGGAGACCGGTTCGGTGTATGTGCGAAGGGCGGTTCAGTGTGTGTGGAGACCGGTTCGGTGTGTGTGCAAAGGCCGGTTCGGTGTGTGCGAAAACCGGTTCGGTGTGTGTGAGACCGGTTCAGTGTGTGCGAAGGCCGGTTCGGTGTGTGTGCGAAGGCCGGTTCGGTGTGTGTGGAGACCGGTTCGGTGTGTGTGAGACCGGTTCGGTGTGTGTGTAGAGACTGGTTCGGTGTGTGCGAAGGCCCGTTCGGTGTGTGTGCGAAGGCCCGTTCGGTGTGTGTGCGAAGGCCGGTTCGGTGTGTGTGTGCGAAGGCCGGTTCAGTGTGTGTGGAGACCGGTTCGGTGTGTGTGGAGACCGGTTTGGTGTGTGTGTAGAGACCAGTTCGGTGTGTTTGCGAAGGCCGGTTCAGTGTGTGTGGAGACCGGTTCGATGTGTGAGGAGACCGATTCGGTGTGTCTGAGACCGGTTCGGTGTGTGTGAGGAGACCAGTTCGGTGTGTTAGGAGACCGGTTCTGTGTGTGTGAGACTGGTTCAGTGTGTGTGAGACCGGTTCGGTGTGTGTGAGGAGACCAGTTCGGTGTGTTAGGAGACCGGTTCTGTGTGTGTGAGACTGGTTCAGTGTGTGTGAGACTGGTTTGGTGTGTGCGAAGGCCAGTTCAGTGTGTGCGAAGGCCGGTTCGGTGTGTGCGAAGGCCGGTTCAGTGTGTGTGGAGACCGGTTCAGTGTGTGTGGAGACCAGTTTGGTGTGTGTGCAAAGGCCGTTTCGGTGTGTGTGGAGATCGGTTCGGTGTGTGTGAGTCTGGTTTGGTGTGTGCGAAGGCCAGTTCAGTGTGTGTGGAGACCGGTTCGGTGTGTCTGAGACCGGTTCGGTATGACTGGAGACCGGTTCGGTGTGTGTGAGACCGGTTTGGTGTGTGCGAAGGCTGGTTCAGTGTGTGTGGAGACCGGTTTGGTGTGTGCGAAGGCCAGTTCAGTGTGTGTGGAGACCGGTTCGGTGTGTCTGAGACCGGTTCGGTATGACTGGAGACCGGTTCTGTGTGTGGAGACTGGTTTGGTGTGTGAGGAGACCGGTTCGGTGTGTGTGGAGACCGGTTCAGTGTGTGAGAGACCGGTTCGGTATGACTGGAGACCGGTTCGGTGTGTGTGGAGACCGGTTTGGTGTGTGTGGAGACCGGTTCGGTATGACTGGAGACCGGTTCGGTGTGTGTGGAGACTGGTTCGGTGTGTGTGGAGATCAGTTCGGTGTGTGTGGAGACCGGTTTGGTGTGTGCGAAGGCCAGTTCAGTGTGTGTGGAGACTGGGTCGGTGTGTGTGGAGACCGGTTCGGTGTATGTGCGAAGGGCGGTTCAGTGTGTGTGGAGACCGGTTCGGTGTGTGTGCAAAGGCCGGTTCGGTGTGTGCGAAGGCCGGTTCGGTGTGTGTGAGACCGGTTCAGTGTGTGCGAAGGCCGGTTCGGTGTGTGTGCGAAGGCCGGTTCGGTGTGTGTGCGAAGGCCGGTTCGGTGTGTGTGGAGACCGGTTCAGTGTGTGCGAAGGCCGGTTCGGTGTGTGTGCGAAGGCCGGTTCGGTGTGTGTGCGAAGGCCGGTTCGGTTTGTGTGCGGAGACCGGTTCAGTGTATGAGAGACCAGTTCGGTATGACTGGAGACCGGTTTGGTGTGTGTGGAGACTGGTTCGGTGTGTGAGGAGACCGGTTGTGTGTGTGGAGACCGGTTTGCTGTGTGTGCGAAGGACAGTTCAGTGTGTGTGGAGACCAGTTCAGTGTGTGTGGAGACCAGTTCGGTGTGTGTGCAAAGGCCATTTCGGTGTGTGTGGAGATCGGTTCGGTGTGTGTGAGACTAGGTTGGTGTGTGCGAAGGCCAGTTCAGTGTGTGTGGAGACCGGTTCGGTGTGTCTGAGACCGGTTCGGTATGACTGGAGACCGGTTCGGTGTGTGTGGAGACCGGTTCGGTGTGTGCGAAGGCCAGTTCGGTGTGTGTGGAGACCGGTTCGGTGTGTGTGGAGACCGGTTCGGTGTGTGTGTGGAGGGCGGTTCAGTGTGTGTGGAGACCGGTTCGGTGTGTGTGCAAAGGCCTGTTCGGTGTGTGCGAAAACCGGTTCGGTGTGTGTGAGACCGGATTGGTGTGTGCAAAGGCTGGTTCGGTGTGTGTGCGGTGACCGGTTCGGTGTGTGTGTGGAGACCGGTTCGGTGTGTGTGCGAAGGCCGGTTCGGTGTGTGTGGAGACCGGTTCGGTGTGTGGAGACCGGTTCGGTGTGTGTGGAGACCGGTTCGGTGTATGTGTGGAGACCGGTTCGGTGTGTGTGGAGACCGGTTCGGTGTGTGTGTGGAGACCGGTTCAGTGTGTGCGAAGGCCGGTTCGGTGTGTGCGGAGACCGGTTCGGTGTGTGTAGAGACCGGTTTGGTGTGTGCGGAGGCCGGTTCGGTGTGTGCGAAGGCCGGTTCGGTGTGTGCGAAGGCCGGTTCGGTGTGTGTGGAGGCTGGTTCGTTGTGTGCGGAGACCGGTTCGGTGTGTGAGGAGACCATTTCGGTGTGTGTGTGCGAAGGCCGGTTCGGTGTGTGCGAAGGCCAGTTCGGTGTGTGCGAAGGCCGGTTCGGTGTGTGAGGAGACCGGTTCGGTGTGTGCGAAGACCGGTTCGGTGTGTGTGGAGACCGGTTCGGTGTGTGTGGAGACCGGTTCGGTGTGTGCGAAGGCCGGTTTGGTGTGTGCAAAGGCCGGTTCGGTGTGTGCGGAGACCGGTTCGGTGTGTGTGGAGACCGGTTCGGTGTGTGTGTGGAGACCGGTTTGGTGTATGTGTGGAGACCGGTTTGGTGTGTGCGAAGGCCGGTTCGGTGTGTGTGGAGACCGGTTCGGTGTGTGTGTGGAGACTGGTTTGGTGTATGTGTGGAGACTAGTTTGGTGTGTGCGAAGGCCGGTTCGGTGTGTGAGGAGACCGGTTCGGTGTGTGCGGAGACCGATTCGGTGTGTGTAGAGACCGGTTCGGTGTGTGTAGAGACCGGTTCGGTGTGTGAGGAGACCGGTTTGGTGTGTGCGAAGGCCAGTTCAGTGTGTGTGGAGACTGGGTCGGTGTGTGTGGAGACCGGTTCGGTGTATGTGCGAAGGGCGGTTCAGTGTGTGTGGAGACCGGTTTGGCGTGTGTGCGAAGGCCGGTTCGGTGTGTGCGAAGGCCGGTTCGGTGTGTGTGAGACCGGTTCAGTGTGTGCGAAGGCCGGTTCGGTGTGTGTGCGAAGCCCGGTTCGGTGTGTGTGGAGACCGGTTCAGCATGTGTGAGACCAGTTCGGTGTGTGTGCGAAGGCCGGTTCAGTGTGTGTGGAGACCAGTTCGGTGTGTGTGTAGAGACTGGTTCGGTGTGTGCGAAGGCCCGTTCGGTGTGTGTGCGAAGGCCCGTTCGGTGTGTGTGCAAAGGCCCGTTCGGTGTGTGTGCGAAGGCCGGTTCGGTGTGTGTGTGCGAAGGCCGGTTCAGTGTGTGTGGAGACCGGTTCGGTGTGTGTGGAGACCGGTTTGGTGTGTGTGTAGAGACCGGTTCGGTGTGTGTGAAGGCCCGTTCGGTGTGTGAGGAGACCAGTTCGGTGTGTGAGAAGACCGGTTCGGTGTATGCGGAGACCGGTTCGGTGTGTGTGTGGAGACTGGTTCGGTGTGTGTGTGGAGACCGGTTTGGTGTGTGAGGAGACGGGTTCGGTGTGTGTGAGACCGGTTCGGTGTGTGTGAGACCGGTTTGGTGTGTACGAAGGCCAGTTCAGTGTGTGTGAAGACCGGTTCGGTGTGTGTGGAGACCGGTTCGGTGTGTGTGTGGAGACCGGTTTGGTGTGTGCGAAGGCCGGTTCGGTGTGTGTAGAGACCGGTTCGGTGTGTGCGGAGACCGATTCGGTGTGTGTAGAGACCGGTTCGGTGTGTGTAGAGACCGCTTCGGTGTGTGTGGAGACCGGTTCGGTGTGTGTGGAGACTGGTTCAGTGTGTGTGAGGGCCGGTTCGGTGTGTGCGGAGACCGATTCGGTGTGTGTAGAGACCGGTTCGGTGTGTGCAGAGACCAGTTCGGTGTGTGCGAAGGCCGGTTCGGTGTGTGCGAAGGCCGGTTCGGTGTGTGCAAAGGCTGGTTCGGTGTGTGTGGAGTCCGGTTTGGTGTGTGAGGAGACCATTTCGGTGTGTGTGTGCGAAGGCCGGTTCGGTGTGTGCGAAGGCCAGTTCGGTGTGTGCGAAGGCCGGTTCGGTGTGTGAGAAGACCGGTTCGGTGTGTGCGGAAACCGGTTCGGTGTGTGCGGAGACCGGTTCGGTGTGTGCGGAGACCGGTTCGGTGTGTGCGATGGCCGGTTTGGTGTGTGCAAAGGCCGGTTCGGTGTGTGCGGAGACCGGTTCGGTGTGTGTGTGGAGACCGGTCTGGCGTGTGCGAAGGCCAGTTCGGTGTGTGCGGAGACCGATTCGGTGTGTGTAGAGACCGGTTCGGTGTGTGCGGAGACCAGTTCGGTGTGTGCGAAGGCCGGTTCGGTGTGTGCGAAGGCCAGTTCGGTGTGTGCAAAGGCTGGTTCGGTGTGTGTGGAGACCGGTTTGGTGTGTGTGGAGACCGGTTCGGTGTGTGTGTGCGAAGGCCGGTTCGGTGTGTGCGAAGGCCAGTTCGGTGTGTGCGAAGGCCGGTTCGGTGTGTGAGAAGACCGGTTCGGTGTGTGCAGAAACCGGTTCGGTGTGTGCGGAGACCGGTTCGGTGTGTGTGGAGACCGGTTCGGTGTGTGCGATGGCCGGTTCGGTGTGTGCGAAGGCCGGTTCGGTGTGTGCGACGGCCGGTTCGGTGTGTGCGGAGACCGGTTCGGTGTGTGCGGAGACCGGTTCGGTGTGTGCGAAGGCCGGTTCGGTGTGTGCAAATGCCGGTTTGGTGTGTGTGAAGGCCGGTTCAGTGTGTTTGGAGACCGGTTCGGTGTGTGTGTGGAGACCGGTTTGGTGTATGTGTGGAGACCGGTTTGGTGTGTGCGAAGGCCAGTTCGGTGTGTGCGGAGACCGGTTCGGTGTGTGTGTGGAGACCGGTCTGGCGTGTGCGAAGGCCAGTTCGGTGTGTGCGGAGACCGGTTCGGTGTGTGCGAAGGCCGGTTCGGTGTGTGCGAAGGCCGGTTCGGTGTGTGTGGAGGCTGGTTTGGTGTATGTGTGGAGACCGGTTTGGTGTGTTGAAGGCCAGTTCGGTGTGTGTGAAGGCCGGTTCGGTGTGTTTGGAGACCGGTTCGGTGTGTGTGGAGACCGGTTCGGTGTGTGTGTGGAGACCGGTTTGGTGTGTGCGAAGGCCGGTTCGGTGTGTGCGGAGACCGGTTCGGTGTGTGTAGAGACCGGTTCGGTGTGTGCGAAGGCCGGTTCGGTGTGTGCGAAGGCCGGTTCGGTGTGTGTGGAGGCTGGTTCGGTGTGTGCGGAGACCGGTTCGGTGTGTGCGAAGGCCGGTTCGGTGTGTGTGGAGACCGGTTCGGTGTGTGTGTGGAGACCGGTTTGGTGTATGTGTGGAGACTAGTTTGGTGTGTGCGAAGGCCGGTTCGGTGTGTGAGGAGACCGGTTCGGTGTGTGCGGAGACCAGTTCGGTGTGTGTAGAGACCGGTTCGGTGTGTGTGGAGACCGGTTTGGTGTATGAGGAGACATTTCGGTGTGTGTGGAGACCGGTTCGGTGTGTGTGAAGGCCGGTTCGGTGTGTGTGCGAAGACTGGTTCGGTGTATGAGTGGAGACCGGTTCGGTGTGTGTGTGGAGACCGGTTTGGTGTGTGTGTGGAGACCGGTTCGGTGTGTGTGGAGACCAGTTCAGTGCGTGTGGAGACCGGTTCGGTGTGTGTGGAGACCGGTTTGGTGTGTGTGGAGACCGGTTTGGTGTGTGAGGAGACCAGTTCAGTGTGCGAAGGCCGGTTCGGTGTGTACGGAGACCGGTTCGGTGTGTGTAGAGACCGGTTCGGTGTGCGTAGAGACCGGTTCGGTGTGTGTGGAGACCGGTTTGGTGTGTGAGGAGACCGGTTCGGTGTGTGTGTGGAGACCGGTTCGGTGTGTGCGAAGGCCGGTTCGGTGTGTGCGAAGGCCGGTTCGGTGTGTGTGGAGACTGGTTCGGTCTGTGCGGAGACCGGTTTGGTGTGTGCGAAGGCCGGTTCGGTGTGTGTGGAGACTGGTTCGGTGTGTGCGAAGGCCGGTTCGGTGTGTGCGGAGACCGGTTCGGTGTGTGCGAAGGCCGGTTCGGTGTGTGCGAAGGCCGGTTCAGTGTGTGTGGAGGCTGGTTTGGTGTATGTGTGGAGACCGGTTTGGTGTGTGCGAAGGCCAGTTTGGTGTATGTGTGGAGACCGGTTCGGTGTGTGTAGAGACCGGTTCGGTGTGTGTGGAGACCAGTTCAGTGCGTGTGGAGACCGGTTCGGTGTGTGTGGAGACCGGTTTGGTGTGTGTGGAGACCGGTTTGGTGTGTGAGGAGACCAGTTCAGTGTGCGAAGGCCGGTTCGGTGTGTACGGAGGCCAGTTCGGTGTGTGTAGAGACCGGTTCGGTGTGCGTAGAGACCGGTTCGGTGTGTGTGGAGACCGGTTTGGTGTGTGAGGAGACCGGTTCGGTGTGTGTGTGGAGACCGGTTCGGTGTGTGCGAAGGCCGGTTCGGTGTGTGCGAAGGCCGGTTCGGTGTGTGTGGAGACTGGTTCGGTCTGTGCGGAGACCGGTTCGGTGTGTGCGAAGGCCGGTTCGGTGTGTGTGTGGAGACCGGTTCGGTGTGTGTGTGGAGACCAGTTTGGTGTATGTGTGGAGACCGGTTTGGTGTGTGCGAAGGCCTGTTCGGTGTGTGAGGAGACCGGTTCGGTGTGTGTGGAGACCGGTTTGGTGTGTGAGGAGACCGGTTCGGTGTGTGTGGAGACCAGTTCAGTGCGTGTGGAGACCGGTTCGGTGTGTGTGGAGGACCGGTTTGGTGTGTGTGGAGACCGGTTTGGTGTGTGAGGAGACCAGTTCAGTGTGCAAAGGCCGGTTCGGTGTGTACGGAGACCGGTTTGGTGTGTGTGGAGACCGGTTTGGTGTGTGAGGAGACCGGTTCGGTGTGTGTGGAGACCGGTTCAGTGTGTGTGTGGAGACCGGTTCGGTGTGTGAGGAGACCGGTTCGGTTTGTGAGGAGACCGGTTCGGTGTGTGTGGAGACCGGTTCAGTGTGTGTGTGGAGACCGGTTCGGTGTGTGCGAAGGCCGGTTCGGTGTGTGCGAAGGCCGGTTCGGTGTGTGTGGAGACTGGTTCGGTGTGTGCGGAGACCGGTTCGGTGTGTGCGAAGGCCGGTTCGGTGTGTGTGGAGGCCGGTTCGGTGTGTGTGGAGACCGGTTCGGTGTGTGTGTGGAGACCGGTTCGGTGTGTGTGTGGAGACCGGTTTGGTGTATGTGTGGAGACCGGTTTGGTGTGTGCGAAGGCTGGTTCGGTGTTTGAGGAGACCGGTTCGGTGTGTGTGGAGACCGGTTTGGTGTGTGAGGAGACCGGTTCGGTGTGTGTGGAGACCGGTTCAGTGTGTGTGAGGAGACTGGTTCGGTGTGTGTGGAGACCGTTTCGGTGTGTGTGTGTGGAGACCGGTTTGGTGTGTGTGTGGAGACCGGTTCGGTGTGTGTGGAGACCGTTTCGGTGTGTGTGTGTGGAGACCGGTTTGGTGTGTGTGGAGGCCAAGGAATGGCCAACATTTCAGCTCAAAATCCTTCAATAATCCTGATTCAGGTTCTTGATCCAAGATGTCCACTATCCCTTTGCCTCCACAGATCTACTTGACTCACTGAGCCTCTCCAGTAGTTCAGTATTTGCTCCAGATTCCAGATCTCTTCCCTTCCTTGTGCGATATTTTGTTCCCCTGAGTCATTGCGAGGGATTGTGAGTAGCTGTGCCCATGATTTAGCTCACCGTACCCTAGCCTGCCAAAATGAGAAACACCCTGTTTATTCCCATTCAGTGGTTCTGTCTATTAACCAGTTCTCAATCTGTGCAGGTATTTTACCCCAAATCCCTGCTGTAGGGTCACTGACCAAGCTCCCTAATTATCAGTTTCCCAGTCATTTCAGCCGCGCAGTGAGGCATCAAAGCTGAATGTGCGGAAGTGGGTGCTGAAGTGGTCTGTGGTATGTCCTCATGTTTACCAATCCAACGCCTATGACATATGATTTAATTAAATGAATTTTACACACTCAGTGGCCACTTTATTAGGTACAGGAGTGTACTGAATAATGTGGCCACGAGAGTGGGACCCAGTGTAGTCTTCTGCTGCTGTAGCCCGTCCACTTCAGGGTTCAACATGTTGTGCGTTCAGAGGTGCTCTTCTGCACACCACTGTTGTGATACCTGTTTATTGGAGTTACTGTCAGCTTGAACCAGTCTGGCCATTTTCCTCTGACCCCTCTCATTAACCAGGTTAACGAGGCACAGAACTGCTGTGCACTGGGTGATTTTTCACCATTCTCTGTAAACTCTAGAGACTGTTGTGTGTGAAAATCCCAGATCAGCAGCCTCTGAGATACTCAAACCAGCAATAATCATTCTACAGTCACATTCACCTAGATCACATTTCTTCCCTATTCTAATATGTGGTCTGAACAACTGAACCTCTTGACCATGACTGCATGCTTTATGCATTGAGTTGCTGCCACGTGATTGACTGATTAGATATTTGCATTAATGAGAAGGCGCAAAAATCAATTCCTGAAATAGATCTTAACAGAGTTCTAAGACAGAATTAAATAGGCATGCTGCAAGTATTATTTAAAATTACTGTCACAAAATGGAAACGCATTCTCTCAGTGTGATTCTATACTTGGCATTGTTACTGTCTGACTTACAACGAGAATAGCAAGGATAGTTATGATGCTTAAACTAACTAATTGATAGACAAGTCAATAGTCATTAGTATGGGATAAACTCTCAGCATTGTAAACCGGTGTAATTCAATCCAATTGATGTAGATTTTAGATAAGCTTTCATCAGCCAGCCTCTGCACAATTAAAGTATCTGATGGTTTTATCACCAATTAGAGTTTAAAATGAGAGGATTGAAGGAGACTAGGTAATCATTAAGTTATTGCAATCCAAAGATTACATTTCAAAGATCAAATGACCTGGCGGGGTTATGAATGTAATATGTGAATTATTGGAGTGTGAGTTAGAGAGGTTGTAAGGATTGTCTAAAGTTGCAGCTGTAGGACTCAACGGTCGGTGACTGAGACACAACCTCCCCACCGTAAGAGTCGACTATTCAGTGTCTGTCTCCTTTGCACTGCCTTTCCGTTCAAGCCTGGGAACCAAGGTCACCACTCAGACCAGGACAAGATAAAGATGCAAATGAAGGTTTCTTGGACAGTTATCGTGCTGATTCTCAATTATTATTGGCCTTGAACATATAGAGTTAATTGGTTATTAACACCTGAAATATGTATCATAGTTTGTACTTAAATAAGCAAATGATGGGGTTCAGAAATGCCTCACGTTTCTGTTGAGTCAATTTCTATACAAATGGTCAATTTCTGTATAAAATTGGTATTCCTTTGTTCAAACTTCAGAAGAGTTTGGTGACAGGGGCCTTGTGCACAATTAAATAAAGTGTGATTGAATTTGAGTTTTCAGGATTGAATTAATCAGCAACGACACACCTTCTTGTCTGCTGGTGGGATGGTCCTTCTCAATGCTAACCCTTCACTCCTTGGAAGAGCTGGGAGCAGGCAATTCCCAATGCTCAAGCATTCTGTGCTTATCAGAACCACGGAGTCTCAGAGGTCACACAGCTTGGGAGGAAAAGAGAATCAATTTTTCAGCTCCAATGTCAGAACTGAAGGAAGGTTTCAGATGCAGGAAGAGGATGAAAATGGAGGGAGATTGGGAATGTGTGTGGTAGGATGAGGGAGAGGGGAAACAGATCTCCCATTTCCCCTATCTTGTCTGAAAGTCAGACCTGCAGTGATAAATCTGTCTGTCCTCCATGGATGCTGCATTTAGATGACTCCTCTAAAGCAACCCAGCTCACTTCAGAGGAACGTTCGCCAGCAATGTACTTGGTGGAGAACGCAGGGAGGATTGTTTGGAATCTGTTTCAAGAGTTATCCAGTGGCCTTCTCAGGGAGAGGAACAAACTGAAGAGGCTTGAGTGATTCTAGAAACACACCAATGTAAGGAGGTGTTCAGACCCACCTGCTCTCAGAGTCAGATTTACTGTCACTGGTATACGTTGTGAAACATGTTGTTTTGCAACAGCAGTACGGTGCAATACATAATAACTTCTTTTAAAACTTTAAATTACAATAAGTATTTATTAAAAAAAGAAAATTTAATTAAACAAGTAAGCTGTGCAAAAAGAGAAGGAAAAGTACAGAGGACGTGTTCATGGGTTCGTTGTCCATTCAGAAGCTGTCCCTGAAACACTGAGTGGTGTGTATTCAGGCTCCTGCACCTCCTGAATGACGAAGCAGTGGTTGATGGGAGTTCTTAATGATGGATGCCACTTTTTTTGAGGCATTGCCTTGTGAGGGTGTCCATGGTGGAGCTGGATGAGTTCACAGCTTTCTGCAGCTTTTTCCTATCCTGTGGACACAGAGCCTCACTCATGAGGGGTGAGGAGGTGATGACACCAGCAGATGGCACCCAGGGCATGCCCTTTTCTCACTGTTACCATCAGGCAGGAGGTACAGGAGCCTGAAGACACACACTCAGCGATTCAGGAACAGCTTCTTCCCCTCTGCCATCACATTCCTAAATGGACATTGAACCCTTGGACACTACCTCACTTTTTTTTAATAGACAGTATTTCTGTTTTTGCACGTATTTTTTCATCTATTCAATATACATAATTGATTTACTTGTTTTGTTTTATTTTCTGCTAGATTACATATTGCATTGACCTGCTGCTGCTAAGTTAACACATTTCACGTCACTTGCCGGTGATAATAAACGTGATTCTGATTCCGACAAGCCCTGTGATCTCACTCTGTTTCTCTGACCAGCTCTCCTTGGCAGAGAGTACAGTCTGCTCAGAGTACAGATTGGAAAGAGCTTCATGCTGCACAGACCCTCTAAACCACAGGCAGCAGAGCCAGAATTGCACAAGCACACAGCTCCTCAGCGTGAAAATGAACATTTAAAGGACACATTGTCCAGGCAGACCTGAGAGAATGTAACAGTGCAGACACAGGAGAGATTTACCACGTTGATATTCTCACCCAGCCTCTCACTGCTACCACAATCCGCAGTACATTACCGTGTCTTGCTTTAGTAGTGATAATATTTCTGTGGCTCCTGAAAAAGCGAGCCGACTGACCTTTCTATAACACTCACTAAACTACTGGTGTAATCCAGAGAAAGCTGGCAGCAGAGCCCCAGAAATAGCCCCGTGATTAATGACCTGTTCATCAGATTGATGTTAATGTCGGGATGTGATCACTGGCCAAGGTATAGTAGCTGAGAACATGTACCAACTCCCCTGCATCTGAGGCCTTTCCTGAGATCTCCTGTATCCCTTGAGGGGTGTCATCTAAACCAAGTTACCCAGCATTACTTCCTTTCCAGGGGACACACATAGATCTGTCCTGATCTAAATCATCACCCTCAACAGGGACTGCAGTCCAGTAGCTCTCTTCTCGCTGCTGTCATTGGGAAGGAGGTCCCACACCACTAAGTTCAGAAACCGTTATTACCCTATGACCATCTTGAACCAATGAGGATAACTTCACTCATCTAACACTGAACTGATTCCACAACCTACAGACGCACTTGCAAGAACCCTACAACTCAGATTCTCAATATTATTTACTTACCGTATTAGCACAGTCTGTCTTCTTTTGTGCACCGGTTGTTTGTCAGTCTTTGCGTGTAGTTTTTCATTGATTCTATCGCATTTCTTTGGAAGAATGAGCAAAAAAAGTGGCAGATAGAATACAGTGTTGAGAAATGTATGATAATGTAAAAGGAACAATATTGTGGACTATTATCTAAATGGGGAGAAGATCCAAACATCAGAGCTGCAGAGGGACTTAGGAGCCTAGAAGTCCCTAGGAGGCATAAGACTCCTGGAAGGCTGAGTCTGTGGTAAAGAAGGCAAATGCACTGTTGCCATTTATTTCAAGGGGAATAGAATATAAAAGCAAGGAGATAATGCTGAGACTTTATAAGACACTAGTCAGGCCGCACTTGGAGTATTGTCAATAGCTTTCGGCCCCATATCTCAGAAAGGATGTGTTATCATCGGAGAGAGTCCAGAGGAGGTTCACCAGAATGATTCTGGGAAAGAAAGGGTTAACATATGAGGACTGTTTGGCAGTCTTGGGCCTGTACTCACTGGATTTTAGAAGAATGCAGGGAGGTCTCATTGAAACCTACCGAATGTTGAAAAGCCTAGATCGGGTGGATGTGGAGAGGATGTTTCTTGTGCTGGGGGTATCAAGAACTAGAGGGTACAGCCTCAAAATTGAGGGGCTTTAGAACAGAGGTAAGGAGGAATTTTTTTAGCCAAAGAGTAATAAATTTGTGAAATCCTCTGCCACAGACTCTGGTGGAGGCCAAGTCCGTGGGTATATTTAAAGCAGAAGTTGATAGTTTCCTGATTGGTCAGGGCATCAAAGGATATGGCAAAAAGGCAGGTGTATGGGGTTGAGTGGGATCCGGGATCAGCCATGATGGAATGGCAGAGCAGACTCGATGGGCTGAATGGCCTAATTCTGCTCCTATGTCTTATGGTCTTACTTTAAATGCCTGCAAGAAAATTGATTTCAGGATTGTATATGGTGACATATATGCACTTTGATAATAAATTTACTTTGAAATTTGAACTTCAGTGAAAGTAAGTAAATCATTGCCCTCAACAGGAACTACTGTCCAGTAACTTACCACCTCTTTCTCCCATGAACTCAAGTGATATGATAATTATCATGATTACATTATAATTACATAATAATTAGTCTACAGGACCAGCAAGCAATCTGAGAGGTTGATGGAATTTCAGCCTTTACTGGGAGTGGTTTAGAGTCTAAAAGCAGGAAGTGATGACCCATGGTATTAGTGTGGCCGCATCTGGAGAACTGTGCATGGCTCTGGTCTCTGGATTTACGGAAGGATGGGCTTCCGTTGCAGAGGTGAAGGGAGAGGTCACTGGTGGGTCCCTGCACTGGTGTATGAATGGAGGTGGAGCCAACTGGGCTAAAAACCTTGGAGTCTGGAAGGACAAGAGGTGACAGAGAATTGACAGGGGTGAGTGTTGAGGTCACATTTCCCCAAGTGGGGTATCTGCAGATACAGATAATAGCTTCACAATAAGTGCCTGGCCATTTTTGACCAGAATAAGGAGGAATTTCTTCAGTCAGAGGATTCTGGATCTCTGAAATTCTCTACTCCGGAAAGCTGAGGAGGATAAGTCACTGACGGTGGAGGTGGAGGGGTATGGAACGCAGAAGAGCTGTTGATCAGCTGGAACATCGTGCATGGTGGAGGATACATGCCTCAGTCCTGCTCCTGTTCCTTCTGTTCTCAGTCCATCCACTTCTTAGACTTCCCTCTGCCTGAATCCCACAGTGGTCAGCCCTGGCTTAGTCTCCACGGACCACGGGATTCACCATGCAGAGAAATGCTCAAGTTCTGCCAGCAAAGAACGGTCCAAAGTTGCCCTGAGGACCTGAGTTTACAGCATCCCTCCTCCCTTACAGCTTGAGTCTATAGTGTCTCCCTGGAGCAGAACGGAGATTAATCTTTGAGATAATTAGATGATTAACTACTTTCCTGGCTATTACAATATTATCTTCACCTAGAAAAACAGCTCACATGATGACCTAGTTAGTTAAATAACTCCAGTTTCAACAGATTATTTTCTTTGCTCTGTGAGATCCAACATTCTCAATTTCCGAGCCAGCTGAACCCTGGAATCCTTTAGCCAGGTCCAGATCCCTTGTCAGAAGTCAGCAAAACTCGGGTGGGATCTGGGACGACTCAGATTCATGTTGTGTCTCTGACGTTCCCTGGGCTGAACATGTGCCATGATGAATGTTGCCACCACCAGTTGTCCAAAGGAGCCCCCAGTCTGTCCCAGCCCATGAGAAGGTGTCAGCAACCATAGTCTCATGCTCCATCACCCGCTGCACATTTTGCCTGTTGACTAAGGAATGAGCTGCAAGAGTGTCATAGTGATAGTGAAGGGAGGGTCAGTAATAGTGATAATGTAGTGTGAGTAATAGTGATAATGAAGGGAGGGTGAGTAATAGTGATAATGGAGGGTGAGTAATAGTGATAATGGAGAGTGAGTAATAGTGATTGTGAAGGGAGGGTGAGTAATAATACCCACATGAGTTTCAAAAGCAGGTTCAGTAAGATACCATATTAATAAACTGAGCCTCAGAAAATGGGAGGGTTGGAGTCTCAGTGAGTTGTCCATCTGACAGCATTTTGTGATAAGTGGTCTTTTGACGGGAGGTCGGCAGGTACTGATGCACCCAAGAGACCAGAGGCAGCCCCACCGCTTTCCCTGACACACAGAAATGACCCGGAATATTGGAAAACTGAGGAAGTATTCTAACTGTGCTGACGATTCCAAGCCTGGAGCTGTGGAAAAGTGAGCATGATGCTCGACAATTGCAGCTGGACGGAGGAGAAGGCGGGATTGGCAGAGACATATAGGGTGTGTGCAAGTGTAAGATGATACTCTTTAACGGGGGAGGGGGTGCAGAAAGGCATCATTCTAAAGTATGTAGGAACAGAAGGACTTTAGGTGCTGTTGAGACATTTGAAGGTTCAGAACACATCTGGAGAATAGTTGGCAAAACACATGGGAACCTGTGCTTCTTTAAGAGACATTCAGCGGAAAACTCATTCAACTCATTGGGTGTCACAGTAGGGTAATGGTTAGCGTGAAACTATTACAAATTGGGCATCAGAGTTCAGAGTTCAATTCCACATCCTCCATAAGGAGTCTGTACATCCTTCCCATGGAATGTGTGGGTTTTCCCAAGTGATCCAGTTTCCTCCCACTGTCCAGAGACATTCCAGTCAGTAGGTCTTTGTAAATTGCTGTGTGATTAGGTTAGGGTTAAAACTAGGTGTTGCTGGTATGATTCAAAGGGCGAAAGAGCCTCTTCTGTGCTGTATCTAACTAAACAGACAGATCGATAGATAGATAAAAACAGGGTGCCCCAGCAGAACTGTCACTTGGTGAGCAGAATTAGAGTGTTACATCCAAAATTGGCACATTTCAAAAAGGACTGAAGAGCAAGCATTGAGTGATCTCAGCTCAAGCAGATGCAGAAGCAGGACTGCTTTTCCTCGGGGGAGAGGGGCTGGAGGGGAGAGGGACCATGATGAGTTTAGGAAGAAGGGTAGACAGAGGAAAGCTGCTGTCATTAGCTGATGAATCAAGAACCAAATGACAGAGCTGCAGGTTCTGGGCAGAGAGGATATGGGGAGAGCGTGAAGACCCAGAATTGACTGCCAAGGTCAGTGTGAAGGAAAGAGCCAGTGACCTCAAAAGGAAAATTTGAGGGAAATAAGTTGGTTAGCCGCGGGGTGATGGAAATTACTGGATTGTACTGTGTGACCTATTCACAAACACAGGCTAGAAAATCATTCTGTACAGGAGCAAAAGTTAACACTATGTCAATAAATAATTAAACTCAAATAATGTATCTTGTTCCCCAGAGTAATTTGGTTGTACAGTTTTTATCAGGAAATATAAATAGCAGGGTGTTTGTCTGTAAGCAACACTTGGCTGCAAAACGTTTGATTCAGTTCAGAATAGTCTTTCCAATCTTCTAATGACACTCTACTCAAATCTGAGACTGAAAAACTTACAACGCTGTGTTGCCAGTCAGCTATGTTTTAATATTCTGTTATAGCTTATTGGTCTGCTATCTCCCTGTCCCTTTCACAGAGCTCAACCAAGGACAGTTATCACAGTGACACCTCTATCATAGCGTGTGTTGAGGACTGTGTATCAAAGTGGACAGTCTGGGTATTCCCAAACCAGAAACCACAGATGAGATCCACTCCCTATTGGTCTAGGTCTGCAGCATGTAAATCCAGTGATCCTGACCTTTATAAACTTTACAACCTCTGTAAAGCTATCAGATGTCAAGAAACAATACCACTGCAAAATTAAATCCCAGGCCAGCTTATGTTGTGGAAGGGCTTGCATACATTCTGATGTACGTGTGAGAAATAAAGCTGAATCTGAATGGGCTACAAAACGATGCTTGAACAGTAGGGGATTGGAATATTGCCACGTACCCAGACAGCCTCCAATGTTCCTGTGTGAATGAGTAATGGCTGGATAAACTGGAGGGACAGGAAACACCAGAGACCCTGCAGGAACTCCGTGGGACAGGTAGTGTTATGCAGGGAAATGGACAGACCATATTTCAGTTCAAGACCAGTCACCTGAACTCTGTTTTATCTGGACAAACTGGGGCTGCTGTCCATAACATCAGGCCATTCAGCCCATCGAGTCTGCTCCACCATTCCATCATGGCTGTCCCTCTCAACCCCATTCTCCTGCCTTCTTCCTGTGAGCTTTTATGTTCTTACTACTGAAGAGCCGATCAACCTCCACTCTAGATTTACCCAGAGGCAGCCTCCACAGCGGTCTATGACCTCTAGACCACTCTCTGGCTTAAGCAATCCCTGCTCATCTCTGTTCTAAAAGGATGTCCCTCTATTCTGAGGCCCTGCCCTCTGGTCCTAGACTCCCCCACGATTGGAAGCATCCTCTCCATGTCCACTGTATCTAGGTCTTTCATTCGCACTGCTGGGAAATTTAATATTTGGTCTCTGAAGTTAGGAAGGGCCTGGACAGAGTAAATAGGAAGAAGCTATTTCCTTTTCAAAGAGCTTGAAGTGCCTGGGCTTGATTTAATGTGGAGAGTGGAGCTGAAAGGAAACTGTTTTCCCCTGGAGGGTGGGGCAGGTCACTGCTGGGGCCCCCACCCCACGTTGAAGCAGCGGCCGGATGTATAGTTGAGGACCAACTGCCGACAGAACTGCATGCAGTGCCGAGGAGTTCTCTATCAATGAGCACAGACATAGAACAGTCTCCTTCAACGTCATGAAGACGCTCATCCAAAGGATGGAACATTCAAAGTAGGAGAGGGGTGGACGCTGCGAGTGTCTGCAGGTTGGAGTGAGTGACAAAGGATAGGGCTGGAGGACAAGTGAAGGCATTGGGGGAGAGTGCACGTCAGCCAGCAGCGGGCTGGGCGGCGAGCCAGACTGGGTGCTGGCTGGACACCCCTAGTGGGCGGGGCAGCGAGCGAGACTGGGTGCTGGGTGGACACCCCTAGTGGGCTGGGCGGCGAGCCAGACTGGGTGCTGGGTGGACACCCCTAGTGGGCTGGGCGGCGAGCCAGACTGGGTGCTGGGTGGACACCCCTAGTGGGCGGGGCAGCGAGCGAGACTGGGTGCTGGCTGGACACCCCTGGCGGGCTGGGCAGCGAGCGAGACTGGGTGCTGGCTGGACACCCCTGGCGGGCGGGGCAGCGAGCGAGACTGGGTGCTGGGTGGACACCCCTAGTGGGCGGGGCAGCGAGCGAGACTGGGTGCTGGGTGGACACCCCTAGTGGGCGGGGCAGCGAGCCAGACTGGGTGCTGGGTGGACACCCCTAGCAGGCGGGGCAGCGAGCGAGACTGGGTGCTGGGTGGACACCCCTAGTGGGCTGGGTGCTGGGTGGACACCCCTAGCAGGCAGGGCAGCGAGCGAGACTGGGTGCTGGGTGGACACCCCTGGCGGGCGGGGCAGCGAGCGAGACTGGGTGCTGGGTGGACACCCCTAGCGGGCGGGGCAGCGAGCCAGAATGGGTGCAGGATGGGCACCCCCAGCACCCAGCGGCGGGCTGGGCAGTGAGCGGGACTGGGTGCTGGATGGACACCCCCATTCAGGCTTGTTCTCACTTGTGGCAAAGTTATGGCCACGGGGAAGCAAGCAGTTTGAGGTGTGGGGAAGCTTCCTCCTTCAGGGGTCCTGTGTCTCTGCAACTCTCTGCCTTCAGGGAGGTAAATCCATTACATATGTTTAAGCTGAAAAGAGATAGTTATTTGAAGGATGGAGGAATGAAGAGCTTTGGGGAACTGGGCAGCAAACCTCTTTACTCAGAGGGTGGTGAGAGTGTGGAACCAGAGTCCTGACGAAGGGTCTCGGCCTGAAACGTCGACTGCGCCTCTTCCTATAGATGCTGCTTGGCCTGCTGCGTTCACCAGCAACTTTGATGTATGTTGTCAGCATAAGTGGTGGCTTTGACTGCAACACCTAAGAGAAGTCTGGAAAGATAGAATGATGGAACAGATGGCGTTGGTGAGGCCGAATCTGGAGTATTGTGTTCAGTTTTGGTCACCAAATTACAGGAAGGATATAAATAAGGTTGGAAGAGTGCAGAGAAGGTTTACAAGGATGTTGCCGGAACTTGAGAAACTCAGTTACAGAGAAAGGTTGAATAGGTTAGGACTTTATTCCCTGGAGCGTAGGAGAATGAGGGGAGATTTGATAGAGGTATATAAAATTATGATGGGCATAGATAGAGTGAACGCAAGCAGGCTTTTTCCACTGAGGCAAGGGGAGAAAAAAACTAGAGGACATGGGTTTAGGGTGAGGGGGGAAAAGTTTAAAGGGAACATTAGTGGGGGCTTCTTCACACACAGAGTGGTAGGAGTATGGAATGAGCTGCCAGATGAGGTGGTAAATGCGGGTTCTTTTTTAACATTTAAGAATAAATTGGACAGATACATGGATGGGAAGTGTATGGAGGGATATGGTCCGTGTGCAGGTCAGTGGGACTAGGCAGAAAATGGTTCGGCACAGCCAAGAAGGGCCAAAAGGCCTGTTTCTGTGCTGTAGTTTTCCATGGTTTCTATGGTTTCTATGGAAGGGGTATGGAGGACTCTGGTCCAGATGCGGGTAGCTAGGATTAGGTAGAAGATCAGGTTGGCGTGGGCTAGATGGGCTGAAGGGCCTGTTTCTGTGCTGTGGTTTTCTACATTTCGTCCAACCCCATCATGGGTACAACCATTCCCAGCATCTTCATGAGGTAGTAGTCAGAGCAACAGTTCAGCAAAGACTAGATGGGCCAAAGGGCCTGTTTCTGTGCCTCCTTTACAGGTGTTTATAGATGAGCCACGATTTTATTGTGTGGGGGGGTGGGGACCCTCCTTCCATACCTAGCGTTATTGTGCCGGATGAGCTGGGAGGGAGACTGATATACTTTAGTCTGTTTTTGATTATTTGGTGCCCAGGCAGAAACAGAAAGAACTCGAGGAAAAGGGTACAATTGTAAACCGGGAGGCACTTTAGTTTGTGTGGTAATATCTGCTCCAGCTAGTGCAGAGAACCTCCTGCTCCCAGTGGTTCTATCCGTTTACCATGAAACCTGACCTGGTGATTTAAGCAATTGGCCATCTCCTTCTGCCTGACGCTGTTCAGCCCCCCCCCCCCCGCCCGCCTGCTGCTTCATTCAGCAACTCTAGCTCACTGCCAAGGTCACCTTCGCAGGACGTCTGTTCACCACAAACCTCCAAAAGCAGCTGGGAGTTTGTTGTGCCATCAATTGATTTTCTGTAGGTCAGTGTTGTTCGAGGAGAGAGGACATTCATTCCCCGGAGAGCTCATCAGTTAGCAGAGAGTGCCAGGACCCGTCTGATCCAGCAGCACACATCCGGCATCTCGCTCACTGGCACATTTATATCCAGACTCACAGCGTCCAAGGTGGCCGTCTACATCGCACAGAGGTCCCACAGGGTAGGTAATCCCACCCAGGCAGTACTGACTCACACCGCATCCATTTCACACCGAACAGCCCAGATTGTTCCAGTACACAAGTGTAAAAGAGAATGAAATAATTGTTACTCCAGATCCAACATGGCACCAAAAAACCACAATTAGATAAAAACATAATAAATATAAATACATTAGATAGCTTCTATCCATTGATTGATTGTATGTCCATAAAGTGAGGCCAGGCACAGGAGTCTGTACATAAGGTGACTGACAGGAAATGGTGGGGGTGTGGGTGGGGTGGGTTAATGGATGGGGGTGTGGAGGGGTGTTAGTAGATGGGGGTGTGGGGGTGTTATTGGGTGGAGGTGTGGGTGGGCTAGGGAGTGGGGGTGTGGTGGGTGGGGGTTGTGGAGTGGATGGGTTAGTGGGTTTGTTAGTGGATGTGAGTTTGGAGAGGTGGGTGAGTGGATGGGGGTGTGGTTGGGTTGTTCTCACAATGCTCTCCAATTCAACTAACATCCTTGCAAATCTCCTCTGCACTCTCTCTATGGCATCCACATCCTTCCTGTGAAGGGGTGACCAAAACTGAACACAGAACTCCAAGTGGGGTCTAAGGTCTTCTACAGCTGTAACATTACCTCACAGCAGTTGAACTCAATCCCATGGTTGATGAAGGCCAACATACCATATGCCTTCTTAACAACACTGTCAACCTCACAGCAGATTTGAGTGGACATGGACCCCAAGATCTTGTTGATCCTCCACACTGTCAAGAGTCTTACCATAAATAATATATTCAGCCTTCAAATTCAACCTACCAAAATGAACCACTTCACACTCATCTGGGTTGAACTCCATCTGCCACTTCTCAGCAGAGTTCTGCATCCTATCAATGTCCCGCTGTAACCTCTGACAACCCTCCTGACTATCCACAACATCCACCCTTCGACCTCCTCATCCAGGTCATTCATAAAAATCACAAAGAGGAGGGTCCCAGAACAACACTGGTCACCATCCTCCAAGCAGAATACGAACCATCCACAACCATCCTTTACATAGAAACATAGAAAACCTATAGCACAATACAGGCCCTTCAGCCCACAAAGTTGTGCCAAACATGTCCCTACATTAGAAATTACCAAGGGTTATCCATAGCCCTCTATTTTTATGAACTCCATGTACCGGTCCAGGAGTCTTTTAAAAGACCCTATTGTATCCACCTCCACCACCGTCGCCGGCAGCCCATTCCACACACTCACCATCTCCTCTGTACCTACTTCCAAGCACCTTAAAACTGTGCCCTCTCGTGTTAGCCATTTCAGCCCTGGAAAAAAGCCTCTGACTATCCACACAATCAATTCCTCTCATCATCTTATATACCTCTATCAGGTCACCTCTCATCCCCCATTTCTCCAAGGAGAAAAGGCTAAGTTCACTCAACCTATTCTCATTATCCATGCTCCCCAATCCAGGCAACATCCTTGTAAATCTCCTCTGCACCCTTTCTATGGTTTCCACATCCTTCCTATAGTGAGGCGACCAAAACTGAGCACAGTACTCCAAGTGGGGTCTGACCAGGATCCTATATAGTTGCAACATTACCTCTCGGCTGCTAAACTCAATCCCACGGTTCATGAAGGCCAACGCACCATACGCCTTCTTAACCACAGAGTCAACCTGCGCAGCAGCTTTGAGTGTCCTATGAACTCAGACCTCAAGATCCCTCTGATCCTTCACATTGCCAAGAGTCTAACCATTAATACTATATTCTGTCATCATATTTGACCTGCCAAAATGAACCACCTCACACTTATCTGGGTTGAACTCCATCTGCCACTTCTCAGCCCTGTTTTACATCCTATCCATGTCCCGCTGTAACCTCTGACAACCCTCCACATTATCCACAACACCCCCAACCTTTGTGTCATCAGCAAATTTACTAACCCATCCTCCACTTCAAGCACCAGACAAGCAGTCCACCATTCCCACAGACAAATGGAGAAGTGGAAAGATCAGTGCAAACTGTTAAGAGTCTCCTACTGAAGGCAAAAGACCCCTACGGTTGATGTTTCATGCCGAGACCCTTCATCAGGACACAGGTGAGTGGGAGGGTGGTAGATCTGGGATCAGAGATCTGACACCAATAGAGGGTGAGGTGAATTCCTCCCTACTCTCTGTGGGTAGAGGACATTCCTCCCTTTCGGCACCACGTAGGTCCTAGAGGCTGTTAACCCTCAGACCTCCCCCAGCTGTCCTGGAACCGCTGTCCTGACCTCGGGAAGAGAGATAATCTCTCACCAGCTGGGTAGGACTTCGCCCTCAGCCCCAAGGACTGGGCACTGGTCCCTTCACCCCATGCCAGGCTCTCCTTGCCTCTGCTGAACTAGAGCTGCCAGTGGAAGTGGTAGATGCAGGTTCAATTTCAACACTTAAGAGAAATTTGGATAGGTACTTAAATGGGAGGGGTTTGGAGGGTTGTGGTCTGGGTGCTGGCCAATGGGAATAGGCGGAATAATAGTTCAGCAAGGACTAGATGGGCTAAAGGTCCTGTTTCTGTGCTGTTATGCTCTATGACTCTATTTTGGAAATGGAGTTGCGTGCCCACCCTGGGCTCCTCCCCGTACCGTGAACCAGTCCAGTAACTCAGATCTTCAGCTTCATTTTCTCCAGCTCAAGGTGCACTGTCTCACAACATTAAATATTCATGGTCCAGGTGCATTATAAGACTGTAATTACTTCACTAAATCACAGAACTACACAGTAAATTAATGCTACATATTCAACCACACTTAGTTTTCAGGTGGGTCTATTGCTGCACATGAATTACAATATGGTTTGCCAATTAACCATAGGAAAGGAACATGAGGCTTCTCATAAACCAGAGCCTCGTGGAAGGTGCTGGACACTGAAACTGTGCTGCTCTCTTCTTTCTCTAATCAGTCTGACTGGCCAAGTCTATTAGCCTCTGGTTTGAGATTTCCTTCTTCCACAGCATTAATAGCATCTCCATCTCCACCTATTGATGGTATTGAACAGGTTCTTACAAATATTAACTTGGTCAACTTTCCAAGAACTAAGGCCCCAGTTACTTCTTTTCTCTAATATTTGCGAGGTCAATGCCAGAAGCTGTTACTGTTGTAAGCTGAGAACACCTTCAGGACACCTTCAAAAGTCAATGCTTCAGAAAGGTGGCATCCATCATTAGGGGCCTTCACCACCCAGGACACGCCCTCTTCTCAACACCCAGGACACGCCCTCTTCTCATAACCCAGGACACGCCCTCCCTCATAACCCAGGACACAGCCTCTTCTCACCACCCAGGACACACCCTCTTCTCACCACCCAGGACACGCCCTCTTCTCATCACCCAGGACACCCCCTCTTCTCATCACCCAGGACACACCCTCTCTCATAACCCAGGACATGCCCTCTTCTCACCACCCAGGACACGCCCTCTTCTCATTACCCAGGACACCCCCTCTTCTCATCACCCAGGACACGCCCTCTTCTCATAACACAGGACACGCCCTCTCTCATAACCCAGGACATGCCCTCTTCTCATAACACAGGACACGCCCTCTCTCATAACCCAGGACACGCCCTCTTCTCATAACACAGGACACACCCTCTTCTCATAACTACCAACAGGGAGGGAGTACAGGAGCCTGAAGACACACACTGAGTGTTTTAGGAACAACTTCTTCCCTTCCACCATCAGATTTCTGAACTGTATTGAACATGAGCATGACCTCATTATTTTTGCTCCCTTTTTGTGCTCCTTGTTCAATCTGGATATATATTTCTTATCACAAAGAAGAGAAAATCTGCAGATGTTGGAAATCCAAGCAGCACACACAGAATGCTGGAGGAACTCAGCAGGTCAGGCACTGAGTATAGGAGCAAAGAGGTCCTTCTGCAGCTGTACAGGGCCCTGGTGAGACCACACCTGGAGTATTGTGTACAGTTTTGGTCTCCAAATTTGAGGAAGGACATTCTTGCTATTGAGGGAGTGCAGCGCAGGTTCACGAGGTTAATTCCCGGGATGGCGGGACTGACATATGTTGAAAGATTGGAGCGACTGGGCTTGTATACACTGGAATTTAGAAGGATAAGAGGGGATCTGATTAAAACATATAGGATTATTAAGGGATTGGACACGCTAGAGGCAGGAAACATGTTCCCGATGTTGGGGGAGTCCAGAACCAGAGGCCACAGTTTAAGAATTAGGGGTAGGCCATTTAGAAAGGAGTTGAGGGAAAACTTTTTCACCCAGACAGTTGTGGATCTGTGGTATGCTGTGCCTCAGAAGGCTGTGGAGGCCAATTCTCTGGATGCTTTCAATAAAGAGTTAGATAGAGCTCTTAATGACAGGGGAGTCGAGGGATATGGGGATAAGGCAGGAACTGGATACTGATTGTGGATGATCAGCCGTGATCACAGTGAATGGTGGTGCTGGCTCAAAGGGCTGAATGGCCTGCTGCTGCACCTATTGTCTATTGAAATCTGTGGAAAAGAGTACATTTCTTATTGTGATTATTGCATATTTTATGTACTGTACTGTACTGCTGCCACAAAACATTTCATGACTTATGTCAGTGATAATACACCTGATTGTCTTCTGTTTGTATGTAGGGATGCTGTTATAAAGTCCTTTATGAAGGACAAGGTGACTGATATATTGCACAGAACACATCCCCCTTGACAACAAAATGGGATCAGCAACTTCCCCTGGGAGAGGACACTGTGTCTGCTGATTCACACAAAATTTATGCTGAGGCTTTATAAGGCATCAGAGTATTGTGAGCAGCTTTGGGACCCTTATCGAAGAAAGGATGTGCTGGCATTGGAGAGGATCCAGAGGAGGTTCACAAGAATTTGTTAGCATATGAGGAGGGGTTGACAGCTCTGGGCCTGTTCTCACTGGGGTTTAGAAGAACAAGATGGGTTCTCATTGAAACCTATCAAATATTGAAAGACTAGATAGAGTGGATGTGGAGGGGCTGTTTTCACACCAAATTCAGAAGCAAATCAGAAACTATGTGTGGAACAATCTGCCAGCACAAGTGATCCATTGTGAGCTCGATTTCAATGTTTAAGAGAAATTTGGATAGATACGTAAGGGTATAGAGAGCTATGGTCCTAGTGCAGGTCGATGGGAGTAGGCATTTTAAATAGTTCACCTGGACGAGATGGGCCAAAGGGCCTATTTCTGTGCTGTACTTTTCTATGACTCTACGTTTCCTTAGTCTAAAACTTCTTACCCATTCCCTCCATCAGAGCAAGCAGGGCCGGAAGCTCTCGGCAGAACCGTGTGGGATTCTGCGGGCTCCACAATGCTGAGTCCATCAGCAAGTGCCAATTTCCTCCAGTTCCCAATAAATCCGGCAGGAATCTGCCTCAGATCCTGATCCAGGATACAACGGCACAGGAGTGTTACATCCCTTAGTGTCAATGGAGTGGGGCTGCCCCCAGCGGCAGGGGGGTGGGGGATGGAGAGGTGAGTTCAGGTAAGTCACAAGGATCAGTTCTGGGACCTCCACTTTTCGTGATTTTTATTAACGACCTGGATAAGGACGTAGAAGGGTGGGTTAGCAAGTTTGCAGATGACACAAAGGTTGCTGGTGTTGTTGATAGTATAGAAGATTGTTGAAGATTGCAGGGAGACATTGATAGGATGCAGAAGTGGGCTAAGAAGTGGCAGATGGAGTTCAACCCGGAGAAGTGCGAGGTGGTACACTGGAAGGACAAACTCCAAGGCAGAGTACAAAGTAAATGGCAGGATACTTGGTAGTGTAGAGAAGCAGAGGGATCTGGGGTACATGTCCACAGATCCCTGAAAGTTGCCTCACAGGTAGATAGGGTAGTTAAGAAAGCTTATG
The DNA here is from genome assembly GCF_963921235.1 of Mobula hypostoma. Classification (NCBI taxonomy): domain Eukaryota; kingdom Metazoa; phylum Chordata; class Chondrichthyes; order Myliobatiformes; family Myliobatidae; genus Mobula; species Mobula hypostoma. Next base: position 1,506,603 of record NC_086114.1, on the reverse strand, counting down.
GGATGCTAGCTTTCAGAAGTCGAGGGATAGAGTTTAAGAGTCGCGATGTAATGATGCAGCTCTATAAAACTCTGGTTAGGCCACACTTGGAGTACTGTGTCCAGTTCTGGTCACCTCACTATAGGAAGGATGTGGAAGCACTGGAAAGGGTACAGAGGAGATTTACCAGGATGCTGCCTGGTTTAGAAAGTATGCATTATGATCAGAGATTAAGGGAGCTAGGGCTTTACAATTTGGAGAGGAGGAGGATGAGAGGAGACATGATAGAGGTGTACAAGATAATAAGAGGAATAATTAGAGTGGATAGCCAGCGCCTCTTCCCCAGGACACCACTGTTCAATACAAGAGGACATGGCTTTAAGGTAAGGGGTGGGAAGTTCAAGGGGGATATTAGAGGAAGGTTTTTTACTCAGAGAGTGGTTGGTGCGTGGAATGCACTGCCTGAGTCAGTGGTGGAGGCAGATACACTAGTGAAGTTTAAGAGACTACTAGACAGGTATATGGAGGAATCTAAGGTGGGGGCTTATATGGGAGGCAGGGTTTGAGGGTCGGCACAACATTGTGGGCCAAAGGGCCTGTACTGTGCTGTACTATTCTATGTCTATGTATACCCAATCCACAACATCCGATGACAGTGTCATTGTCCATTAACTTGAATCAGACAACTCACACTCGTTCCTCAATCACATTTTATTTAATTGAGCACAAGGAGAAGAACCTGGTCCCTGTCACCAAACTGTTCTGGTTTCAGCTAACGTGCCCTTTTTATACAGAAATTGACCAGTTGTATAGAAATACTGATCCAATAGCAACTGTGTGCATCTCTGAATCCTAGCATTTGCATATTTACAGTAAGTACCAATCATAATACATATTTTAGGTATTAATAACTAAATAAATCTATGCCGTAAAGGCCATTAATAACTAATTAAATCAATGTGGTAAAGGCCAGTAGTACTTGAGACTTAGTAAGATAACTGCCCAACAGGAAATGTTACCCAGGAATCCTTCACTTGCGTTTTTATCTTCAGGAGTGGAAAACAAGAGATCATGAGCCAGACCTCATCGGAGGATCAGCAACTTTAATTCCTCAGTGTTATCATTTCAGAGGACCTGTCCTGGGCCCAGCATATGTGCAATTACGAAGAAAGCACGGCAGTGGCTCTACTTCATTAAGAGTTAGTGGAGACTCGGCATGGCATCTAAATCTCCGACAAACTTCTATAGATGTGGTGGAGAGTATATTAACTGGCTGTGTCACAGCCTGGTATGGAAACACCAATGCCTTTGAACAGAAAATCATACAAAAAGTAGTTGATACAGCCCAGTCCATCACAGATAAAGCCCTCCCCACCATTGAGCACATCTGTACAGAGCACTGCCATAGGAAAGCAGCATCCATCATCAGGGAATCCCACCACCCAGGACATGCTCTTTTCTTACTGCTGCCATCAGGAAGAGATACAGGAGCTGCAGGATTTACACTAACAGGTTCCGGGACAGTTATTACCCTCCGGCTATAAAGCTCTTGAACCAACAGTGATGAGCAGAGAATCCAGTCAAGACAGCACCAGCATACAGTACTCCCTTGGTTGACATTTTTCAGATAGCTCACGAAAATGTCTTTTCTACTTCTTTTACATCTCTTTTTCTCCTTAACTGTGTTTCTGGGGCTGTTTGAGCTTGATGAAGGTCGAGCTGTGGATGTAGTGTAAATGGATTTCAATAAGGCATTTGATAAGGTTCTCCATGCCAGGCTCATTCAGGAGCAGCCTATCACCGTGTGGCTCGCTGTGGCGGGTGGATAGGGCTCTCTGCCTCTCTTTCAATGAATGTCGCTGATATCGTAGGATGGTATCGTGGTCTGTGTTTATGGATTGGACTACTGCGTTTATGGACTGTGTACTTTTTCCTCGTGTTTGGGTTTTTATATTCTGTGTTTTTTTTCACTCATCCCGTTTTGCAGTACTTTGGGAGTTCTGATAGTTTTGTTGTGTGGGAGAGAGAGGCTTTGTGGTTAATGATCGGGATGCTGTTCTGTTTTCTGCAGGGGGGCTGAATTTAGAACATTGAACATAGAAAGCTACAGAACATTACAGGCCCTTCAGCCCACAATGTTGTGCCAACGTGTAACCAACTCTAGAAGCTGCCTCGAATTTCCCTACCACATAGCCCTCTACTTTTCTGAGCTCCATGTACCTATCTATGAGTGTCTTAAAAGACCCTATTGTATCTGCTTCTACCACTGACGCTGGCACCCACCACTCTCTGTCTGAAAAACTTACCACTGACATCCCCCTTATGCCTACTTCAAAGCACCTTAAAACTAACCCCCTCAGGTTAGCCATTTCAGCCCTGAGGAAAAGCCTCTGGCTATCCACACGATCAATGCCTCTTATCATCTTATACATCTCTATCAGGTCACCTCTCATCCTCCATCGCTCCAAGGGGAAAGGGCCAAGTTTACTCAACCTATTCTCATAAGGCATGCTCTCCAATCCAGGCAACATCCTTGTAAATCTCCTCTGAACTCTCCCACATCCTTCCTGTAGTGAGGTGACCAGAACTGAACTCAGTACTCCAAGTGAGGTCTGACCAAGGTCTTGTATAGCTGTAACATTACCTCATGGCTCTTGGACTTAATCCCATGGTTGATGAAGGCCAATACCCCATAAGCCTTCTTAAGAACACTGTCAATCTGCGCAGCAGCTTTGAGTGTCCTATGGACTCGGACCCCAAGATCTCACTGATCCTCCTTACTGCCAAGTGTCTTACTATTAATATTATATTCTGTCTTCAAGTTTGACCTACCAAAATGAACCATTTGACACTTATCTGGGTTGAACACCATCTGCCACTTCTCAGCCCAGTTCTGCATCCTATCGATGACTTGCTGTAACCTCTGACAACCCTCCAGACTATCCACAACACTTCCAACCTTTGTGTCATCAGCAAACTTATTAACCCACCCTTCTACTTCTTCATCCAGGTCATTTATAAAAATCACAATGAGGAGGGGTCCCAGAACAGTTCCCTGTGGAACACCACTGGTCACCGATCTCCATGCAGAATACAAACCATCTACAACCAACCTTTGCCTTCTGTTGGTCTCCTTGGATGCCATGCCTTATTACTTCCTGAATGAGCCTTGCATGGAGAACCTTATCAAATGCCTTATTGAAATCCATTTACACTACATCCACAGCTCGACCTTCATCAATGTGTTTTGTTACATCTTCAAAGAATTCAGTTGGGCTCATAAGGCACAACCTCCCCTAGATGAAGCCATGCTGACTATCCCTAATCAGATTATGTCTCTCCAAATGTTGAAAAGTCCTGCCTCTCAGGATCTTCTCCAACAACTTGCCCGCCTCTGAAGTAAGACTCACTAGTCTATAATTTCCTGGGTTACCTCTACTCCCTTTCTTGAACAAGGGAACAACATCTGCAACCCTCCAACCCTCCAGTACTTCTCCTGTCCCTATGCAAAGATCATCACAAGAGGCTCAGCAATCTCCTTCCTTGCTTCTCACAGTAGCCTGGGGTACATCTCATCTGGTTGCAATGACCTGTCTAACTTAATGCTTTTCAGAAGCTCCAGAAAACCCTCTTTCTTAGTGTCTATACACTCAAGTGTTTCAGTCTGCTGTAAGTCATCCCTACAATTGCCAAGGTCCTTTTCACTGGTGAATACCGAAGCGAAGTATTCATTAAGTACCTCTGCTACCTCCTCTGGCTCCACACACATTTCTACTATCACACCTGATTGGCCCTATTCTCACACGGCTCATCCTCTTGCTCTTCACATACTTGTAGAATGTCTTGGGGTTTTCCTTAATCCTGCTCACCAATACCTTCTCATGGCCCCTTCTGGCTCTCCTAATTTCATTCTTGAGCTCCTTCCTGGCACCCCTTGTAATGTTCTAGAACTCTAACAGTACCTAGATTCTTGAACCTTACATATGCTTTCCTTTTCTTCTTAACTAGATTTTCTACCTCCTTTGTACACCATGGTTCTTTTACCCTACCATCCTTTCCCTGCCTCAATGGAACATACCTATGTAAAACGCCACGTAAATCTACCCTGAACATCTGCCACATTTCTGCCTTGCATTTCCCTGAGGACATTTGCTCCCAGTTTATGTTCCCAAGTTCCTGCCTAACAGCATCATATTTCCCCCTGCCCCAATTAAATGTTTTCCCAATTTGTCTGCTCCAGCCGTCTCCAGGGTTGGATGTATCTCTCTGAGTGACTTTCATGTTCTTTCTTTGTTTTGTTTTATCAGAAGACAAATTTTAGCATTCTATGGTGATCCATACTTTGATAATAAATGAACCTTCGAAACTTTGATTTTCACTCAATATCACATGCCCCGTAATTGAAATATTCCCACAACTAATGGACTCACTTTCAAAGACTCTTTGTCTCATGTTCTCCATATTTATTGCTTATTTCTTTATTATTATTATTTCTTTTTGAACTTCCACAGTTTGTTGTCTTCTGCACACTGGCTGAATGTCCAAGTTGGGCAGTCTTCCATTGATTCTGTTAGGGTTATTGTTCTGTTATGAATGTATTGAGTACGCCCACAAGAAAATGAATCTCTGGGTTATATATGGTGACATATATGTACTTAGATAATAAATTTACTTTGAACTTTGAACTACTACTTTGTCTTGGTCTGCCTAGTGAACTTGGTTCCCAGGTTTGAACAGAAAGACTGTACTAACTGTTTGGCTTTCAAGGACCATGTTCAAGCAGTGTGCCTACTGTCTTTGTCAACTTTCTTTCTTTTCAAATCTTTTTATTGTTATATTATACAGAAAATATAACGAGTACATTGAAGTAACAAGACTTACAATGTCTCAAAAAAGAGATTATCTTAAAGATTGAAAAAAAAATTTTGTGATAACCAAAAAAAACCTACTAAGCAGAAAAGTGAGGAAAAAAAAGAACCCATTAGGTGTACAACCCCAGAGTCACGCGTCATACAAAAAGCTTCTAAAAATAAACATCAAACCGCCAGCAAGAGAAGAAAATATACTAAAAAATATATAATTAGATCGTGGAAAATTTATATCAATTAGCTCAAATGATAATAACGAGCAAATGAGCCCCATCTTTTCTCAAAATCAAATAAAGGTTCAAAGGTTTGACTTCTAATTTTCTCCAAACTAAGACATAGCATCACTTGAGAGAACCATTGTGACAAAGTGGGAGCTGATGTATCCTTCCAACTCAACAAAATGGCCCTCGTCTTTGTCAACTTAACACCTTGACTGTTAGTGAATTTTCCCACATAAAAAGGCTGTGCAAAGTGCCTGTGTTCTGTTCTGTTTGCACACCATTTTATCCCTTGCTTTCCTGCAACTTCCACAACAGGACATAAAGCCACTCCCCAGGTTTAGCCAGCTGTCAGTTGTGTCAAAAATATTAATGTTTCTTAATGTTCCAGTCACTCAAACACCTCAAAAAGGATTTAGAAAATACAAAAAAAAATCTATTAAAGGGCGAGTTTGAGAAGCACCTGACCTAATGTTATAAAACCACTTCTCAGGTGAGAGCATACTTGCTGTTTGGCAAGTACAGAGGGACTTAGGAGTCCTTGTGCAAGACACCCAGAAGGTTAAGTTACAGATTGAGTCTGTGGTAAAGAAGGCAAATGCAATGTTGGCATTTATTTGAAGGGAAATAGAATATAAAAGCAAGGAGATAATGCTGAGCCTTTATAAGACACTAGTCAGGCCACACTTGGAGTATTGTCAACAGTTTTAAGACCATAAGACATAGAAGCAGACTTAGGCCATTTGGCCCATTGAGTCTGCTCCACCATTCAATCATGGCTGATCCTTTTTTCCCCTCCTTATCCCCACTGCCTGGCCTACTCCCCGTAACCTACCTGTCCAATCAAGAACCTATCAAGCTTTGCCTTAAATACACCCAACAACCTGGCCTCCACAGCTGTCTGTGGTAATAAATTCCACAAATTCACAATCCTCTAGTGAAAGAAATTTCTCCACATCTGTTTTAAATGGTCGCCCCTCTATCCTGAGGCAGTGCCCTCATGTCCTAGACTCCCCCACTATGGGAAACATCCTTTCCACATCTACCATGTCTAGGTCTTTCAACATTTGGAAGGTTTCAATGAGATCCTCCCTCATCCTTCTAAGTTCCAGCAAGTACAGATCCAGAGCTATCAAATGTTCCTTGTACAATAACCCTTTCCTTTCCAGAATCATCCTTGTGAACCTCCTGTGAAACCTCCGCCAGCACAATGTTTCTTAGATAAGAAGGCCAAAACTGTTTACAATACTCAAGGTGAGGTCCCGTCAATGCCTTAAAAAGCCTCAACATCACATCCCTGCTCTTGTAGTCTAGACCCCTTGAAATGAATATTAACATGGTATTTGACTTCCTCACCACCGACTCAACCTGCAAGTTAATCTTTAGGGTGTTCTGCACAAGGACTCCCAAGTTTCTTTGCATCTCAGATTCCTGTATTTTCTCCCCGTTTAGAGAATTGTCCATACATTTATTTCTACTACCAAAGTGCATGACCATACATTTTCCAACATTGTATTTCATTTGCCACTTTCTTGCCCATTCTCCTAATTTTTCTAAGACCTTCTGCAGCCTACCTGTTTCCACAACACTGCCTACCCCTTCACCAATTTTCCTATCATCTGCAAACTTGGCAACAAAGCCATCTATTCCATCATCTAAATCATTGATATAGAACATAAAAAGAAATGGTCCCATCACCGTCCCCTGTGGAACACCATTAGTTACTGGCAGACAACCAGAAAAGGATCCTTTTATTCCCACTTGCTGCCTCCTACCAATCAACCAATGCTCTAACCATGTCAGTAACTTTCCTGTAATACCATGAGCTCTTATCTTAGTAAGCAGCCTCATGTATGGCATCTGAAAGTCCAAATATACAACATCCACTACATTCCCTTTATCTATCCCATGTATAATCTGCTCAAAGAATTCCAACAGGTTCGTCAGGCAAGATTTTCCCTGAAGGAAACCATGCTGACTCTGTCCTATCTTGTCCTGTGTCACCAAGTATTTCATAACCTCATCCTTAACAATTGACTCCAACATCTTCCCAACCACTGAGGTCAGGCTAACTGGTCTATAATTTCATTTCTGCTACCCTCCTCCTTTCTTAAAGAGTGGAGTAACGTTTGCAATTTTCCAGTCCTCTGGCACCATGCCAGAGTCCAATGATTTTTGAAAGACCATTATTAATGTTTCTACAATCTCTATCGCTACCTCTTTCAGAACCCTAGGGTGTGGTTCATCTGGTCTGAGTGACTTATGTATCCTTAGATCTTTCAGCTTTTTGAGCACGTTCTCTCTTGTAATAGTAACTGTCCTCACTTCTCTTCCCTCAAACCCTTTAACATTAGGCACACTGCTAATGTCTTCCACAGTGAAGACTGATGCAAAATACTCGTTTAGTTTATCTGCCATTTCCTTGTCTCTCGTTATTATTTCTCTGGCCTCATTTTCTAGCAGTCATATATCCACTCTCATCTCTTTTGTATTTTTTACATACTTCATAAAGCTTTTACTATCCACTTTCATATTGTTTGCTAGCTTTCTTTCATATTTTATCTTTTCCCTCCTAATGAATCTTTTAGTTGCTTTTTGTTGGTTTTTAAAGCTTCCCAATCCTTTATCTCCCCACTAATTTTTGCTTTTTTGTTTGCTCTTTCTTTTGCTTTTACATTAGCTTTGGCATCTCTTGTCAGCCACAGTTGTACTATTTTGCCATTTGAGTATTTCTTTGTTTTTGGAATACATCCATTTTGCACCTTCCTCATTTTTTCCCAAAAACTCACGCCATTGCTGCTCTGCTGTCATCCCTGCCAATCTCCTTCCAATTTACTTTGGCCAACTCCTCTCTCATATCACTGTAATTTCCTTTACTCCACTGAAATACTGCTACACCAGACTTTACTTCCTTCCTGTCAAAATTCAAGTTGAACATAATCATACTGTGATCATTGGTTCTTAAGGGTTCTTGTACCTTAAGCTCCCAAATCGCCTCTGGTTCATTACATAACACCCAATCCAGTATAGCTGATCCTCTAGTAGGCTCAAAGACAAACTCCTCTAAAAGGCCATCTCATAGGCTTTGAACAAACTGACTCCCTTGAGATCCATTACCAACCTGATTTTCCCAATCAACCTGCATGTTAAAATCTCCCATGACTACTATAACATTGCCCTTTTGGCTCACCTTTTCTATTTCTTGTTGTAATCTGTGGTCCTCCTCCCAGCTACTGCTGGGAGGCCTGTATATAACTGCCATCAATGTCCTTTTACCCTTACAGTTTCTTAACGGAACCCACAAGGATTGAACATCTTCCAATCTTATGTCACATTTTTCTACTGATTTGATGCTATTCTTTACCAGTAGAGCCACGCCAACCCCTCTGCCTACCTTCCTATCCCTCCGATATAACGTGTAACCTTGGACATTCAGTTCCCAACTACAACCATCCTTCAGCCATGATTCAGTGATGGCCACAACATCATACCTGACAATCTGTAATAGTGCAACAAGATCATCCACCTTAATTCTTATCCTTTGTGCATTGAGATGTAACGCTTTGAATACTATATTTGTGACCCTTTTTGATTCTGTATCTCTAATGCACTGATACTCATCCTGTGAGCTGCAATTTTGTCCTATCATCTGCCTGCCCTTCCTGACAGTCTCACTGCACACTATCTTTGCTTTTTTACCATCCGTCCTATCCTGAGTCCCTTCACTCCGGTTCCCAACCACCCACGCCCCCCCCCCCCGCCAATTTAGTTTAAACCCTCTCCAACAGCTCTAACAAGCCCAAGAATATTGATCTCCGTGGGGTTCAGGTCATACCTCCCCCAGAAAAGATCCCAGTGATCCAAGAACCTGAAGCCCTGCCCCCTGCACCAGCTTCTCAGTCACACATTTATCTGCCAAATCATCCCGTTTCTCTCCTCACTGGTGCTTGGCACAGGCAACAATCCAGTAATTACTACCCTGGAGGTCCTGCTTCTCAGCTTTCTGCCAAGCTCTCTAAATTCTCCTTTCAGAATTTTTGCTTTTCCTTCCCATGTCATTGGTACCCATTTGTACCAACAAGCCTGGCTGCTCTCCCTCCTCTCCAAAATGTGTGGACGTGGTCCAAAGTGTCCCTGACCCTGGCACCAGAGAGGCAATATACCATCCGGGTGTCCCATTCACATCCACAGAATCTCCTGTCTGCTCCTCTGACTTTTGAGTCCCCTATCACTACCGCTCCTCTCTTCTCCCTCTTTTCCTGCTGCACCATGGTCCCATGCTCAGTGTCAGTAATCCGGTCTCCATGGCATTTCCCTGGGGTTCATCCCCCACAACAGTATTCAAAATGGTATACTTATTACTGAGAAGAATGGCCACAGGGTGCTTTGTGCTAACTGCCTATTCACATTTCCATTTCTCCTGACAGGTCACCCAGCTATTCACCTCCTGCAACTTAGGGGTGACTACTTCCCTGTAACTCTGATCGAGGATCTCTTCACTCTTCTGTATAAGCCGAAGGTCATCCAGCTGCTTCTCCAGATCCTTAACACAGTCTTCAAGAAGACCAGTTTTGGGACGCTTATCTCAGTAAGGGTGTGTTGTCGTTGGAGAGAGTTCAGAGAAGGTTCACAAAGGTGATTGCGAGAATGAAGGGGTTAACATATGAGGAGCATTTGGCAGCTTTGGGCCTGTACTCACAGGAATTTAGAAGAATGCTGGGGCTCTCATTGAAACCTTCCAAATGTTAAAAGGACTAGATAGAGTGGATGTGGAGAGGACATTTCCTAGGGCAGTAGTATCCAGAACTAGAAGGCACAGCCTCAAAATTGAGGGACGACCTTTTAGAACAGAGGTAAGGAGGATTTTTTTTAGCCAGAGAGTAGTGAATCTGTGGAGCTCTCAGCCACAGACTGCAGTGGAGGCCAGGTTGTGGGGTGGAAGTTGATAGTTTCCTGATTGGTCAGTACACCAAGGACAGGGCTAGACCAAGGGAACCCTTTGTGATCATCAGTGTAGTACAACAGACCAGGGAGTGTCGGAGGGCTCCATTGATCAAGCTGGACAACGAACCACTAGAGGAAATAGCTGCCTGAACTTGCTCAAGCAGCTTTGAGGAGCAAGATCCAAAGGTCACAGAGAAAGGCAGTTTTAGGAGGGGAATTCTGGAGTTTGGGCTCAGTGCTGGGGTGGATGAATGCCAGAATAGCTGGCATCTCAGGAGCACTGAAAGGGATTGAGTTACCAGAATTGGAGGGGGAATAGTTGGACCACAAATCACAGAGAGTTTCACAAACTGGGGGTAGCGACCATTGTAGGTCGGGGAACGTGGGGTGTGGTGGGAGGAGGGATAAATGGGGTGGGGTAAAGGAGGAGGAGTGAAATGTGAACAGGGTGAGGGTAAGAGGTGAAGAAGGGTGAAGGGGAATGGAGAGGGGTGTGATTGAAGGAAGAGGACTAAGGGGTGAGCAGGAAGGGCAGGAGGGGTAAAGTGTGAGTGGGGAGTAGTGAGGGGTGAAGGAGAGGGATGAGAGTGAAGGTGAAAGGGGAGGGGTGAACAGGGTGGGGGTGAGGTGAGGATGAATGGGGAGAGGTGAATGGGAAGAAGGGTTGAGATTGAAGGAGGAGATCTTGCGTTGCCTGAAGGTAACAGGCAGCAGGTGAGAACTTCCTTGGCAGATGGTGGAGGGTCAGGTAGTGTTGAGGAAACAGGTAGGTTGCAGAAGGACTTAGGCAGATTAGGAGAATGGGCAAGAAAGTGGCAAATGAAATACAATGTTGGAAAATGCATGCTTATGCACTTTGGCAGTAGAAATAAATGTGTGGACTATTTTCTAAATGGGGAGAAAATCCAGGAATCTGAGATGCAAAGGGACTTGGGAGTCCTTGTGTAGAACACCCTGAATGTTTACTTGCAGGTCGAGTCACTGGTGAGGAAGGCAAATGCCAAGTTAGCATTCATTTCAAGAGCGCAAACACGAGGAAATCTGCAGATGCTGGAAATTCAAGCAATGAAGGGTCTCGGCCCGAAACGTCGAATGTGCTTCTTCCTATGGATGCTGTCTGGCCTGCTGTGTTCCACTAGCATTTTGTGTGTCTTGCTTCATTTCAAGAAGTCTAGAATACAAGAGCAAGGATGTGATGCTGAGACTTTATAAGACACTGGTGAGGCCTCACCTTGAGTATTTTGAACAGTTTTGGGCCCCTCATCTTAGAAAAGATGTGCTGGCATTGGAGAGGGTCCAGAGAAGATTCACAAGGCTGATTCCAGGAATGAAAGGGTTATCACAGGGGGAACGTTTGATGGCTCTGGTTCTGTACTGATTGGAATTCAGAAGGATGAAGGAGGGATCTCATTGAAACCTTTCGAATGTTGTAAGGCCGAGACAGAGTAGATGTGGAAAGGATGTTTCCTATGGTGGGAGAATCTAGGACAAGTCGGCACAGCCTCAGGATAAAGGGGTGGCCTTTCAAAACAGAGATATGGAGAAATTTCTTTAGGCAAAGGGTGGTGAATTTGTGGAACTTGTTGCCACATGCAGCTGTAGAGGCCAGGTATTTGGGTGTATTTAAGGCAGAGATTGATAGGTTCTTGATTGGACATGGCATCAAAGGTTATCGGGAGAAGGCCGGGAACTGGGGTTGAGGAAGAGATTAAAAAAAAAGAATCAGCCATGATTGAATGGCGGAGCAGACTCGATGGGCCAGGTGGCCTGATTCTGCTCCTATGTCTTATGGTCTTATGTGGGGGAGATCTGGTGAAGATCCAGTTGTTCAGAAACCAACTATCCATCAAAAACACAATGAAGCCAATGTGCATTAAATATGCAGTAAATTAATATAGTGCATAACAGCTAGCGAAGTATTGATTTTCCTTCGATTGTCCAGACTCCTGACAGTTTCACCAGCTCTCAAAACCCTGCAGCTCTTTCAAGTGATGAAGGAAATTGTGGCCAATTAATTTCCTCAAAGTTTCAGCTTTAGTAACCCAGGCCAAGAGCAGAACATAGTCTGGTCCACCTCATCACCATCTAACTGCCCTCTAAACACAACCCACAAGCATTTGGCCAGAGCAACAACTATAGAACTCAGACCAGGATTTTGCTCACTCTCTCAGATTTACTGAGTTAAGGGAGAAAGATAAAGTATTTATGAGGAATATGAGTGAGAAGTTCTTCACTCAGAGGGCAGTGAGAGTTTGAACAAGCTGCCAATGGAAATGGTTAATGTAAGGTTGATTTCAACACTTAAGAGAAGTTTGGATAGGAAAATGGATGTGAGGGCTAAGTTCCAGGTGCAGGTTGATGGGACTATGCAGATTAATAGTTTAGCAAAAACTAAATGGGCCAAAGGTCCTGTTTCTGTGTTGTAGTGCTCTATAACTCTCAATGAACAACATTTGCTGAACACGAGGAAATCTGCAGATGCTGGAATTTCAAGCAACACACACAAAAAATGCTGGTGGAACGCAGCAGACCAGGCAGCATCTATAGGAAGAGGTACAGTCGACGTTTCGGACCGAGACCCTTCATCAGGACTAACTGAAAGAAGAGCTAGTGAGAGATTTGAAAGTGGGAGGGGAAGGGGGAGATCCGAAATGATAGGAGAAGACAGGAGGGGGAGGGATGGAGCTAAGAGCTGGGAAGTTGATTGGCAAAAGGGATATGAGGCTGGAGAAGGGAGAGGATCATGGGACAGGAGGCCTAGGGAGAAAGAAAGGGGGAGGGGGGAAGCCCAGAGGATGGGCAAGAAGTATAGTGAACATTTGCTGAAACTTTCCAATGATCTCATCTGCACAACATGTGGTCTACTTCCTTTCTGGAGAAATCCATGTGGTGGAGATGTCTCTACCAGCTCCACATGGAACAGGGACTTCCCCTCGGCAACTGGGAACCCACCCCATGAATTAATGTGGTTTGGCTGAGGCTGTGATGATAGTTTATTGAATGATTGTCACTGGAACCTGATCAGGACTAACAAAGATGATAACATTTGTACTGAATAAAAACTTAGTACAGTACAAAGTTTTAAGGAGTTAGTGCACAAAGTTTGGCTGTCACTTCTCATATTCATAACTTGCTCATTTAACCCCTTCCTGCCCATTTCCCACCTTTCAGTTTAACTCTGGACAAGGTGAGACATACCAAGGAGAGGTTTATACTGACGTTGACAACAGCCAGAAACACTAACCATGTGTCCGATGAGCATAAATCCCTATTGAACTGGTCTTTTGGTTCCAATTCCCAGGGGAGAAGAGGAGATGGTAGGATCCCCATCTCCAGCCTGTCTCGGCTTCCTCTACATAGTCATAGTCATACTTTATTGATCCCAGGGGAAATCCATGAAGCACAATGATAGACATGGTACCTGAATGAGCTTGAGTCACCGAGTTCATCTCTCCAGCCTGTCTCAGCATTATCTACATCCGGGAAGCACGATGATAGGCATGCTACCCGAATCAGGTCTGGTCAGTGTGCTCCCCTATTCAGCCCATCTCGGCATCTTCAATGATGGGCACTGTATCCGAATCAGCTCAGGTCACTGAGTCAGATTAAACCTCAGCTCCGACACAGTGGTAGGCCTGAATGAGGTCACCGGTCCAAAACCCATGCCGAGGCTGAGAGTTCCTGTCCCAGGCGGGCACCCGGCACTGAGTTCTGATTGTCAGAGCATTGCTTTCCTCTCTGGTGGGGGTACAAATACCCATTTGTGGCCTGAAAACCCCTCAAAGCAACTTCAGCTTATCACTCTGTGTGAGATCTTGCTGTGTACAAATAAGACATTGTGTTTCTCCATGATGTCATTTGCCTCCTGATGGCAACAGGGCCCTTAGGAAGCCCAGAGGTCAAGGTAGGGGTCCGGGTGAAGTAAACTGCAGTCTTTCCACCTGCTGAGAACCTGCTGCTGAAACTGGGAGTGGGAGGTGCTTGGGGACCGGGGGGTGGGGGGGTTGTTCACTGAACTTAAATCACAGACTACTTATCAGAAACTTACAAACCACTTCAGAAGCACAGACCCCTTTACGGGAAACAAAAGGGAATATGACCGATCTCAGCGGGATATGATCATGTAGGGTAGTGTAATTGGTGGAAATGTACATAATTCACAGCCACTGACACTGAGCTGGGCTTCATTTTGAGAGGCTGTTCTGACGTGATGATGTAATTATGTAAAGTACTTTTATCACAACTTGCACTCAGTGTTCAAAGTACAATAAATTATTTGTTACAACTTTTCTTAATCATAAAACACCCAAATCGTTTTTATTTGTGAAAACCTACGTTGGCAACCCCATGCTCTAGGATGAGTCCAGAGCTGTTGAACATGCTGGCCAACGCAGTTGCTTTGAAACTGCCAGAGTCTGGGGAGCAAAATTCTGTCGCTTGGTTTTTCAGGCCAAAACACAATTCACGCTGCAAGAAATCACCGTCAACAGCACCAAGTATTTCTATGTAGTAGTGCTGCTCAGAAACTCCGCGGCTGCAAGACGGGTGATTCTGCTGATCACCCACCTGAACACGACAAAAACCTATCGCTGAAAGCTCATCTTTTAAAGACTTTTAGACTATTGGAGTCTGAGCGCGCCAAATAGTAGCTCTCTTTGCCCGGCTTCGGCAATACTGGGCCGTCGGAACTGAAGGACCACATGCTACCTGGGAAACCACCATCCTGGTTTTATTCTTAAAGAACTCTTCATGCTGCAAATGCCCGATCAAGTTCACATAGCCCTCACTAATGCACCCGTGATGGACTACAGGAAGCTTGCTAAAATGGCTGATAATCTGCACTCAGCCAGGCAGAGGGGTTTCATTGCTCCTCCCTCCTCTACCTCAGTAAACCCAGTCAGCAAGGCCCCCAACATAAGGGTGACCACGTCAGTGAAACAGATGACTCCAGGCCTATCTTTTCACTATTCATTTTGGTAGGAATGCTAGAAGGTGCCAACCGCCTTACAGCTTTGGCAGTGCCAGTGCATCAGAGGTTTGTGAACACCGAGGCTTCCAGCTGCCAAAGTCGTCTACTACTCATTACTGACGGTTTTTCAGGGTGCCACTTCCTGTGTCACACGGCTGTCCTAGTGAGTGTGCTGCCAGCATCACCTATTGATGAGAAGGCAAAGAGCGATGAAACCTCAGCAGGGTCCAGACTTCCGGAACACGATAGGTGACGCTCTGCTTCCATGGGCAATGTTACACCTGGGACTTTGTGCTGGCTAGAGTGGCTAGACCTCTGCTCAGAGCAGATTTCCTCTGTGCCCAAGGACTGTTAGTCGATCTTTAGAACTGTCGGCTTGTTGATGCCAAGGACTTGGTGCAATAGCCTGCTCCCCCAGTAAGTTCCCCACAACAACTCCATATCTCGCTAAACCTTTTCTGTCCATGTATCTGGTACAAGCGTCTTATAAACTAATTGTTCCCACCTCTACCTCTGTTCACTCATTCCATATGCCCACCACCCTCCGGGTGACAAAAAGCACTAATTCTTTCCCCTCTCTCCTTAAACCAGTGCCCTCTGGATTTAGATCCCTTGCTCTGGGAAGAGAACTGTGACCATTCAGTTTAGCTACACCGCTCATGATTTTATACACCTCCACAAGGTTACCCAGAGGAAATCCACCTGGTCACAGAGAGAACACACAAACTCCACATAGACAGCGCCAAAGGTGGGGATTGAACACTAGTCTAGCACTCTTGACAGAAGCATTCCCTGGACAATTGCCCAGGACAATATGGTGGGTATGTCAGTAGATCATAAATACAAGACGTGCTGGAAACCCCATGGAGGTGAATAAACAGTCGACGTTTCAGGCCATGACCTTTCATTCTGACTAGGTATATCCGAGATGATGTGTCCACAGAGGAAGAAGGGCGAACCACGAATAAGACGTTCTGACCTGACTACACCCAATCCTACAAACACTGTGCATGTACAGTCTTCGTTTGCTGCAAAGATCTCTTCAAGTCGGATGAAGTTATTCTTATCCTCATTGAAAAGTTTTATTCACAACAACCATATTGTCCTGTGAGGCCTAAAATTGAAACCTTAACCCCACGTCCCTGGTTTCATTACTGCCACATGTTGCCCTATGTAGCAGCCCCGTCTACATGGTGCTCGAGTAGTTAGTCTTTAATTACTGTTACGTACCCCGTAACTGGGTTGCCAAACCAGCAGAAATGGATCACTCAGTTGGAGTCTGGATTACTGGAACTAAGAAAGTTTTATTAAAGAAATAAGCAACACAGTACACTAATAGTAAGGATATAAATGCAACAGGTTAGCAATGAATAAACACACATGTACACAAATCTAGGATAATAGGATCAATCAAGCTCTATCGTCGTCTAGGGGTAAATGACCAGTTTCAAAGTGACGCAAAGTTCAGTTCAATTGAGTTCAGTTCAGTTCACAGTAGTCACTGCCGTGGGAGAGAGAGCGAATGAATATTCAAATCGGATTCCAAACAGACCTTCGATATTCTTCGCAGTCAGCTTTCGGGCGAGCCCTTTGTAATGTCTTCTGAGGTCACCGACTGTAACCCCTCCGTTTTCAGATACGATCGCTCCTCTGCAGTGAACCTGGCACCCAGGCAAGGGCGGACACACACCAGGTTCCCGCCGATCGGACCTTTCCACCCTGTGCGTCTATGGCTTGGTCCCACGACCAGCCCTCCAAAGACTCCCACCGACTTGTGGGAGGCGCACCGCTTCCAGGGTCTCGTTACCTCGTGGTGTCGTGTGTGTGTTGCCTTAGCGAACCTGTCCCTTTTTATCCCCCTGCTGGGGTATCGCCTGTCCATCACACTTCAAACAGTTCAGGGTTCAAAAAGGGAGCCGATCTTGACAGCTCTCAGACCATGTCTCCTTCCGTTAAACTCTCCCGTCCCTTCATTATCATCTCCAAATGCTGCTCTATTGTTTTCCTTATCTCTCTTTCTCCTGAAGACAGGTGGCAGACCAACTGCTGATCCCACTGGTGCCAGCACAGGACAGCTAACATCTTAGTCTATGTGTACTTTTGTCACATTACAGTGAACAGATACAAGAACACTAGCCTGGTTATTCCTACCTGTACACTTTTTAACAGGAACAGCTGTGTGTGCTGTGAGTACAAGAAGGAATCAGCCCATTTACTGACGGCAACCCTTCGCCTCGAAAAGGTACCACAACACCGTACCTGTTCAGAACATGACAAAGCAATTTCGTTTCTTCTCGAAAGACGATTGCTTCAGGATCCAAGGAAATTCAATTCTGAGGCCTTACTGCCGAAGTGGTTAGCACGGCACTACTACAGATTGAGATGTGAGAGTTCGGAGTTGAATTCCGGTGTCCCTGCAGGGAGTACCTCCCAGTGGAATGCCCCATTTCCTCCCTCAGTCCAAACACCTCCCGGGCAGGTTAATTGGCCATTGAAAATTGTCCCGTCATTAGGATTAAATTGGGATTGCCGGCGGGTTACTCAGCGGTACCGCTCGAATGGCCAGAAGAGACTATTCTGTGCTATATCGCTAAATAAAATTCTTAATCTTTAACCATCCAAAGGTGTCCAATCATTTGGGGAGGTTAGTGACTTATTAATAACTCGAATCCCCTCCGTCAGACACTTGTTTGTCACAAACACACGAAACCCCTCCGTTGGGAGTTCCTCAGGGGTCAGCATTGGGACTGCTACTTTTCACATAGTCTGTCAATCATCTGGATAATGAAACTGATGGCTTTGTGGCAAAGTTTGCGGATGATGCGAACATAGATGGAGGGGTAGGTAGTGCTGAGGAAGAAATCCAATTGCAGCAGGACTTGGACAAATTGGAAGAGTGGACAAAAAGGTGGCAGGTGGAATACAGTGTTGGGAGATGTATGATAATGTATTTTGGTACAAGGAACAATAGTGTGGACTATTATCTTAATAGTGAGAAAATTCAAACATCAGAGTTGCAAAGGGACTTAGGAGTCCTCGTGCAAGACTCCCAAAAGGTTCATTTACAGGTTGAGTCTGTGGTAAGGAAAGCAAATGCAAATGCATCTATTTCAAGGGGATAGGGGGAATAGAGTAGAAAAGCAAAGAGATAATGCTGAGCCTTTATTAGACACTAAGTCAGGTCGCGCTTGGAGTGTTGGCAACCGTTTTGGGCCCCATATCTCAGAAAGGATGTGTTGTCATTGGAGAGAGTCCAGAGGAAGTTCATGAAGATAATTCTGGGAATGAAGGGGTTAACATATGAAGAGCATTTGGCATCTTTGGGCCTGTACTCACTGGAACTTAGAAGAATTGGGGGGATCTCATTGAAAGCTATCCAATGTTGTAAGGACTAAACAGGGTGGATATGGAAAGGATGTTTCCTATGGTGGGGATATCCAGAACTAAAGCACACAGCCTCAAAATTGAAGGGCGGCCATTTGGAACAGAGGTAAGGAGGAATTTTTTTTAGCCAGAGAGTAGTGAATCTGTGGAATGCTCTGCCACAGACTGTGGTGGAGGTCAAGTCCGTGGGTATATTTAAGACGGAAGTTAATAGTTTCCTGACCGGTCAGGTCAGGATAGGGCAAGAAGGCAGGTGTATGGGGTTGAGTGGGATCCGGGATCAGCCGTGATAGAATAGTGGAGCAGACTCGATGGGCTGAATGGCCTAATTCTGCTCCTATGTCTTATGGTCTTATGGTTAGACACGGGTTTGTTAAATGCATATGAATTCCCTCCATTAGACACAGGTTTGTCACAAATGCACGAATCCGCTTCGGTAGACACGAGATTGCTCAGGCATTGAGTAATCAGTTGGATTAACCAGTAATAGCCACACATTGGAGTGAGATGAGATAAATACAATAACCCTATCAACACGGGTTAGGTTTTGCAAAGTGTGTCCGATCGACATAGATCACTGTTCCAATGTAAACGTTCTGTAAACAAACTCTGGGGATTTAAGAGGGATTTCATTAGAAAAGGAACAAAGGGACTCTATTTTTCTATTATCTATGTGCCGATCTAGGAGTATTTTTAATGTCCCTAATGTATCTGCCTCTTCCTTTATTCCTGGCAGCACATTCCATATAGAAACCATAGAAACTACAGCACAGAAACAGGCCTTTTGGCCCTTCTTGGCTGTGCCGAACCATTTTCTGCCTAGTCCCACTGACCTGCACACGGATCATATCCCTCCATACACCTCCCATCCATGTATCTGTCCAATTTATTCTTAAATGTTAATAAAGAACCCGCATTTACCACCTCATCTGGCAGCTCATTCCATACTCCCACCACTCTCTGTGTGAAGAAGCCCCCCCTAATGTTCCCTTTAAACTTTTCCCCCCTCACCCTTAACCCATCTCCTCTGGTTTTTTTCTCCCCTTGCCTCAGTGGAAAAAGCCTGCTTGCATTCACTCTATCTATACCCATCATAATTTTATACACCTCTATCAAATCTCCCCTCATTCTTCTATGCTCCAGGGAATGAAGTCCTAACCTATTCAACCTTTCCCTGTAACTGAATTTCTCAAATCCTGGCAACATCCTTGTAAACCTTCTCTGCACTCTTTCAACCTTATTTATATCCTTCCTGTAATTTGGTGACCAAAACTGAACACAATACTCCAGATTCGGCCTCACCAATGCCTTATACAACCTCATCATAACATTCCAGCTCTTATATTCAATGTCTTCGACTTTCTGTGTTAAAAAATACTTTCCTCTGACATTTCCCTTTTTTCCCTCCAATCACCTTAAAATTATGCTCCCACATTTCTGCTCTGCGGAAAAGCCACTGTATCAATGCCTATGATCGTGTACACCTCCATCCAGTAGCTTCTCATCCTCCTAAATTCAGATAAATCTGAAGCAGTCCTTGGTGTGTAGTCAGTTAATGCATGCAGAATGTTTTGTTTTACATGAGACAGACCGAGCACCCAGACCTCTCTCTGTTCCCAATGACCTTGGCGAGCCAGAACTGTGGACAGAAAGCAACTTTCACTGACGATCCCTCTGCAGCCTCTGTACAACCTGTTTGAAGGGTATCTCTAGGTCAGATCATCCCCAGTTTAAATTGAGCAATTTGAATCCAATTTTATTTTCACATATAATATCCGAAAATATCTTTAAAAGGAATTATTCTTTGCTGAGATGATACCTTTAATATAGATACATTGATATAAATATTCCGTTTACGTCACTGTTGGGTGGATGATGGCTATGGGAGTTTGTTTGCAGCAGAATACTAATGTGATAGAAACAACGCAGATCCGGCAAAGTAATTCATAACTGCAGACTTCTTCTACGTCTTTGGTGGCTGAAGTTGTTTCATTTCCATGTGCTCTGTTGATTCTGAATCTCAGTTGATGTTTATAAAGCTTTTTTTTTGCAAAATGTCTCTAAATTTAAAATGTGAAAAATAATGACGACAAAAGCTCGGTCAGAAAACATTCCCCTTAGACTGAGATCCTCAATGTACCATTGTGGCTCTTCCTAAAATGATTCTAAAATAAAGATAATTATATTGTGCATAATTAATTCATTAATCTGCAACATCACCGTCAGACTAGTCTAGTTTAAGAAAAGAATTAAAAATTGAATTCTGTTCATGTAAGATGCTAATCTTAACTAACTCATTAATCTTAACGAATTTACCTTCGTGGGCTCCATCTCAAGTTCTTGATATTTATTGTTTTTTTATTTATTTTTCTATTTGCACAGTTTGATGTCTCTTGCAGACTAGTTGTTTGTCCGTCCTGTTGCGCGAGGACCTCCTCTGATTCGATTGCATTTTATCATGAATGCCTGCAAGAAAATGAATCGCAGGGCTGTTCATGATGACGTGTATGTACTTCGATAACCAATTGACTCTGGGCTTTTATAGGCAACAGCTGAATAATGGTTGATGGGTACTGGGGTGGAGGCATCAAACACACATCACCCCTGCTCCTGCAGCTTCGGCCAACGCCTCAGTCCCTGGACGTAGATGGAGGGATTTTTCCTAAGGACAAAGCGCGGGTTCTCGTGAAGTCAAGGTGAGAGGGAATATGGCTCAGGTGACCTGAGGGGTAAAAGATTGTCTCCTCATCTGCTGCTCCATCGCAGATTGGCACTGTGCGCTCCGAGCCAATGTAAGTCTTCACCATGTAAAGTGGCGGAGCCAGAAGGTTGGGGGGAGGCGTGGATTGCAGAGGAGTGACTCAGGGACCAGACACTCTTCCCCACCCTACAAAATTCACAGGGGGGGGGGAATCAATAACTATCCCCCCCTACAAATTTCACGGCAGGGGACAACGGCCAGCTGTAGATTGACTCTGGGCTATAGAACACCCTAATGTCTCCAAAGTGGGAAAGCGGGAGACCCTGGGAATTACCCCTGGGAGGAACAATTTTTGGAACACACTATAAACTTCGTAATGACTGCATTAACTGTTTCAGATGGATTAGGTGAACAGGTAATCGTTTGCAGATAAACTAGCATGGGACGCTATTGCAGCTCGGGGCGTCGGAGTTCGGAGTTCAATTCCAACGTCGTCTGTAAAAAAGTTTTTTACGTTCTTCCTGTGAGCTCGTGTTTCGTATGGGAATTTTGGTTTCTTCTCACTATCCAAAGACGTACCGGTTAGTAAGTTAATGGGTCATTGAGCCACAGCCATCTTGAGGCCCTCTCTGCCACATAGGTGGTACTGCGGATGGCTCTCCTCTTCCTCTCTCCCTCGATGCCCAAAATGCTGAAGGCTCTAACTAAAGAACAGGCTATGAATCCCCTACAACCAACCTCCACTGGGAGACACCTCGCTCTCCATCCAGCCTGTTGACAGTTGCTGACCAGTCCTGCGTACTTGGAGAGCTTCCTTTCAAAGGCCTCTTCCAAGCGATCTTCCCATGGGACTGTCAGCTCCAGCAGCACCACTTGCTTAGTCGACTCAGACACTATGTCTGGTCGCAGGGTGGTGGCTGTGATATGGTTGGGGAACTTCAGCTGCCCTTCGAGGTCCACCAGCAGCTGCCAGTCCCTTGCAGAGGTCAGAATGCCTGCAGATGTTCTTTTGGCAGGTATTGGCTGCTCCCCAGCTCTGACAAAGGCAATGGTCGTCTTGGAGGGTCGGGACCCCGCTTCGCCCACTCAACTCCTGCGCTGACGGCTTCAGCGATGGTCTTCAGGACCTGATCATGCATCTGTACCGTCCCTCACCAAGTGCCCTTGCACAGCCGCTGAGGATGTGCTACAGGGTTCCTCGCTTGGAGCACAGTGGGCACGCAGATGACTCTGCCTTGCCCCATGTGTGCAGGTTTGATGGGCTCGGAAGCACATCGTACACTGCCTGGATGAGAAATTGGATGCGGTGTGGTTCGGCTTTCCAAAGATCAGCCCAGGTCACTTTCCTCTCAACCGCATTCTCCCATCTTGTCCGAGCTCCCTGTTGCTTCATTCCCACCGCCTTGCAGGTTCTCGTCTCCTCCACTACTGCTCTCACCTCCTCCTGAACTAGGCGACGCCTTTCCTTCCCTCTGGTGTCCATTTGGGGAGTTGGAAAGGATCCTGGCCCAGCCCGGCCTCTACTCCCACCAGTCTCCTGTGACCCAGCCTCGCCTCGCCTCTGCCTCCTGAACAGCTTCCTCTGCCCTTCACTTCCTGCCAGTACTTACTTGGATCCCTGCTCTCAGAGTCAACATTCACACACACACAATAACACACTCTCTCTCTCTCTCTCTCTCTCTCTCTCTCACACACACACACACAATTACACACACACACAATTACACACTCACACACACACAATTACACACTCTCTCACATACACACAATTACACACTCACACACACACAATTACACACTCTCTCACACACACAATTACTCTCTCTCTCACACACACACAATTACACACTCTCTCACACACACACACAATTACACACTCACACACACACACAATTACACACTCTCTCACACACACACAATTACACACACACACACACACACACACACACACACACAATTACACACTCTCTCACACTCACACAAACTCGGTGACTGGTTATGTTGGCTTGGAGCAAGGATTAACTGAACTGCAGACCCCCAGTCAAGTCTCAGGATGGATATGGCATTCAGTATAACAGAACAGTTACGGTTAAATTACTGAAAATGAATTTTGTTTTAATCAGAATTTTAACAAGGCTATTATAATTTTTCTCATAGCATAAAACTAAATAAAATTATGGTAAATATTGAGCAACTAAATTGTGAAAATGATACATACTTGGAAAGAGAAGGGGTTACTGGAGGAGGGGAGATTGTAAATGAAAGGGGATTTCTGAGCAAGGTGGGCTTACTGAGGAGGAGGGGGATTGTAAATGAAAGGGGAGGTTACGGGGGGGGGGTTGTAAATGAAGGGAGGGTTTCCTGAGGGAGGGGGGGATTGTAAATGAAAGGGGGAAGGTGTAAGCGAGAGACCGAAGGGAAAGCGTCAGAGGAGAAATGGTGGGATAGAATGACTGTGAAAGGGAGGGAAGTAGGAGAGGGAGAAAGCGGAGATGAGAGGGAAGGGAGTGTGGGAGGAGAGTGAGGTGGTGGGATAGAGCTGCTGAGGGTGGGACTGATGACGACCGGTGCGGGGGCGGGATATCCAAGCCCCCACCTCGCTGCTCCTCCGGTCGGGGCCAGTGCGGGTCCGCATTTTATCCGCAGTGAATCAACAGTTGATGCAGTGCTCTCCAAATCCCACCTCCGCAACGAGGATTATTAACTCCTGAGGCACCGACTGCTTCTCCGAAAACAGAGCCAGAGTCCCGGGCAACAAACATCAGGCATGGAAGAAGTCCCGTCATAAAGTCTAGCTATTCCCTTACGTCGCAGGCATGTCCCGCTCTGGGATCACACCTTGAGAGCATATTTAAACTGTAACTCTCTCTACCCAAACCTCTCCCAGCCTCTGAACCGTCCCACCACATCTCATTCCCTACGGCATCCCACTGTCCATGGTCTCCCACTCCCCACGGCCTCCCACTCCCCACGGTCTCCCACTGTCCACGGCCTCCCTCTTCCCACGGCATCCCACTGTCCACGGTCTCCCACTGTCCAGGGCATCCCACTGTCCACGGTCTCCCACTGTCCACGGCCTCCCACTCCCCACGGTCTCCCACTGTCCACGGCCTCCCACTCCCCATGGTCTCCCACTTCCCACGGCATCCCTCTGTCCACGGCATCCCTCTCTCCACGGTCTCCCACTGTCCACGGTCTCCCACTGTCCAGGGCATCCCACTGTCCACGGTCTCCCACTGTCCACGGTCTCCCACTCCTCACAGCATCCCACTCCCCACGGTCTCCCACTGTCCACGGTCTCCCACTCCCCACGATCTCCCACTGTCCACGGTATCTCACTCCCCACGGTCTCCCACTCCCCATGGCATCCCACTCCCCACGGTCTCCCACTCCCCACGGCATCCCACTGTCCACGGCCTCCCACTCCCCACGGTCTCCCACTGTCCATGGCCTCCCTCTTCCCATGGCCTCCCACTCTCCATGGTATCCCTCTGTCCACGGCATCCCACTGTCCACGGTCTCCCACTGTCCACGGTCTCCCACTGTCCACAGCATCCCACTGTCCACGGTCTCCCACTGTCCACAGCATCCCACTGTCCACAGTCTCCCACTGTCCACGGCATCCCACTGTTCACGGTATCTCACTCTCCACGGCCTCCCACTCCCCACGGCATCCCACTGTCCACGGTCTCCCACTGTCCACAGCATCCCACTCCCCACGGCATCTCACTCCCCACTGTCCACGGTCTCCCACTGTCCATGGTCTCCCACTCCCCAGGGTCTCCCACCGTCCATGACACCCCACTGACCACCATATCCCACTGTCCATGACCTCACTCTGCCCACCACGATATCCTACTGTCTAGAACATGCCAATGCCCAGAATATCCCTCTCCCCATGACACCCAACTCCACAAGGCCCTACATTTAATGCTAATCTCACATTATTCCCTCTAACCTTTTCACCTCTATCATCCAATGTTGCCCCACCATCCTCCTTCCTCTTCTCTCACTCTGGCCCCTCTCTGCTCAGCTTCCAACCTCCCTTCTCACCAGCTCCCTGGTCCGGGGGAGGGCAGTTCTCCCGGGGGCACAGGATCGGGTACAGAAATCTATCCAACTGCTTCCTCGGCTGAGCGGCATGAAATGACGAAGGGAGAGAAGGAGAGAGGGGTAGATAGAGAGAGGGGAGAGAGGGAGGGGGCAGAGAGAGAGGGGAGGGGGGAGAGAGGGAGAGGAGGAGGAGAGGAGGAGGAGAGGAGAGGGGAGAGGGGAGAGAGAGACAGGGCAGAAGAGAGAGAGGGGGAGAGAGGGGAAGAGAGAGATGGGAGGGGGGTGGAGAGGGAAAGAGTTTGAGGGAGAGAGTGAGTGACAGAGAGCGAGCAAGAGAGGCACAGAGAAAGGGAAGGACGGAGGGAGAGAGCGAGAGATAGATAGAGAAAAAGAGAGGAGAGAGAGACTGTGAGAGCAAGGGTGGTACAAAGAGAAGGAGCAGGATTTCAGGCAGGTGTTGAGAGGAATGGGGCAGTCGTTAGTCACAGAAGAAAGTGAAGGATGACAGAGGCAGCTAAACAGACTCACGGAGATGGGGAATGAGGAAGAGAAGAAGAGTGTGACAGGCATTGATGGGAAAGAGGAAAGAAGCTTGCAAGTAGTGGGTAGAGAGGAGAGAGGACAGATGGGGAGGAATAGGGACAAGGTGTACGGACAACTTAGCCCGGGCTGATCGATTGGTCAGAGCTGTTTGTACTTCATCCCCGGCAATGATGTTGTTGCAAATGTGATAGAAACCAGCCCACTTATCTGCTGACCCACAGCCTGACCACTCGTCCAGCAGGTGAAATCCTGAACTATTGCATCAGAACTCCACAGGACCACTTCAGCGTTACACTGAAGAGCCTTCGAAAGCTTGCTTCAGAACTGCCATGACAAGCTTGGGTGAGAAAATCCACTTCTGCACTGGAATCCTCTACAAAACCAGTGAAATGCAGAACGGGTCTTCAATTCATTCCAAAGTAATGTTCCAGACAGGATCGAATAAAGCTCATCTTCCCTTCACAGAGTCTGTCAAACGGGTTTCACAGCAACACCACAGTAGCTGTGATGACATTACAGCTCAGCCCATTCCCGCGTTGGGAATCCAATTCTGCCGTCGTTCTGTAAGAGACCCCGTGGAACGTGTGGGTTTCTCTGGGTGCTCCCGTTTCCTCCTGCAGTCCAAAGATGAACTCTATAGGTTAACTAGTCATTGTAAATTGTCCTGTAATTAAGTTAGGGTTAAATGGCGTTGTGGAGTTGCTGGGCCAGTGCAGTTCAAACAGAGGGAAGGGTCCACTCCATGATGTATGGTGAAATGAAACAATGCCACAGGCAGGGTGGGCCCCAGCGCGACACCACGGGCAGGGTGGGCCCCAGCGCGACACCACGGGCAGGGTGGGCCCCAGCGCGACACCACGGGCAGGGTGGGCCCCAGCGCGACACCACGGGCAGGGTGGGCCCCAGCGCGACACCACGGGCAGGGTGGGCCCCAGCGCGACACCACGGGCAGGGTGGGCCCCAGCGCGACACCACGGGCAGGGTGGGCCCCAGCGCGACACCACGGGCAGGGTGGGCCCCAGCGCGACACCACGGGCAGGGTGGGCCCCAGCGCGACACCACGGGCAGGGTGGGCCCCAGCGCGACACCACGGGCAGGGTGGGCCCCAGCGCGACACCACGGGCAGGGTGGGCCCCAGCGCGACACCACGGGCAGTGTGGGCCCCAGCGCGACACCACGGGCAGTGTGGGTCCCAGCGCGACACCACGGGCAGGGTGGGCCCCAGCGCGACACCACGGGCAGTGTGGGCCCCAGCGCGACACCACGGGCAGGGTGGGCCCCAGCACGACACCACGGCAGTGTGGGCCCCAGCACGACACCACAGGCAGTGTGGGCTTCAGGCACTTGTATTTTGACATCTGCTCACACTACAGTGATTTGATTTGGTTCACAGAAACATATAAATCTACAGCACATTACAGGCCCTACAGCCCACAATGTTGTGCTAACCATGTAACCTGCACTAGAAGATGCCTAGAATTTCCCTACCGCATAACCCTCTATTTTTCCAAGTACAATGTACCTATCTAAGAGTCTCTTAAAACACCCTATTGTATCCCCCTCTACCACCATCACTGGCAGCCCATTCCATGCACCACCACTCTCTGTGTGTGAAAAACTTACCCCTGACATCCCCCTGTACCTACTCCCCAGCACCTTAAACCTGTGCCCTCTCATGTTAGCCATTTCAGCCCTGGGAAAAAACCCTTGTCTCTCCACACGTTCAATGCCTCTCATTATCTTGTACACCTCTATCAGGTCACCTCTCATCCTCCATCACTCCAAGAAGAAAAGGCCAAGTTCACTCACCTTATTCTCATAAGGCATGCTCCCCAATCTGGGCAACATCCTTGTAAATCTCCTCTGCACTCTCTCTGTAGTATCCACATCCTACCTGTAGTGGGGTGACCAGAACTGAGCACAGTACTCCAAGTGGGGTCTGACCAGGGTCCTATATAGCTGAAACATTACCTCATGGCTCTTAAACTCAATTCCACAGTTGACGAATGCCAGCACACCATACACCTTTTTAACAAAATTGTCAACCTGCGCAGCAGCTTTGAGTGTCCTATCGACACGGACCCCAAGATCTCATTGATCCTCCACACTGCCAAGAATCTTATCATTAATATTATATCCTGTCTTCAAATTTGACCTACCAAAATGAACCACTTCACTCTTATCTGGGCTGAATTCCATCTGCCACTTCTCAGCCCAGTTCTGCACCCTTGGATGTCCCGCTGTAACCTCTGACAACCCTCCATACTGTCCACAATACCCTAACTTTCATGTCATGAGCAAACTTACACACCCACCCTTCTACTTCCTCATCCAGGTCATTAATAAAAATCACAAAGAGAAGAGATCCCAGAAGAGATCCCTGTGGAACACCACTGGTCACCGTCCTCCATGCAGAATACGAATCATCCACAACCTCTCTTTGCCTTCTGTGGGAAGCCAATTCTGGATCCACAAAGCAAGGTCTCCTTGGATCCCATGCCTCATTTCTTTCTGAATGAGCCTCACATGGGGAACTTTATCAAATCCCTTACTGAAACCCATATACACTACATCGACTGCTCTACCTTCATCAATATGTTTTGTTACATCCTCAAAGAATTCAATCAGGATCATAAGGCACGACGTGCCCTTGAAAAAGCCATGCTGACTATCCCCAATCAGATATTTCTCTCCAAATGCTCATAAATCCTGCCTCTCAGGAACATCTCCAACAACTTGCCTACCACTGAAGTCAGACTCACTAGTCTATAAGTTTCTGGGTTTTCTCTACTCCCTTTTTCGAACAAGGCAACCTTCCAATCCTCTGATGTTTCTCCCATCCCCAATGATGATGCAAAGATCATTGCCAGTGGCTCAGCAATCTCCACCCTCACTTCCCACATTATCTCGTCTGGTCCTGGCAACTTATCTAACTTTAAAATTGGAAATTGGAGGCTTAAATTGGAAACAGATATTCTCAGGGAAAAGTACAGAAGAAATGTGGCAAATATGCATGGGATATTTGTGTGGGGTTCTGTATAGGTACGTTCCAATGAGACAGGGAAGTTATGGTAGGGTGCAGGAACCGTGGTGTACAAAGGCTGTAATAAATCTAGTCAAGAAGAAAAGAAAAGCTCACAAAAGGTTCAGACAGCTGGTAATGTTAGAGATCTAGAAGATTATAAGGCTAATAGGAAGGAGCTTAAGAAGGAAATTAGGACAGCCAGAAGGGGCCATGAGAAGGCCTTGGCGGGCAGGATTAAGGAAAACCCCAAGGCATTCTACAAGTATGTGAAGAGCAAGAGGATAAGATGTGAAAGAATAGGACCTATCAAGTGTGACAGTGGGAAAGTGTGTATGGAACCGGAGGAAATAGCAGAGGTACTTAATGAATACTTTACTTCAGTATTCACTATGGAAAAGGATCTCAGTGATTGTAGTGATGACTTGCAGCAGACTGAAAAGCTTGAGCATGTAGATATTAAGAAAGAGGATGTGCTGGAGCTTTTGGAAAGCATAAAGTTGGATAAGTCGCCAGGACCGAATGAGATATACTCCAGGCTACTGTGAGAGGCAAGGGAAGAGATTGCTGAGCCTCTGGCGATGATCTTTGCATCATCAATGGGGACAGGAGAGGTTCCAGAGAATTGGAGCGTTATGGATGTTGTCACTTTATTCAAGAAAGGGAGTAAAGATAGCCCAGGAAATTATAGACCAGTGAGTCTTACCTCAGTGGTTGGTAAGTTGATGGAGAAGATCCTGAGAGGCAGGATTTATGAACATTTGGAGAGGCATAATATGATTAGGAATAGTCAGCACGGCTTTGTCAAGGGCAGGTCGTGCCTTATGAGCCTGATTGAATTTTTTGAGGATGTGACTAAACACATTGATGAAAGAAGAACAGTGGATGTAGTGTATATGGATTTCAGCAAGGCATTTGATAAGGTAGCCCATGCAAGGCTTATTGAGAAAGTAAGGAGGTATGGGATCCAAGGGGACATTGCTTTGTGGATTCAGAACTGGCTTGCCCACATAAGGCAAAGTGTGGTTGTAGATGGATCATATTCTGCATGGAGGTCGGTGACCAGTGGTGTGTCTCAGGGATCTGTTCTGGGACCCTTACTCTTCGTGATTTTTATAAATGACCTGGATGAGGAAGTGGAGGGATGGGTTAGTAAGTTTTCTGATGACACAAAGGTTGGAGGGGTTGTGGATAGTGTAGAGGGCTGTCAGAGGTTACAGCGGAACATTGATAGGATGCAAAACTGGGCTGAGAAGTGGCAGATGGAGTTCAACCCAGATAAGTGTGAAGTGGTTCATTTTGGTAGGTCAAATATGATGGCAGAATATAGTATTAATGGTAAGACTCTTGGTAGTGTGGAGGATCAGAGGGATCTTGGGGTCTGAGTCCATAGGACGTTCAAAGCAGCTGTGCAGGTTGACTCTGTGGTTAAGAAGGTGTACGGTGTATTGGCCTTCATCAATCATGGAATTGAATTTAGGAGCTGAGAGGTAATGTTGCAGCTATATAAGACCCTGGTCAGACCCCACTTGGAGTACTGTGCTCAGTTCTGGTTGCCTCACTACAGGAAGGATGTGGAAACCATAGAAAGGGTGCAGAGGAGATTTACAGGGATGTTGCCTGGATTGGGGAGCATGCCTTATGAAAACAGGTTGAGTGAACTCGGCCTTTTCTCCTTGGAGTGACAGAGCATGAGAGGTGACCTGATAGAGGTGTGTAAGATGATGAGAGGCATTGATTGTGTGGGTAGTCAGAGGCTTTTTCCCAGGGCTGAAATGGTTGCCACAAGAGGACACAGGTTTAAAGTGCTGGGGAGCAGGTATAGAGGAGATGTCAGGGGTAAGTTTTTTACTCAGAGAGTGATGACTGTGTGGAATGGGCTGCCGGCAACGGTGGTGGAGGCGGATACGATAGGATCTTTTAAGAGACATTTAGATAGGTACATGGAGCTTAATAAAATAGAGGGCTCTAGGTAACCCTAGTAATTTCGAAGGTAGGGACATGTTCGGCACAACTTTGTGGGCCAAAGGGCCTGTATTGTGCTGTAGGTTTTCTATGTTTCTATGTGCTTAATACCTTTCAAAAGCTCCAGTACATCCTCTTTCTTAATGTCCATGCACTCAAGTGTTTCAGTGTGCTGTAAGTCATCCCCACAATTGCCAAGGTCCTTTTCACTGGTGAATACTGAAGCAAAGTATTCATTAAGTACCTCTGCTACCTCCTCCGACTCCATGCACGTTTCCACTATCGCACCTGACTGGTCCTATTCTCACATGGCTCATCCTCTTGCTCTTCACATACTTGGAGAATGTCTTGGGGTTTTCCTCAATCCTGCTCGCCAAGGCCTTCTCATTGCCCCTTCTAGCTCTCCTAATTTCATTTTTGAGTTCCTTCCTGGCACACTTGTAATTTTCTAGAGCACTAACAGTACCTAGAATCTTGAACCTTTCATAAGTTTTTCTTTTCTTTTTAACTAGATTTTCTACATCCTTTGTACACCATGGTTCCTTTGCCCTACCATCCTTTTCCCGCATCAATGGAACACATTTATGCAGAACACCACTCAAAAGTTCTCTACTGTTCAGAGTCTAAAGACTTCTCAGTTACACACAGTGAGGTTGATAAGCAGAGAATTTATCAACATACTCATCTTTCTCCCATCACTTTGTAACTCGTACCTTTGGGTTGTTTTGTATTTCACAAAGAGCTTTGTCTTTTCAGGGGACATTTGCATGAAGAACTCGGTTTAAACTAATCGGGGTTTTTACATAGGTTTGTAAGGAAAGAGTCAGCATCAAACTTGCATTGAAATCACACATCTTGTCATCTCGAGATCCCCCACACAAATCTACAAGGTGCTCAACAGTCAATGACTAATATTTTCCCGATATGGCTATTCTGCGGGGGCAGGAATCAAAATGCCAGATACACCTGGTGTTATCTTTCAATTAATGCGGCAGATGTGCAGATCAGCCTATTAAACTCATAAGATCCCACTGGCTGTGAGATATGAAGCCATAAGGACAGTCTTTGACAGTGCAGAGAAATGTGCCGCTTGTTGAGAATTCTGTCATGAAGAGCTTACACAGGATGGCAGGGTCTTTGGTGCTATGGGGAAAGCAAAGACCACAGGACATAGCAGCAGAATGAGGCCATTCTGCCCATTGAGCCTGCTCCACTATTCCATCATGGTGGATTTATTTTCCTTCTCAACCCCATTCTCCTGTCTTCTCCCTGTAACCTATGAAGCCTTGAATAATCAAGAACATATCAATCTCTGCTTTAAGTATACCCAATGACTTGGCCTCCACAGCCATCTGTGGCAACGAATACCAGATTCACCACTATCTGACTAAATAAATTCATCTTCATCTCTGTCATTGTATTCTGAGGCTTCTGGTCTAAGACTCCCCCGCTATAGGAAACATCCTCTACACATCCACTCTACGTAGCCTTTCAATATTCGATAAACTTCTATGCCCTTCTTAAACAAAAGAACAACGCTGTCATTCTCTGGGACCTTGCCTGGGGATAAAAGACAATATAGAAATGGAAACGTTCCCTTCTTTAATGCAACCCTTATTTGCGCCTTTAACAACATAGTCAGAATCCGAATCAAGTTTAATATCACTGGCATATACCATGAGATGTGTTGTTTTGCAGCAGCAGTACACCGTGATACATAATAAAAACTTTAATTACAATAAGACATATATTAAAAAAAGAAAATTAAATTAAATCTCCATTCATTCATTCATTCATGATCTGCAGTGATATATGATGTGGACAATCATGTCTTTCATTTGTCTTTAATCTGTAAACTTCTAATAAACTCTTCAAAATTTTTGCTTGTCTATCCCTTGATATAACTCATGAATGTCATGTGCTTTTGACCGCTACTATTTCTTCCATCAGTTTTTCCCATCACTGCAAGATGTTTGAACTTTTCTTTTCTCAGTACGTCCCAGAAATTCCAGCTGCCATTTCCTGATTGATGATGTCAGCTCTCTTCTTTTCCAGCTTTTCTCAATACATCCTCATCTGTTACTCTATCCTTCCGTGATATTTTCATCATTCTTCTCAAAGCCACATTTCTGCAGCTTCGTCTTCCCTCATTTTGGTTTGATATTGTCCAACATTCGCTTCCGTATGTTATTGTGGAATGAACGCCACACCGCAACATCCATAGAAATCATGTTATTCTTAGGTATGTGGCTCAAACTCTCAGACGTGCATTTAGCAATCCTAGTCGTCCTCCTAATTTCAAAATCAGCCCTACTGTCAGATATTATCATGCACCCTAAGTAATTGAACTTCCACGTTTGTTTCATCGTTTCCTTGTTCACTTTCAGCTCACACTTCTTCAGTTCTTTCTGTTTTGTGATGACTATAAATTCAGTCTTCTTGAAGTTGTGGTCCATCCGCTCTTTGCACTTTCTGCAACAAATTTCTCTAGTATTTCTTGAAGCTTCTCTTTAGAAGTATTTCTCAACACTGTGTCACCTGCATACTATAGGTTGTTCAAATTGTATCCACCAATTATCATGCCTGGATTATTGCTACTTCCGCTTCGAATTTTCCTGCTATAAAGGTTGAATAGGTTGGGAGAGAGAACACAACCCTGTCTGACTCTCCTCTTAATCTGGACAAAATCACTTGTCTCATTTTCAACTACATTAATAGTCATAGTCATAGTCATACTTTATTGATCCCAGGGGGAAATTGGTTTTCGTTACAGTTGTACCATAAATAATAAATAGTAATAGAATCATAAATAGTTAAATAGTAATATGTAAATTATGCCAGTAAATTATGAAATAAATCCAGGACCAGCCTATCGGCACAGGGTGTCTGACCCTCCAAGGGAGGAGTTGTAAAGTTTGATGGCCACAAGCAGGAATGACTTCCTATGACGTTCTGTGTTGCATCTCAGTGGAATGAGTCTCTGGCTGAATGTACTCCTGTGCCCACCCAGTACATTATGTAGTGGATGGGAGACATTGACCAAGATGGCTTGCAACTTAGACAACATCCTCTTTTCTGACACCACCGTCAGAGAGTCCAGTTCCATCCCCACAACATCACTGGCCTTACGAATAAGTTTGTTGATTCTGTTGGTGTCTGCTACCCTCAGCCTGCTGCCCCAGCACACAACAGCAAACATGATCGCACTGGCCACCACAGACTCATAGAATATCCTCAGCATCATCCAGCAGATGTTAAAGGACCTCAGCCTCCTCAGGAAATAGAGACGGCTCTGACCCTTCTTGTAGACAGTCTCAGTGTTCTTAGACCAGTCCAGTTTATTGTCAATTCGTATCTCCAGCTATTTGTAATCCTCCACCATGTCCACACTGACCCCCTAGATGGAAACAGGGGTCACCGGTACCTTAGCTCTCCTCAGGTCTACCACCAGCTCCTTAGTCTTTTTCACATTAAGTAAGCAGTGCAAAAAGTGAGGATTCATTGGTGAGAGCTCATGGGTTCATCGTCCATTCATAAATCTGGTGGTGGAGGGGAAGAAGCTGTTCCTGAAACATTGAGTGTGTCTTCAGCCTCCTGCATCTCCACCTTGATGGTAGCAATGAGAACAGGGCATGTTCTGGGTGATGGGGGGACTTTGTCACATTGTTCTCCCCCGATCAATTCCTCCTTCGAGCCTTTGGCTGTGTCCTGATATCCTGCTACTGACTCAATGCCAGCCGCAATGTAATGTTGTGATCACAGAGAGGGTGAGCGATTGTGAACCTGCAAAATTATGTTCTCCCTCTCAAATGTCTACACCTAGTGCTCAGTTTTTTTTGACAAAATAAACTAGAACCTCTAATAGCTGATGTTGTTAGATTCTGTTTCTGTCCCTGTTGCCAATTCTATCATTTCCCATCTCCCGAAGAGCTCCAAGTCTCCGGGAAGACAGATTGTCTACTGATACTGGTTCTGGAGCCAGCACTGACTTTCATCTGAAACAACATGAGGAATTATTTCCAGTGATGTAGGATCATCCTTGCAGAACAATGTCATAGCACCTTCGAGACCTTCAGCCCAAATAGACAATGCCAACCTGATATTCTGCCTAGTCCCATTGACATACACCTGGACCACAGCCCTCTGCACCCCTCTCACCCATGTATTTATCCAAACTTCTCTTAAATGCTTTTATCAACTTACATCAAACCTGCACCACTCTCCAATGACCCAAGCTGCAATGGCGTTGTGCTAGCCACTATGCTACCCTATCTCTTCTCCTCTATCTGATCTCCCCACCCACCATATGCAAAAGAGAGAAAATAAAACTGTGAGCATCTATTAATGAATACTTACTGTAATGATATCAGTTTGACAAATAGTGATCACAGTCCACACCAGCCTGTTCCTGGTGGAGGAAAGCAAACTAGGTTGAGCTACGTAGGCGGCCATTCCTCTGCTGTCAGTGAAGGAATTGTAAACTCTCACAGCACTTATTCATTCAAACTTTGTGAGGAAAGTTTTCAACCTAGTTCTTGTTGATTTTATGTGAAGAAAATTGTTTCATTTCCACAGTAGATTTTACAGAGAGCATCAGCTGGGAACTGACTTGTGTATCCTTGCTGGGAGAAACAGAACTCAGCAACTTATATACAGACATGCATAAAGATTCAGTTTTATATACTGGTTTTGCAAACTGTCCCAAGGTGTTTCTCTGCGAGATATTAAAGGAAATTATATGTTGAGCAACAAATTAAGGAGGCAGAACTGTTTACTGAAAAAGCCTGAGGAGCAGAGAAGGTTTACACGTGAAAGGATTTCCGAGCCCAAGGTAGATTAAATTGGAGCAGCAGATTTGGGGGAGAGATCACGAGGCAGCTTCAGAGATCTGTAGAGATGGAGGAGTCACAGACCTGTACAGTACAGGAACAGGCCCTTCGACTCATCACTAACCCTGTTTGCCCTAATTAGGACCCTATCCTTCTAAGCCTTACCAATCTGTGTCTGTCTAATTGCCTCTAAAACATTGTGACTGTAGCCAATTCCTCCACTCATCTGACAATGCAATTTCAATATCATCCTCCCTCTATTTAAAAAACATATCCCTCAGGTCCCCTTTAAATCTCCTTCCTCCTACCTTCAGCCTACAGAAGGGTGAGAACAGATATATTGCTCATCAGGAGAAGATTTGGATCAGTGATGGTTTGTCACCACCTGGTGGACTTAGGTAATGGAAAGAGCTTTGTCTGACCTTGGGTACACAGAGGATGGAGCCCTTGTTCCATGTAGGAAGAGATGGACCTGTGCTCACCATGCGTGACACCACATATGGCTCGAGGCAGGCAGAGTTTGGGAGACAGAAGGGGTCTATGGAGAACCATGACAGGGTCCAAAGACAGTGGTGTGGGCGTCCTGGTCAGCAGGAGGAAGGTTCTGCTCATCCAGCTCTGGGAAGTAAGTGGCTGGCAGCTTCAGGAGAGGCGGATGCTGAGTGCCCGCTACACAAAGAATGAGATGGAGGGAAAGGGATGTGGAGCTCTGTTGTAAGTGAGGAAACAGATTCGATAGGTCTCAAAGGCAAGGACTCTGGACACACAGTCTTGGCAGTAAAGGATTTTATTTACAGAAGACAAATGTGAGAAAATGGCAACAGAAGCAAATGCACATGTGCACAATTTACAGCAGTCATGGGGAAAGTCAGATCGGCAATAAAACACACGCAGACAATTAATAACGAACGTGGGAAAATCGCATGGAAACAAAGCATGCACACACACGCGCGCGCACACACACACACACACACACACACACACACACACACACACACACATACAACCAAGGGAAAAGTCAATACGATACCCGCCACCCCTTGCCAGCAGGGTTAAGCTGATTACAAAGGCCAATTGCCCAAGGCCAAGTACAAGGCTAATTAAAGGGGTCAATGGTTAGGTGTGCATTGATGGGTAAGGAGGAGTCAAACCTTGAGTGGCAGGTGGCGTGCCTTCCGACCAGGGAGTGGGCAGTGCTGTCACGTGACAGTCACGACCCCCCCCCCCAATACAAGCTCCCCTTCCCCAAACTGCAAATGAAATATAGCAGCTGGTATGCCTTCCTTGTAACTGCATCAATACGTTGAACCCAGGAAAGATCTTCAGAGAAGTTGACGGCTAGGAACTTGAAGCTGCTCACCTTTTGCACTGCTGGTCTCTCAGTGACCACTGGTGTGTATTCTCCCAACTTCCCCTTCCTGAAGTCCACAAACAATTTGATGTCTTCTTCTCATTGAGTGCAAGGCCGTTGTTGCACTTCCACTCAGCCAGCTGATCTATCTCACCCCCATACTCTACACCTGTATGACTGTACACGCGAAATGGGATGTCACCCGGGGATTTGTTCCTTTTCCAATCAAGGCTGATGTTCTGCCTCAGCTCCACTTCCCTGCCCCATTCCCATATCCCTGGACACAGGAGTAGAATTGGGCCATTCAGCCCATCGAGTCTATTCCACCATTCCATCATGGCTGATTTCTTATCCCTCTCAACCCCATTCTTCTACCTTCTCCCAAAACCTTTGATGCCCTGACTAATCAAAATCCTGTCAGCCTCCTCTTTAAATATACCCAGTGATTTGCCCTTTACGTGATTCCCTTCACATCCAGAAATATCAGCCGCGGTTTGCAGCAGGCCAGTGGAGCCCTGTGCAAACGTTGTTGGTTTCAGTGAGAACATCTCACCTCTGTAAACTTTAGAGAGCACAGATCTCACTTACTCAGCCTTGGACACACAGCAAACTTCCAGCCCAGGCACAGCCACTATGGCTGGTATATCATCAAACCACAAGACCAGAAGACTTGGGAGCAGAATTAGGCCATTCAGCCCATAAAATCTGCTCCACCATTCCATCATGACTGATCTATTATCCCTCTCAACCCCATTTTCCTACTTTCTCTCCATAACTTTTGATGCCCTTCCTAATCAAGAATCTATCAAGCTCTGCTTTAAATATACCCAATAACTTGGCTTCCAAAGCCATCTGTGGCAATGCATTCCACACATTCACCACCTTCTGGATAAAGAGATGTCTACTAATTTCTCTTCTAAAGGGACATCCCTCTATTCTAAAGCTGTGCCCTCCAGTCTTTTCTGAGGTAAGGAGATAACAGTTGTGCGTGTGTGATCTCAGCACAGAACCGTACAATTCCAGTTCAACACCCTAACCCTGTATCCACAACCTTTCATAAAGATCAATGTGCATACACCTTCCTACCTGCTTGCTGCTGCTACCCCACAGGCCCCACAGAACATCCACATTCACTACTCTCTTACCTTTGCATAATCTCAGTGCTGCAGGAACTCAGCAGGTCAGGCAGCATCTGTGAATGGGATTAGACGGTCAACATTTTGGACATTTTGGACTGATACCCTTCATCAGGACTCCCCTCCACAGACACTGCCTGACCTGCCCTGTTCCCCCAGCATTTTGTGTGCATTATTCTGGATTAACAGCTTCTGCAGAATTGCTTGTGTTCAAAAAGTACTCTGCTGTCTGCTTCATGCCCTGAAAGAGCCCTCACTTTCTTCCACATCTGCCATGTCTTCACTCACCAATGATGCTGGCCCAAACCTCCCTGACGTCTTCTCCTACTGACCATCCCATCCCTGAAGCCTGGAAACGTGAAACTTGATCCCCTCAGGGAAGAGTTGATACAGATGGTAAACAGAACAGAGCAGCCAGCCCTGTGGTACCCAGATTACAGCAAGTCAGCCTGAGCTGCCCTTTGGTACTCAACGTCACAGACCATCAGCCTGAAAACCCAGCCCTGTGGTACCCAGAGTCACAGCCCATTAACCTGATCAGCCCTGTGGTACCCAGAGTCACAGCCCGTTAACCTGATCAGCCCTGTGGTACCCAGAATCACAACCCGTTAACCTGAACAGTCCTGTGGTACCCAGAGTCACAGCCCATTAACCTGAACAGGCCCGTGGTACCCAGAGTCACAGCCCATTAACCTGAACAGGCCTGTGGTACCCAGAGTCACAGCCCATTAACCTGATCAGCCCTGTGGTACCCAGAGTCACAGCCCATTAACCTGAACAGGCCTGTGGTACCCAGAGTCACAGCCCATTAACCTGAACAGGCCTGTGGTACCCAGAGTCACAGCCCATTAACCTGATCAGCCCTGTGGTACCCAGAGTCACAGCCCATTAACCTGATCAGCCCTGTGGTACCCAGAGTCACAGCCCGTTAACCTGAACAGTCCTGTGGTACCCAGAGTCACAGCCCATTAACCTGAACAGGCCTGTGGTACCCAGAGTCACAGCCCATTAACCTGAACAGGCCTGTGGTACCCAGAGTCAAAGCTTATCAACCTGAACAGGCCTGTGGCACCCAGAGTCACAGCCCGTTAACCTGAACAGGCCTGTGGTACCCAGAGTCACAGTCCGTTAACCTGAACAGGCCTGTGGTACCCAGAGTCACAGTCCGTTAACCTGAACAGGCCTGTGGTACCCAGAGTCACAGTCCGTTAACCTGAACAGGCCTGTGGTACCCAGAGTCACAGCCCGTTAACCTGAACAGGCCTGTGGTACCCAGAGTCACAGCCCGTTAACCTGAACAGGCCTGTGGTACCCAGAGTCACAGTCCGTTAACCTGAACAGGCCTGTGGTACCCAGAGTCACAGCCCGTTAACCTGAACAGGCCTGTGGTACCCAGAGTTACAGTCGTTAACCTGAACAGGCCTGTGGTACCCAGAGTCACAGCCCATTAACCTGAACAGGCCTGTGGTACCCAGAGTCACAGCTTATCAACCTGAACAGGCCTGTGGTACCCAGAGTCACAGCCCATTAACCTGAACAGTCCTGTGGTACCCAGAGTCACAGCCCATTAACCTGAACAGGCCTGTGGTACCCAGAGTCACAGCCCGTTAACCTGAACAGGCCTGTGGTACCCAGAGTCACAGTCTGTGAACCTGAACAGGCCTGTGGTACCCAGAGTCACAGCCCATTAACCTGAACAGGCCTCTGGTACCCAGAGTCACAGCTTATCAACCTGAACAGGCCTGTGGTACCCAGAGTCACAGCCCGTTAACCTGAACAGTCCTGTGGTACCCAGAGTCACAGCCCATTAACCTGAACAGGCCTGTGGTACCCAGAGTCACAGTCTGTGAACCTGAACAGGCCTGTGGTACCCAGAGTCACAGCTTATCAACCTGAACAGGCCTGTGGTATCCAGAGTCACAGCCCATTAACCTGAACAGGCCTGTGGTACCCAGAGTCAAAGCCCATTAACCTGAACAGGCCCGTGGTACCCAGAGTCACAGCTTATCAACCTGAACAGGCCTGTGGTACCCAGAGTCACAGCTTATCAACCTGAACAGGCCTGTGGCACCCAGAGTCACAGTCCATTAACCTGAACAGGCCTGTGGTCCCCAGAGTCACAGCCCATTAACCTGAACAGGCCTGTGGTACCCAGAGTCACAGTCTGTGAACCTGAACAGGCCTGTGGTACCCAGAGTCACAGCCTGTGAACCTGAACAGGCCTGTGGTACCCAGAGTCACAACCTGTCAATGTGAGCAGTGAGACCTGCAAGTGAGGAGGTGTAGGGGAACGTGTTGCACTTGTTCCGCTTGCAATGATACATGCCAGGAGGGAGATCAGTGGGGAGGGATGAATGGACAAGGGAGTTGCATAGGGAGCAATCCCTGCAGAAAGCAGAAAGTGGAGGGGAACGGGGTAGGGAAAGATGTGCTTGGTAGGGGGATCTCATTGGTGGTGGTGGAAGTTACAGAGAATTATGTGCTGGACACGGAGGCTGGTAGGGCGCTAGGTGATGACATGAGGGACCCTATCCTTGATAGGGTGGTGGGAGGATGGGATAAGAGCAGATGTGTGTGAAATGGAAGAGATGCGGTTGAGGGCAGCGTTGATTATGGAGGAAGGGAAGCCTCTTTCTTTGAAGAGGGAGGACATCTCCTTTGTTCTGGAGTGCGAAACCTCATCCTGAGAACGGATGCAGAATTGAGAGAAATGGATAGCATTTTACAAGTAACAAGGTGGAAAGAGGCATAGTCCAGGTAGCTGTGAGAGTCCGTAGGTTTATAAGAGGTATCAGTAGATAAACTGTCTCCAGGGATAGAGACTGAGAGATTGAGAAAGGGGAGGGACATGTTGGAAATGGGCCGGGTAAATTTGAGGGCAGGGTGGAAGTTGGAAACAAAGTTGATGATGTGGACGAGCTCGGCATGGGTGCAGGAAGCGGCAGTAATGCAGTCGTCGATGCGGCGTATCCATCCTGTAAGTTCGTTTTGTTCTGTACGCTATGTATCTATTGTCACCTTCCAAATTTTAATGCCAGAAAGAGTAAAATCAAAGGATATTGAACAAAAATGAGATTATAATTCCCTGAGTTATTAAATGGGATTTATTGATTCAGTGCAAATTGCACAGTGCAACTTTGATTTGCAGGTTGAACTTGACTCAATCCAACTCACCTGGCTGGCAATAATTCTTCAACCGCCTTGATGTGAAGAATATATGAGGTTGTTTATTATACCCCCAAAAAAATGCAAAATGCCTCCTGAGACTATTTAAGAAACGGGAGAGAATCAGTAAAGAGGAGAAAGCTACTGAGGAAGAAACCACAACTGTTGGGAGCCATTGCCCTCTTCCTCCCCACGAACCTTATCAATAGACATGGCACACCCAGAGGAACCAGCCCTTGTGAAGGATAGAGCAGCCTGTAGGAACTGCATGAAAGTATTTAATATTGAGACTCTCGGTCCTAGTGAAGAACATATCTTGCTTTGTTTTGGAGAATTTTTGGTCATTGCAAACAATTCACCTTTAGCTTGGCCTTGTGTCGATATCAGCTGTGTGAGTGTGAATGTGTTATTCAATTCCACAGTTAAACAGCCTTGCCCAGTGACGACCAAAAATGCTCTCAATATCTCTGCACTCAGTTAGCTTTCATCCCTCATGTGTGGGAGGTGGAGGGGAGATGTTCACAACTAGGGTTCATTTTCCCTCGTTCCGCAGCTCAGAAAACAACAGCGTCACGGATTTCTAGAAGACTGAGACACAAGGTCAATGGTAGCCTTGGTGAGTGGGGCAACTAAGTTACAGCCGGACTTCACAAAGGTCCGGAGGGAAGTCGGAGAAAGTAAGAGACTGCATCCAGATTAAACTGGGTGCAG
Organism: Mobula hypostoma; assembly: GCF_963921235.1. NCBI lineage: Eukaryota > Metazoa > Chordata > Chondrichthyes > Myliobatiformes > Myliobatidae > Mobula > Mobula hypostoma. The sequence continues at coordinate 1,464,765 of NC_086114.1, read as the reverse complement.
AAGGAGGAATAAAGGTTTTTAAAAGGATCAGTGAATAATTATGTTTTGAAGATTTGGCAGATGCTGGAAATGTTGATCAACATACAGAAGGTGCTGGAGGAACTGTGTCTTTGGGGGGGATTATTTTGGGCTGAGACCTTTCATCAAGACTGGAAAGGAAGAGGGCAGAAGCCAGAATAAGAAGGTGGGGGAGAGAGAGTGGGAGGAACACAAACTGGCCAACAACAGGTCACTGTCACAGAGGGGAGCAGTGAGATAGCAGCCAGTCTGATCGAACTCGCACGGAAGGGAAGAGGAAAGCTTCACCAGGGTAGGTATACCTCAAAGGAACCCCACAACGGATCAGCAAAACGGAATGACAGGAGATCTTGCAGATGCCCGAAATCAAAATAATTATTTTGGAATGTCTATTTCAACTCCCGCTGAATATAGTTTATTCTTTGAAGGGTGAGAGCCCACAGCTCACTCCGCCCGCTCTCAGGGCTGCAACAATCGAGTGGCTTCACAAAATAATGTAAATGTTAGAGTCCTAATGCGATTAACAACCTACCCAATCTTCTGTGGTGATTCGGCAATGTGGAGGATCAGAGGGATCTTGGGGTCCGAGTCCATAGGACACTCAAAGCTGCTGCGCAGGTTGACTCTGTGGTTAAGAACACATGCGGCGCATTGGCCTTCGTTAATCGTGGGATTGAGTTTAAGAGCCGAGAGGTAATGTTACAGCTATATAGGACCCTAGTCAGGCTCCACTTTGAGTACTGTGCTCAGTTCTGGTCACCTCACTACAGGAAGGATGTGGAAACCATAGAAAGGGTGCAGAGGAGATTTACAAGGATGTTGCCTGGATTGGGGAGCATGGATAATGAGAATAGGTTGAGTAAACTTGTCCTTTTCTCCTTGGAGTGACGGATGATGAGAGGTGACCTGTATAAGAGGATGAGAGGCATTGATTTTGTGGATAATCAGAGGCTTTTTCCCCAGGGTTGAAATGACTAACACAAGAGGGCACAGGTTTAAGGTGCTTGGAAGTAGGTACAGAGGAGATGTCAGGGGTAAGTTTTTTACGCAGACAGTGCTGAGTGTGTGGAATGGGCTGCCGGTGACGGTGGTGGAGGCGGATACAATAGGGTCTCTTAACAGACTCCTGGACAGGTACATGGAGCTTAGAAAAATAGAGGGCTATGGGTAACCCTATGTAATTTCTGAAGTAAGTACATGAATAAATCAAGAAAGGTAGTGCACCCGTGGCTGACAAGAGAAATTAGGGATAGTATCAATTCCAAAGAAGAAGCATACAAATTAGCCAGAGAAAGTGGCTCACCTGAGGACTGGGAGAAATTAAGACTTCAGCAGAGGAGGACAAAGGGCTTAATTAGGAAAAGGAAAAAAGATTATGAGAGAAAACTGGCAGGGAACATAACAACTGACTGTAAAAGCTTTTATAGATATGTAAAAAGGAAAAGACTGGTAAAGACAAATGTAGGTCCCCTACAGACAGAAACAGGTGAATTGATTATGGGGAGCACAGACATGGCAGACCAATTGAATAATTACTTTGGTTCTGTCTTCACTAAGGAGGACATAAATAATCTTCCAGAAATAGTAGGGGACAGAGGGTCCAGTGAGATGGAGGAACTGAGTGAAATACATGTTAGTAGGGAAGTGGTGTTAGGTAAATTGAAGGGATTGAAGGCAGATAAATCCCCTGGGCCAGATGGTCTGCATCCCAGAGTGCTTAAGGAAGTAGCCCAAGAAATAGTGGATGCATTAGTGATAATTTTTCAAAACTCGTTAGATTCTGGACTAGTTCCTGAGGATTGGAGGGTGGCTAATGTAACCCCACTTTTTAAAAAAGGAGGGAGAGAGAAACCGGGGAATTATAGACCGTTTAGCCTAACGTCGGTGGTGGGGAAACTGCTGGAGTCAGTTATCAAAGATGTGATAACAGCACATTTGGAAAGCGGTGAAATGATCGGACAAAGTCAGCATGGATTTGTGAAAGGAAAATCATGTCTGACGAATCTCATAGAATTTTTTGAGGATGTAACTAGTAGAGTGGATAGGGGAGAACCAGTGGATGTGGTATATTTGGATTTTCAAAAGGCTTTTGACAAGGTCCCACACAGGAGATTAGTGTGCAAACTTAAAGCACACGGTATTGGGGGTAAGGTATTGATGTGGATAGAGAATTGGTTAGCAGACAGGAAGCAAAGAGTGGGAATAAACGGGACCTTTTCAGAATGGCAGGCAGTGACTAGTGGGGTACCGCAAGGCTCAGTGCTGGGACCCCAGTTGTTTACAATATATATTAATGACTTGGATGAGGGAATTAAATGCAGCATCTCCAAGTTTGCGGATGACACAAAGCTGGGTGGCAGTGTTAGCTGTGAGGAGGATGCTAAGAGGATGCAGAGTGACTTGGATAGGTTGGGTGAGTGGGCAAATTCATGGCAGATGCAATTTAATGTGGATAAATGTGAAGTTATCCACTTTGGTGGCAAAAATAGGAAAACAGATTATTATCTGAATGGTGGCCGATTAGGAAAAGGGGAGGTGCAATGAGACCTGGGTGTCATTATACACCAGTCATTGAAAGTGGGCATGCAAGTACAGCAGGCGGTGAAAAAGGCGAATGGTATGCTGGCATTTATAGCAAGAGGATTCGAGTACAGGAGCAGGGAGGTACTACTGCAGTTGTACAAGGCCTTGGTGAGACCACACCTGGAGTATTGTGTGCAGTTTTGGTCCCCTAATCTGAGGAAAGACATCCTTGCCATAGAGGGAGTACAAAGAAGGTTCACCAGATTGATTCCTGGGATGGCAGGACTTTCATATGATGAAAGACTGGATGAACTGGGCTTGTACTCATTGGAATTTAGAAGATTGAGGGGGGATCTGATTGAAACGTATAAAATCCTAAAGGGATTGGACAGGCTAGATGCAGGAAGATTGTTCCCGATGTTGGGGAAGTCCAGAACGAGGGGTCACAGTTTGAGGATAAAGGGGAAGCCTTTTAGGACCGAGATTAGGAAAAACTTCTTCACACAGAGAGTGGTGAATCTGTGGAATTCTCTGCCACAGGAAACAGTTGAGGCCAGTTCATTGGCTATATTTAAGAGGGAGTTAGATATGGCCGTTGTGGCTACGGGGGTCAGGGGGTATGGAGGGAAGGCTGGGGTGGGGTTCTGAGTTAGATGATCAGCCATGATCATAATAAATGGCGGTGCAGGCTCGAAGGGCCGAATGGCCTATTCCTGCACCTATTTTCTATGTTTCTATGTTTCTATGTTCGGCACAGCATTGTGGGCCGAAGGGCCTGTATTGTGCTGTAGGTTTTCTATGTTTCTATGTTTCTAATCGACTTTACAGAGCAACCTCGAACTGAGGACCGACACTGTCTCCCAACACTGGAGTTAAACACCCCGCACCAACTCTCTGCAGCTCTGAATGTCCTTGTCATCTTTACATCTGGTCATCATAACAAGGGCTTTGAGCTCTACTCAGGGATCCAGGCTCTCTTATGTTCTTTTACCAGGGGCGCCTTCGCCAGCCTGTCCATTTGCATTCAACACGAAGGCAGCGGCACCTCTGTCTACAAATGGCAACGTGTAATGTTGGCAGAAGAACACTTAAGCCGCACATTCTCCTCTCTCAGCACCATTCCCTCGGCCCTACCGATCCCTCGGTTCCGCTTCTTCGTCCCTCACGCTCCCTCGGCCCTCGCACTCCCTCAGTGCCCCTCCTTCAGTCCTCGTGGAGTGGGCCGTGGCGGTGAACGAGTTAAAGGATTAACAAGAGAGCTGAAATTTACCCGTGGATCTGCTCCGGAGAAGGCAAAGGGTTTGATGCTGCCCCCTGTATGAGCTACACTGGCGCAGGATGATAAAGAACAGTTTCGCAGCACAAAACAGGCTATTCGGCCCGTCTCGTCGGTGCCGACTCTCCTGTGGTTCCGCACGAACACCATTTCCCATGCCTGGCCATTTCAGTGTTAGTCCAGATGTGTTAAACTCCGAGAGGGTTTCCGACTCCCCCTCCCGCCCCTCAGGGGAAAGCCTCAGCCCGCGCTCCTGGCGAAGGTTGTTTTAAAATCATAGAATACTGTTACATGGCATTTAATAAAGATTATCTGAGCGAGAACTCCTTAAAACTGTGCCGTTCAATGTCCGCGTTAAGATATTACGAGAAATTATTATTGTAGATGTGGAATAATTAACGCATCGCATTCTACTTGTAGTGGTTTGTAAAGTAATCTATTATAAGTGATCATAACGATTTTTAAAAATTGACCTTGTTACGGAGCGGCTCCACATCACTGCAGATTTGTCTCAGCCTCAGCAAGCCTTCGAAACTCTCGCTGACCCAGTGACTGAAAAACCGGCAGACACTGTGCTTACTGTCCGCTGGGTTTAATCTGCTTCTCTCACACATACATACACACACACAGACACACACACACACTCACACAGTCACACATACACACACACACACACACACACACACACTCACACACACACACACACACACACACACTCACACACACACACACACACACACACACACACAGTCACACACACACACACACTCACACAGTCACACATACACACTCACACACACACTCACACACACTCACACAGTCACACATACACACACACTCACACACTCACAGACACACACACTCACACACACACACACACACACACACACAGTCACACACACACACACACTCACACAGTCACACATACACACTCACACACACACTCACACACACTCACACAGTCACACATACACACACACTCACACACTCACAGACACACACACTCACACACACTCACACAGTCACACATACACACACTCACACAGTCACACACTCACACTCACGCACACACACACACTCACACACACACAGTCACACATACACACACGCACACTCACACAGTCACACTCACACACACACACACACTCACACAGTCACACATACACACACACTCACACACACACACTCACACTCACGCACACACAGTCACACATACACACACACGCACACTCACACAGTCACACTCTCACACACACACACACTCACACACTCACACTCATACACACACTCACACAGTCACACATACACACACACACTCATACACAGACACAGACACACACAGAAACACACTCTCACACACGCATATTCACACACACGTACACACACTCAAATACACTCTCATACACACGCTCACACAGACACATGCACATACACCTACACACACACTTTCACATACACTCACACACATCACAAACACACTTACACACACACACATAAACACACGCGCGCACATTCACGCATACACACATATACCCTTACAGACATACATAATCTCTCACGCTCACACAAACACAGACACATATACACACGCATGCACACACTCACAAAACACACTCGCTCGCACAGACATACACACCCTCTCACAATTACATACACACACACAAACACAGACACACATAAACATAGAGGCACACACACTCGCATTCAGACACACACATACACACTTACATACACATAAACACACTCACACGAACTCACGCACATAATCACACACATATACACATACACTTACACACAAACACACACTTTCTCACAGACACACATTTACACACACTTACACACAAATACTCACACACTCACACTCTCTCACAAAATTATAGACACACACTCGCAGACTTGCACGCACACTCTTCACACGTGCACTTGCACAGGTGCACGCATATACACACACACATTCACACTCTCACATAATCACACAGACACACACCTGCACACACAAAGATACAAGTTCATACACACACAAACAAGCACATTGGTCACACACACTGTCACAATCACTCACACAAACACACACCTACACACATACAAAGATACACGCTCATACACACACAAGCACACAGTATCACAATCACTCACACATGCACACACACATAAACAATCAGACAGAAACACACCTGCACACACGTGCAAAGATACACACACACACACACACACACACACACACACACACACACTAAGGGTCAGGACGATCATCCCGAGGAAGAAGCGCACCAACACTTCACCAAATCCTCCATCAACAGAAAATCGACCATGGTGGGATTGACCAACGGGTGTGGCAGCGGATAACTCCCACAGCGGGACAGGGATATTTCCGTATTTCCGGGTAAATTCCCCTACTGGGGCAGGGATATTTTCACTGACAATTTTCACGTTCCGATATTCACCGAATGTCGGCGGTTGGAGATACTCCGCCATCCTGAACTGAACGGAGAAAACTGATGCCGTGGGAAGAACGGTTCTCTGCCTGTGACTGCCCGGGGAGCTGTCCCGCTTTCTGAAGCTATCCGACTTTATTTGACAGTAAATCTGGCGAATCAAAGCCGAAAACACCTGGAATTCCCCACGGTTGGGCAGCGTCGGCGAAGAGAGAAACTGAGAAAAGTTAACTCTCCCTGCACAGACGCTGCCCGACCTGGTGAGAATGACCAGCTCCGGTTTTGCGCTCCCAGCCTCAGCAGTTATAATATGTTTTGCGCTGAATATTCCCTTTTGGAGATCTCCCTCCACGATCGAACTGGACACTGAGGGCTTCGGTCATCTCTGCACCTGTACGCAATGGTCAGTACTACAGATGGACACTAGTCTGGGTTGCAGGCGGTAAGAGCGGTCGGAGGCTGCATGAACATTGTGGAATTTTGCGATCACTGGGAGTCCTGCTTTTCACAGAGTTTCTTTTGCTGTTTTCATCGAGATAACTATATTAAACGTACAGCCCTCATGTAATGCCAGAGGGTTGCGTGCGTCATACCCTCCCCAATCCCCCTCCGGAAAAGCAAGCAGCAGCTGGGACAGTTCACTCTGCGCAATCCCCCACCCCCACCCCCGCCCACCTCTCTATATAAGCCGAGGAGCGCGCCGGCTCCGCACTCGCGAGCACGGCCGGAACAGAAACATGAGCTACGGCTGGCAGTCGCATTCCTACCGCACCGAGCCCGCCCGCAACCTGGCTCGGCACCTGGGCTCCTCGCTGTCGGCGCCTCTGCCCCACAGCTGGGCCAGGGAAAGCGGCGCCGTCTCCTTGTCCAAGCGCAGCGGCCGCGGCCACAAGTCCTCGGCCAGCCTGGCGCTCGCCATGCCGGTTTCCTTCGGCGAGGGTAGCAGGGCGGTCGGTTTGAACGAGAAGCAGCAGATGCAGGGTCTGAACGACCGTTTCGCCGGCTACATCGAGAAGGTGCGTCAGCTGGAACTGCAGAACCGCGGGCTGGAAGCGGAGATCGCGCAGGTGAGGCAGCGGCAGTTGTCGCCGTCGCGGCTGGCCGTTGCCTTCGAGCCTGAGCTCCGCCAGCTCCGCCAGCTGCTGCAGGACGTGGAGCGGCAGAAGGCTCACCTCCAGCTGGAGAGGGAGCGGCTGGCAGACGACCTCCACCTCCTCAAGGGCAAGTGCGAGGACGAGGCGAGGCTCAGGGAGCAACTGGATGTAGGCGCCCGACTCCTCAGGAAGGAGGGCGAGGACGCTGAGAGACTCAAACTGCAGCTGGAAAAGAAGGAGCGCACTCTGGCCGAAGAGATTGCCCTCCTGAAGGCCACCCACCAGAACGATGTGGCCGAGCTCCTCTCGCAACTGCACGCGTCCCAGGTCACCGTGGAGCCCAAAGAGTTCGCCAAGGCCGATCTGACGGCGGCTCTGAGAGAGATCCGGGCGCAGATGGAGGGCTACACCAGCGCCAATCTTCAGCATACCGAGGAGTGGTTCCGCTGCAGGTTTGCAGAGCTTAGTGAAGCCGCCGAGATCAACAACGAAGCCCTGCAGAGCCGTCGGCAAGAGATCAGCGAATACCGCCGGTTGCTGCAGTCCAAGAGCATCGAACTGGAGACTGTGCGCGGAACCAAGGAGTCCCTGGAGAAACAGCTGAGCGACATCGAGGAGAGACACGACGCCGAGCTGCTGCAGTACCAGGTGAGAGCGTCGGCCGCCTGCGCCAACTCTTCTCCGGCATTCAGCTAGTAACTTTTCCAACTGCGTCTTTTGTCTTCCAGGACACTATCCATCAGCTGGAGAACGAGCTCAAAAGCGCAAAGTGGGAAATGTCCCATCATCTGAGGGAATATCAGGATCTGCTGAATGTCAAAATGGCCTTAGATGTGGAAATTGCCTCCTACAGGTGGGTGTGACTGTAACCTACAGGTAGATGTGACTGCAACCTGCGGGCAGGTGTGACTAATCTACAAGTGAGGCTGTAACCTTTGGGTAGGTGTGATTATGACTTCAGGGTGGGGGTACAGGTAGGTGTGACTGTAGCCTCTAGCTGGACAACTGTATCAGGTAGTCTCGGTCTGCACCAAGTTCAGGAGCGATCACGGGCAGATCGTACACCAACACCAAACAGTGAGAAAGGCGGTGCGTTTTCTGAAAAGGGTGATCTGTTACTCCGCCGACTCCCCACAACCACCCCCCCCCCTTATTTCTTAAGGTGATCTTCAAACCTGAAAAAGCAATAAAACCTGAGGGATTTATTTCTGTCCCTGGTTTGATCTGCAGCTCTCCGTCGGGATTTAGTACACGAGCAGTCTCACCTACAGCCGACAGATCCTCGAAACTCAACAATCGGGTGCCCAGTTTCCAGTACAGCCGAACTGGCCCTATACAGTCCCACAAGGAAAGGTAGATTTACGAAACGGTTAAAGCCGTAGCAACGGGGATGTAGAAAGAGCGGAGAACATTCTCCCCACAGACAGTGCCCTTCTCTGGGATACACAGAGTCCCGTTACACTGCAATGTTTAACTGACCCGGAACCTGCGGTATACCGAACTCCCCCGCCCTGTATAAATCGGGTAAATACAGATCCCCGCTCTCATCCCTCCAACCACCGCGGTGCAGAGGGTGGGTTGGGGGGTCGCCTAGCGATGCACACAACCACCCCCGCCGAGCGGAGTCTCGGATCATAAAGATCAGCCGGTGCCTTTAATGATCAAAATTGCCAGAAACTGCATTCACTGTCGCCAGTAAATTCACGCTGCCGGGGGGTCGATGATAGGGTGGGTGATGGGGGTCGAGCCAGTGGGTCGGTGCCGGGGTAAACGGGTATGAAGGAGCAGCGGGTCTCGTCTGGAGAAGACGCTCTCTGATCAGATTCTCAAGCAAAGGAAAATAGGCACCGGCTGCAGGACCCTGGACAGATAACGAACGGACCTTCCCTGGTGTATTGAGTTACCGAGAGCTGGTGTAGCGACCTCCTCCCCTTCTATTTGCAGAGTTTCCACAAGAGCCTCCCGGGTTCCGAGTGAAATCACTCCTACCACCTCCTCTCTGGGAACAAACACGCAGACCCCACCAGTCCTCATCCGCAACGTCCCGGGTACCATTGAACCAGTGGGGAGCCCCACCGCCCTTTGAGTGAAAGGGTTTACAGAAATAATCACATTCTCCAACTTTTCAAAGTTCAAAGTAATTTATTATCAAAGTACATGTCACATACAACCCTGAGATGAATTTTCTTGCAGGCATACTCAATAAAACCAATAACCATAATAGAATCAATGAAAGTCCGCACCAACAGTCGGACAACCAGTGTGCAAAAGGCTCTGATAAAATTCAACTCGCATCGAACTTCCTCAGCGTCCAGGGCCACACTGTCAGCGCGGGGATTTGGAAAAAGTAGCAGAATTCTGCCCCCTCCCCAGTGCATTCCATACATCTACACCCCCACACCCCACACATCTTCACCCAACAAACCAGCATATCTACACCCCGTACCCCACACCCCCACACATCTACACCCATCAAACCACCATATCTACACCCCATACCCCACACAAATCTACACCCCACACCCCACACCCCCACACAACTGCGCTCCACATACATCTACACCCTCACAAATCTACATCCTCCACACACATCTACACCCCACGTATCCACACATCTTCACCCCAAACACTTCCACACACACCACACATCTACACCCAACTCATCTACACCACCACACATCTATACCCCACAAATCCACCACACATCTACACCCCACACCCCTCCACACAACTGCACTCCACAAACCACCATATCTACACCCCATACCCCACACAAATCTACACCCCACACCCCACACACAACTGTACTCCACAAACCACCATATCTACACCCCATACCCCACACAAATCTACACCCCATACCCCACACACAACTGCACTCCACAAACCACCATATCTACACCCCATACCCCACACAAATCTACACCCCATACCCCACACAAATCTACACCCCACACCCCACACACAACTGTACTCCACAAACCACCATATCTACACCCCATACCCCACACAAATCTACACCCCACACCCCCACATAACTTCACCCAACAAACCACCTTATCTACACCCCATACCCCACACAAATCTACACCCATACCCCACACAATTCTACACCCCACACCCCACACAAATCTACACCCCACACCCCCACACATCTGCGCTCCACATACATCTACACCCTCACAAATCTACATCCCCCACACACATCTACACCCCACGTATCCACACATCTTCACCCCAAACACTTCCACACACACCACACATCTACACCCAACTCATCTACACCTCCACACATCTATACCCCACAAATCCACCACAAATCTACACCCCACACACCACCACACATCTTCACCCAACAGACCACCATATCTACACCCCATACCCGACACAAATCTACACCCCACACCCCCACACAACTGCACTCCACAAACCACCATATCTACACCCCATACCCCACACAAATCTAAACCCCACACCCCACACACAACTGCACTCCACAAACCACCATATCTACACCCCGTACCCCACACCCCCACACATCTACACCCATCAAACCACCATATCTACACCCCGTACCCCACACCCCCACACAACTTCACCCAACAAACCACCTTATCTACACCCCATACCCCACACAAATCTACACCCATACCCCACACAAATCTACACCCCACACCCCACACCCCCACACAACTGCACTCCACATACATCTACACCCTCACAAATCTACATCCTCCACACACATCTACACCCCACGTATCCACACATCTTCACCCCAAACACTTCCACACACACCACACATCTACACCCAACTCATCTACACCTCCACACATCTATACCCCACAAATCCACCACACATCTACACCCCACACCCCTCCACACAACTGCACTCCACAAACCACCATATCTACACCCCATACCCCACACAAATCTACACCCCACACCCCACACACAACTGTACTCCACAAACCACCATATCTACACCCCATACCCCACACAAATCTACACCCCACACCCCACACACAACTGCACTCCACAAACCACCATATCTGCACCCCGTACCCCACACCACCACACATCTTCACCCAACAGACCACCATATCTACACCCCATACCTCACACAAATCTACACCCCACACCCCACACATCTTCACCCCAAACACTTCCACACACACCACACATCTACACCCAACTCATCTACACTCCACAAATCCACCACAAATCTACACCCCACACACCACCACAAATCTACACCCCACACACCACCACAAATCTACATCCCACACACCACCACACATCTGCACCCCACACATCTACACCCAACTCATCTACACCCCACACATATCTACACCTCCACAAATCTACACCCCACACACCACCACAAATGTACATCCCACATATCCACACATCTACACCCACGTCCCACAGCTTCTATGCCCCACTCATCTACAGCTCCATAAATCTACACACCACCCCACACACCCCCAACAAATCTACCCCCATACGCCCCCATAAATCTTCAACTCTCACCCACACACATCTGCACCCGAACACATCTACACCCCACAATTTTACACCCCCCCCCACACCCACACATTTATACTCCACACATCTACAATCCACACATCCCCACACCCACACAACTACATCTTCACAAATCTACAGCCCACTCATTTACACACACCCACACATCTACATCTCCAGACATCTACACACCACCCCACCCATCTACACCCCCACACAATCACACACATCTACACTTCACCCCACACAATCCCACAAATCTACTCCCATACACCCTCATAAATCTTCAACCCTTACCTGCACACTTCTATACCCACACACATCTACACCTGTACACATCTACAAACCACACCCACACACATCTACACCTACACACGTCTGCAACCCACACATCTACACCCAACACACCTGATTCCACACACACACACCCACACACCCACACACCCACACATCTACACTCCACATCCCACTCATTTACACCCCACACACCCACACAGAACTACAACCCCACACATCTACACCCCACAGCCCTATACTCTACATCCCACACACCCACACACATCTACAACCCCAGACTCCCACACATCTACACCCCACATCCCACTCATCTACACCTTCACACATCTACACCCCACACATCTACATTACACACACACACACACACACACACACATACAATCTACAACCACAGACTCCCACACATCTACACCCTGCACATCTACATTACACACACACACCCACACACATCTACATTCCCACACACACCCACACATCTACACTCCACATCCTACTCATTTACACCCCCACACCCACACAGAACTACAACCCCACACATGTACACCCCACACATCCCTACACATTTGCACTGCTCCACACTCTACATGGGAACGCTGGTGTACTGGGGCTCTGAGCACTTTCATGAAACACGAAGAGGGAATGTGAGGTGGAGGAGGGGGTGGTGGTCATTCTTGGCATTTGGTCTACCCATGGTGCAGGTTTAGGGCTTAGGGAGTGACTCACTGGCTCGTAATGAAGGGAACATGAAGGCAGAAGCTCCCAGTAACAAGGTGACTATGTTGGCTTTGGAATCACAAAGTGGTTCACCACATCATAACAGTAACAAACTATCTCTCTCTCTCTCTCTCTCTCTCTCTCTCTCTGTTTTTCTCCATCTGTCTGTCTGTCTGTCTGTCTCTCTCCTGTGTTAAGGAAACTGCTTGAAGGGGAGGAAACTCGGTTCGGGTCCATTGCAGGGACCTTCACTCCTCCCTCCTACACCTACAGGCAAACTCAGTCCCTGACCCATACCGTGTACACCCCGACCAAAGCCAAGCGCACCCCCAGCAAAGCTGCTCCTCAGTACAAATTTGTGGAAGAGATTATCAGCGAAACCACGAAGGAAGTTGACATGTCAGACCTAGAGGACTCGGTCCTCAGAGTGATCTCTGAGAGCTCAGGGGGAAAACCTGATGAAGAAGGAGATGAAGACAAGGATGAGGTGACCACAGTTGAAGCCTCTGATGAAGAGGAGGCTGAAAGGAGGAGTGAACCTAACGAAGAAAGCGTGGGAGAAGGAGGCACAGAGAGTAAAGAAGGAAGGGTGGAGAGGAAAGGGTCTGAGAAAGAGGAAGCTCCAACTAAAAAAGAAAGTAGTGTAGCCACAATGTCGGATGAAGAGCCTGGCCGTGGAAAGGATAGTGAAGAGCATGGTGCTGCAGGAAGAGAAGCCTCCAAGGAGGAAGCTGCAGAAAGTGAAGAGGCAAGAGAGGAAGAGAGCACCAAGAGAGAACAGTCTGGAACAAGCAAAACCATGGGTTCGGCTGAACAACAAAGCCAAATAGAGAGGGAAAGCAATGATGAGAAGATGTCAGTGGACAGAAAAACAGATAAGGAAAATGTGATTGTAAAAATAGAGTCTGAGCAGCAAGAAAGAGCCAAAGCTGAAGAGATGAGTGACAGTGTGACACAAACAGTGGCCCAGCAGGCTCAGTCTGAGCAGGGAGATGCTGAAGAGGAAAGGAATGGTAAGGAACAGGGTAAAGAGCATGGACCTCAACAGAAAGACAAGCTCAAAGAAACGAGCCATAAAGAGGCATGTCCTGTTGAAGCTGAAGATGAAAAGCAAGAGGATAAAGTAGAGCAGGAACTACAGAAACCCAAAGAGGAGACAAAAGGAGATGAGAAAAGAAGGGTGCAAAAGCCAGCAAAAGAAAGCCAAATGCAGAAAGTGAAATTTCAAAGCAATGAAGCAGAGAAGACAGAAGAGTCTGAGAGGAGAGAAACCCCCAGTGGACTGACAAAGGGAGAGATAAAGGCAGATGTGCTGAAGGAGCAGAAGGAGAAAGGAGGCAAGCAAGAGAAGGAAGTATCAACACGGGAAGAAAAGGAGAGTGAGAAAGGTAAGAGAGGAAGTGAGGAACGAGGAGATAAAAGCATCGGGAAAGCAGAAGGGAAAGTCGCAGGCGATGCTCCCGAAAGCAAGAGCACCCAGTCAGGAGAGAGAAGCCCAGAAGCTGTCACAAACGGGTTGGACATCAAGTTGGAGAAAGATGAAATGGAAGGTGAAACTGACAAGAAAGTGACAAAAACCTTGACAGAGATCACTGAAAAATGTGCTGAGAAAACCACTGAGAGCAACGAGGACAAACTCTCAGTTACCAGTGCAGTGAGGAAGACAGTGAATGAAGTCATTGGAAGAGAAGAGAAGACCACCAGCTCAGATTGAAATGGTGACAGTAAAGAAAACAAATGAACAGAGAGGAACCATTCATTTCTGAGTCGATGAGAAATGCATGTTACATGGTAGAGGATGGTACCTCACAACATAGATATGTAATACTTGTTTGTCTACAGGAGGTATGAGAACTTCTCAGGGGAATCATTTCAGACTTAATTTATTGCATGAATTAAACATTTGCCATGGGGTGCTTTGACTTTGAGGAACAGTTTTAATAACAGGAAAATTCCATAGTTTTTCTGTTCATTTTAAGATATTGAAATACATGCAGATTGTGAATTTGGATTCAGACACTTTTGCATTCTTGATAAGCTATTACACTAATAGTTGCTCCAAGCACATTCAGCAAAGAGCTACCAGCTTGTCATTCACAAATAAATGCACTTTGTCCAAGAAAGTAGATCTGTTTAATGTGATTTATTTATGTAAAACAATTGAAAATTACTGACCAACAGTACCCTTGTCCAAATCAGACTTTTCACACCCCTGGCAGCTGTGCCTTCAGTTCTGAGGTTCCTTCCCAAACCTCTCTCCTTCTCCTTCCTGCTCTAC
Organism: Mobula hypostoma; assembly: GCF_963921235.1. Classification (NCBI taxonomy): domain Eukaryota; kingdom Metazoa; phylum Chordata; class Chondrichthyes; order Myliobatiformes; family Myliobatidae; genus Mobula; species Mobula hypostoma. Next base: position 1,449,606 of record NC_086114.1, on the reverse strand, counting down.
AACCTCTCCCTTTTGACCAAGTGTCAATCACTTCCTCTCATATCCCTTCCATAAGACCATAATATATAGGAGCAGAATTAGGCCATTTGGCCTTCATTTTTCTTCTCAGCCCCAATCTCTTGTTTTCTCCCATATCCCTTCATGCCCTGACCAATCAAGAATCTATCAACTTCTTCCTTAAATATACATAAAGACTTGGTCTCCACAGTCGAATATGGCAACAAAGTTCACAGATCCACCACTCTCTGGCTAAAGAAATTCCGCCTCTTCTCTGTTTCTAAAAGGATGCCCCTCTACTCTGAGGCTGTGTCCTCTAGTCCTAGTCTCTCCTACTATAGGAAACATCCTTTGAAACATCCACTCTATCAAGGCCTTTTACCATTCAATGGGTTTCAATTAGGTCACCCTTCATTCCTCTGAATTCTCGTGAATACAGTCCCAGGGCCATCAAATGCTCTTCATATGACAAGCCATTTAATCCTGGAATCATTTTCATGAATGGTGTGGGCACGTGGCCAAGTGGTTAAGGCATTGGACTAGCGACCTGAAGGTCATGAGTTCCAGCCCCAGCCAAGGCAACGTGTGTTGTGTCCACTTAATCACACACTGCTCTGTGACGACACTGGTGCCAAGCTGTACGGGTCCTAATGCCCTTCCCTTGGACAACATTGGTGTCGTGGAGAGGGGAGACTTGCAGCATGGGCAACTGCCGGTCTTCCATACAACCTTGCCCAGGCCTGTGCCCTGGAGAGTGAAGACTTTCCAGGTGCAGATCCATGGTCTCGCAAGACTAACGGATGGTCAAAATTTTCAAGAATTTCTTCAGTGTCAGTACGTCCTTCCTAAGATAATGGACCCAAAACTGCTCACAGTGCCACAAGTGACGCGTCACCAGTGCTTTATAAAGCCTCAACATTACATGTGAATGGGTGACAGTTTTGTTTGCTAAAAGGACAATGTAAATACAATTTGTTGCCATCTGTATTATTCTCATTGGATATTGTGGGGCTTGAGCTTGGACTGTAATCCAACCTGCCTGGTTGGGGGGTGGGAATCAAATTAAAGAGGCTAGGCGAGAGGAGGTTAGTTCACAACAGGGGGATGGGAACCAGTGCAGAGAGACAGAGGGGTGTAAAGTGAGGGTGGAAGCAAAAAGTACTAAGGAGAAAAGTAAAAGTGGCAGGCCGACAAATCCAGGGCAAGCATCAAAAAGGGCCACTTTTCAACATAATTGTATAAGGGCTAAGAGAGTTGCAAAAGCCTGCCTGAAGGCTTTGTGTGTCAATGCAAGGAGCATTCGTAACAGGGTGGATGAATTAAAAGTGCAGATTGTTATTAATGAATATGATATAGTTGGGATCACAGAGACATGGCTCCAGGGTGACCAAGGATGGGAGCTCAACATTCAGGGATATTCAATATTCAGGAGGGATAGACATGAAGGAAGGGGAGGTGGGGTGGCGTTGCTGGTTAAAGATGAGATTAACGCAATAGAAAGGAAGGAGATAAGCCGGGAAGATGTGGAGTCGATATGGGTAGAGCTGCGTAACACTAAGGGGCAGAAGACGCTGGTGGGAGTTGTGTACAGGCCACCTAACAGGAGTAGTGAGGTTGGAGATGGTATTAAACAGGAAATTAGAAATGTGTGCAATAAAGGAACAGCAGTTATAATGGGTGACTTCAATCTACATGTAGATTGGGTGAACCAAATTGGTAAAGGTGCTGAGGAAGAGGATTTCTTGGAATGTATGCGGGATGGTTTTTTGAACCAACATGTCGAGGAACCAACTAGAGAGCAGGCTATTCTGGACTGGGTTTTGAGCAATGAGGAAGGGCTAATTAGCAATCTTGTCGTGAGAGGCCCCTTGGGTAAGAGTGACCATACTATGGTGGAATTCTTCATTAAGATGGAGAGTGACATAGTTAATTCAGAAACAAAGGTTCTGAACATAAAGAGGGGTAACTTTGAAGGTATGAGACGTGAATTAGGTAAGATAGACTGGCAAATGACATTTAAAGGATTGACGGTGGATATGCAATGGCAAGCATTTAAAGATTGCATGGATGAACTACAACAATTGTTCATCCCAGTTTGGCAAAAGAATAAATCAAGGAAGGTAGTGCACCCGTGACTGACAAGAGAAATTAGGGATAGTATCAATTCCAAAGAAGAAGCATACAAATTAGCCAGAAAAAGTGGCTCACCTGAGGACTGGGAGAAATTCAGAGTTCAGCAGAGGAGGACAGAGGGCTTAATTAGGAAGAGGAAAAAAGATTATGAGAGAAAACTGGCAGGGAACATAAAAACTGACTGTAAAAGCTTTTATAGATATGTAAAAAGGAAAAGACTGGTAAAGACAAATGTAGGTCCCCTACAGACAGAAACAGGTGAATTGATTATGGGGAGCAAGGGCATGGCAGACCAATTGAATAATTACTTTGCTTCTGTCTTCACTAAGGAGGACATAAATAATCTTCCAGAAATAGTAGGGGACAGAGGGTCCAGTGAGATGGAGGAACTGAGCGAAATACATGTTAGTAGGGAAGTGGTGTTAGGCAAATTGAAGGGATTAAAGGCAGATAAATCCCCAGGGCCAGATGGTCTGCATCCCAGAGTGCTTAAGGAAGTAGCCCAAGAAATAGTGGATGTATTAGTGATAATTTTTCAAAACTCGTTAGATTCTGGACTAGTTCCTGAGGATTGGAGGGTGGCTAATGTAACCCCACTTTTTAAAAAAGGAGGGAGAGAGAAACCGGGGAATTATAGACCGGTTAGCCTAACGTCGGTGGTGGGGAAACTGCTGGAGTCAGTTATCAAAGATGTGATAACAGCACATTTGGAAAGCGGTGAAATGATCGGACAAAGTCAGCATGGATTTGTGAAAGGAAAATCATGTCTGACGAATCTCATAGAATTTTTTGAGGATGTAACTAGTAGAGTGGATAGGGGAGAACCAGTGGATGTGGTATATTTGGATTTTCAAAAGGCTTTTGACAAGGTCCCACACAGGAGATTAGTGTGCAAACTTAAAGCACACGGTATTGGGGGTAAGGTATTGATGTGGATAGAGAATTGGTTAGCAGACAGGAAGCAAAGAGTGGGAATAAACGGGACCTTTTCAGAATGGCAGGCAGTGACTAGTGGGGTACCGCAAGGCTCAGTGCTGGGACCCCAGTTGTTTACAATATATATTAATGACTTGGATGAGGGAATTAAATGCAGCATCTCCAAGTTTGCGGATGACACAAAGCTGGGTGGCAGTGTTAGCTGTGAGGAGGATGCTAAGAGGATGCAGAGTGACTTGGATAGGTTGGGTGAGTGGGCAAATTCATGGCAGATGCAATTTAATGTGGATAAATGTGAAGTTATCCACTTTGGTGGCAAAAATAGGAAAACAGATTATTATCTGAATGGTGGCCGATTAGGAAAAGGGGAGGTGCAACGAGACCTGGGTGTCATTATACACCAGTCATTGAAAGTGGGCATGCAGGTACAGCAGGCGGTGAAAAAGGCGAATGGTATGCTGGCATTTATAGCAAGAGGATTCGAGTACAGGAGCAGGGAGGTACTACTGCAGTTGTACAAGGCCTTGGTGAGACCACACCTGGAGTATTGTGTGCAGTTTTGGTCCCCTAATCTGAGGAAAGACATCCTTGCCATAGAGGGAGTACAAAGAAGGTTCACCAGATTGATTCCTGGGATGGCAGGACTTTCATATGATGAAAGACTGGATGAACTGGGCTTGTACTCGTTGGAATTTAGAAGATTGAGGGGGGATCTGATTGAAACGTATAAAATCCTAAAGGGATTGGACAGGCTAGATGCAGGAAGATTGTTCCCGATGTTGGGGAAGTCCAGAACGAGGGGTCACAGTTTGAGGATAAAGGGGAAGCCTTTTAGGACCGAGATTAGGAAAAACTTCTTCACACAGAGAGTGGTGAATCTGTGGAATTCTCTGCCACAGGAAACAGTTGAGGCCAGTTCATTGGCTATATTTAAGAGGGAGTTAGATATGGTCCTTGTGGCTACGGGGATCAGGGGGTATGGAGGGAAGGCTGGGGCAGGGTTCTGAGTTGGATGATCAGCCATGATCATAATAAATTGCGGTGCAGGCTCGAAGGGCCAAATGGCCTACTCCTGCACCTATTTTCTATGTTTCTATGTTATGAACAGACATGAACATAGTTAATGTCCTTGGTACTCCCCACATTTACACTGTGGGGTTGAGACAGTTCACACATACACCTATGGAAAAAACAGAGTTCAGGGTTGATGATTCACCGATGAATTTCTCTCCCTCACGTGGACTGACAGCAGAAGAGCCAGGACAAGCCATGGTTCTGTCTGAGAATGGCTGGTTACAGTTGGTCTTTGGCTGGCCTCTGGGGCTGACGAAGCCAGGTTGGGATAGAGACCCCAGTGATCAGTATACTGTAACACATTCACTCAGACCCTTGTGTCCTACCTAAGTAGTTGCAGCATTAGGAGAAACGTGTCTCCTTCCTCTTCAAGACCAGGATTCTTGAAGATACTGATTGATCCCATCCTCAGGGTGACACACTTTCCAAGTTGGTCTTCTGTATTCACACAACAGATTGAAGCCTCAGCTCACACCAAGCCTTGGACAAACAAACTTCATATTCTTCTGGAACATCATTCCCCTCAGGAAAACACTATCAGGATCTGATGTAATGCTATTTCTCAGCTATAGATGTTCCAAATCTCTCAGTGTGGTGGTTCAATCAATGAGCAGATAGATCATTAGATCCTAAACTGCAAGATTTCCACAGCATCACTGATGAGGAAAGCTGACCAGAAAATTAAAGGCCATAAGACATAGGAGCAGAATTAGGACATTCAAACCCATCAAGTCTGCTTCACCATTCCATCATGGCTGATTTATTATCCCTCTCAACCTCACTCTCCTACTTTCTCTCCATAACCTTTGATCCCTGAATAATCCAGAATCTATCAACCTCCACTTTAAATATATCCAGTGACTTAGCCTTCACAGTGGTCCATAACATGAATTCCACAGATATATCACCATCTGGCTAATGGAATTCTTCCTCATCTCTATTCCATAGGGATAACCAACTATTCTGAGGCTGTGCTTTCTGGCCCTGGACTGCCCCACTATAGGAAACATCCTCTCCACATCCATTCTGTCTAGGTTTTTCAATATTTGATAGGTTTCAGCAATATCCCCCCTCATTCTTCCTAACTCCAGTGAGTAGATACACAGGGTCATCAAACGTTTCTCACACCTAACCCTTTCCTTCCCAGGATCACTCTCTGAACCGCCTCCAATCCCAGCACATCTTTTCTTAGATAAGGAGCCCAAAACTGCTCACAATACTCCAAGTGCACTCTAACCAATGCCCGATAAAGCCTTAGCATTACATCCTTGCTCTTATATTCCAGCCCTCTCAAAATTCAAATCAATTCAACTTTAATTGTCATTTAACCATACATGAACACTCATGAATACAGCCAAATGAGACAACTTTACTATGGAGTCAAGGAGCAAAAACACATTAGCAACAATCGTAGACACATGATCATAATCACATAATGAGAGTCCTGATGCCCACAGTAAAACACGAAGATGGAGAGTATATAGTTCAGACCCCTTAGTCCACAACATCATCTGTCGACTGGCCCTGACACCCGCTAGGCAACACCGTGGCCTTCAGGCCCAGTCCTTGCAAATAAATACTAACAATGTATTTGCCTTGCTCACCACTGACTCAGCCTGCAAGTTAAACTTTAGTGAATCCTCAGTGAGGATTTCCAAGTCCATTTTTACCTCTGATTTTTGAATTTTCTCCCCCTTTAGAAAATAGTCTCTGCCTTTATTCCTTCTACCAAAGTGTATGCATGACCATACACGTCCCTCCACTATATTCCATCTGCCACTTCCTTGTCCATTCCCCAATCAACCTAAGCCCTTCTGCATACTCCCTACTGCCCCTCCACCCGAAGAGGATTACAGGGGTCAAGCACAGATGAAAGAAGTAGAAGTGGTGATGGAGGGATAAAAGGGTTACAGATAGTTTTGGAGGGACTGGAAGGGGTTTCATCCGGCTGATCATATGTGGAGGCTCTCTGGCCTGGGAAATGTTCCCGCCCACTCCAGTAAATGCACTCAAGACTGTGTGTCATTCTGCGTTTGACTTCTCTTTACAAACGTTTAATTTGTTTTGCACATCCCTTTCTGTCAAACTGCTGGTCAGAAGCTCCTGAAATTACTGAGACAAGATGCCCTCTTAGCTATATAGTTAACTCCTTCCTGATGTGTGATAAATCTGGATATGAACCAGGGGAATCTCTGGTGTGATGTCTGAACTTAGTCCAATAGAATAAAATACTGGAACACTGCCAAGCTTTCAAAAGAGCTCCACAGTTGAAAACTCGTATTAGTTTGATAGCAGTCTTCCTTGCTAAACAGTTATTAATAGGTTCCCTTCTGGTGGTTCTGGTTTACACATTAATAAACAGACAGTGACTCTCTCTGACTAAACGACTACACACATTCATGAGAGAGGCTCCTTCCCCTCATGTTGAAACACAAACCTTGCTGTTATCGAGTTTTACATTCTTCCGACAACCTGCTGTGCATCATCTCCACAGTCTGTTTGGGCCTACTCTAGCTGTTCCAGGGAGCGGACCTGGGGACTCACTCTCGTTCGGAACACTGTCACCTGCTTCTATTGTTTGCTTCATTGTTTTTTTTAAATTCCTCTTTCCCTGTGCAGTGGTTTTTGTCTTTCGTTTTTAAAATTGGGTTCTTCCAGTTTCTTGCTTTGTGGATGCCAGTGAGCAGACAAATTTCACGGTGTATAATTTAAACATTCTTTGATAATAAATGTACTTTGAAACTCTTGAGTCTTTGAACCACCATATGCAAATTCAGGCATGGATGTAAACACACATGCATACTCACGCACAGGGACACACAGACACATACGCATACACTCACACACAGATACAGACACACATCTGAACACACTCTCACACCCACAGAAACACCCTGTGAGGTGTGGGGTTTCAAGGTACCTAACAGTCTCCCTGATGACTATGTCTACAGGAGGTACACCCAACGTCAGCTCCTGACTGACAAGGCCAAGGAACTAGACTTCGAGCTGGAGACACTCAGGACTATTGAGGAGGCTGAGGGCCTCATAGACGAGACTTTTACTGAGAAGAAAGGAAATTATAGCCAGTTTTCTTCACTTCAGTGGTTGGAAAGATGTTGAAATCCATTATTAAGGATGATAATATCCATTATTGGAGGCACGTGATGAAGTAGGCCAAAGTCAGTGTAAGGGAAATTGTGCCTGACAAATCTGTTGGAATTCTTAAATGAAATAACAGGCAGATACACAAAGGAGTGTTGGTTGATGTTATTTACTTGAATAATTTCAGAAAGCCTTTGACAAGGTGACATACATGAAGCTGTTTAACAGGATAAGAACCCATGGTATTACAGGGAAGATACCAGCACGGATAGAAGATTGGCTGACTGGCAGGAGGCCTATTTTGATTGGCTGCGGTGACGAATGCTGTTCCACAGGGTTCAGCATTGGGACCAGTTCTTTTCACATTATATGTCAATGATTTGGATGACAGAATTGACAGTTTTGTCGCCAAGTTTGCAAATGATACAAAGAGGGGCAGGTAGCATTGAGGAAGCAGAGAATCTGCAGCAGGAGATTGGGCAAAGAAGCGGCAGATGGAATCGTGTCAGGAAGTGTATGGTTGTGCGCTTTGGTAGAAGGAATAAAGACATAGACTAGTTTCTAATCGTGGAGAAAATTCAAAATTCAAAAATCAGAGGTGCGAAGGGACTTGGGAGTCCTCGTGCAGGATTCCTTAAAGGTTAATTTTCAGGCTGAGTTGGTTGTAAGGAAGCAAATGTAATGTTAGCATTCATTCATTTTGAGAGGACTGAATATAAAAGCTGAGGATTTATAAGGAATTGGTTAGACCACACTTGGCAAGCATTGTGAACAGTTTTGGGTCCCGTATCTGAAAAAAGATATGCTGGCATTGGAGAGATCTAGAGAAGCTTCATGAGTTGAGAGTTAAAGGGCAAAAGTTTAAGGGTAACATGAGGGGGAATTTCTTTATTCAGAGAGTGGTAGCTGTGTGGAACGAGCTTCCAGCAGAAGTGGTAGAGGCAGGTTCGATGTTGTCATTTAAAGTTAAATTGGACAGCTATATCGACAGGAAAGGAATGGAGGGTTATGGGCTGAGTGCAGATCGGTGGGACTGGGTGAGACTAAGAGTTCGGCATGGACTAGAAGGGCCGAGATGGCCTGTTTCCGTGCTGTAATTGTTGTATGGTTATATGAGAATTATTCCAGAAATAAAGAAGTTAACAAATGAAGAGCAATTGAAGTTTAGAAGAATGAGGAAATTTCATTGAAACCTATCCACCATTGTCCCTGTACCTAAAAAGACCAAGGTAACATGTCTGAATGACTGGCGTCCTGTCGCACTCACCTCAATAATAAGCAGATGCTTTGAGAGGCTGGTCAAGGACTACGTCTGCAGCTTGCTACCACCCACACTGGACCCCCTACAATTCACCTACCGACACAACCGATCGAAAGACGATGCAATAGCCACAGCTCTACACACTGTCCTTACACATCTGGAGAAGAGGGATGCTGATGTGAGAATGCTGTTCTTGGACTACAGTTCAGCAATCAACACCATAATTCCCTCCAGGCTCGACAAGAAGCTCAGAGACCTCGGCCTTCACCCTGCCTTGTGTATCTGGATCCTGGACTTCCTGTCAGATTGCCAGCAGGTTGTGAGTGGGCTCCCTCACCTCCACCCCTCTGACCCTCAACACAGGTGCCCCTCAGGTTTGTGTCCTCAGCCCCCTCCTTTACTCTCTGTGTATCCATGACTGTGTCGCCACCCACAGCTCCAACCTGATAATTAAATTTGCTGACGACACTACGCTGATTGCTCTATTCTCAAATAATAATGAGGCAGCCTACAGAGAGAAAGTCATCACCCTGACACAGTGGTGTCAAGAAAACAACCTCTCCCTCAATGTCACAAAAACAAAGGAGCTGGTTGTGGACTACAGGAGGAAAGGAGACAGGGTAACCCCCATAGACATCAATGGATCTGGGGTTGAGATGGCAAACAGCTTTAAATTCCTCAGCATAAACATCACCAAGGATCTCATGTGGTCTGTACATACCGGCCCTGTGGTAAAAAATGCACAACAGCGCCTCTTTCACCTCAGACGGTTGAAGAAGTTTGACATGAGTCCCCAGATCCTAAGAACTTTCTACAGGGGCACAATTGAGAGCATCCTGACTGGCTGTATCACTGCCTGGTATGGGAACTGTACTTCCCTCAATCGCAGGACTCTGCAGAGAGTGGTGTGGACAGCCCAGCACATCTGTAGAGGCGATCCTCCCACTATTCAGGACATTTACAAAGATAGGTGTGTAAAAAGGGCCCGAAGAATCATTGGAGATAAGAGTCACCCCAACCACAAACTGCTCCAGTGGCTACCATCCAGGAGACGGTATCACAGCATAAAAGCCAGGACCAACAGGCTCGGGACAACTTCTTCCACCAGGCCATCAGACTGATTAATTCACGCTGATACAATTATATTTCTATGTTATATTGACCTATCCTGTTGTACATACTACATATTATAAATTACTATAAATTACACATCGCACATTTAGACGGAGATGTAACGTAAAGATTTTTACTCCTCATGTATGTGAAGAATGTAAAAAATAAAGTCAGTTCAATATTGTAATGCCTACACAGAGTGGAGATGATAAAGATGTTTCCCATGGTGGGGGAGTCTAGGACCAGAAGGTATAGTCTAAGAATAGAGGGAGGTCCGTTTAAATCAGAGATGTGAAGAATTTTCTTCAGCCAGTAGGGGGGTGAATCTGTGAAATTCATTGCCACAGACGGCAGTGGAGGCCAAGTCATTGGGAAAATTTAAAAGGGACATTGATCGATTCTTGATTAATCAGGATGTTAGGTTATGGGGAGAAAGCAGGAGAATGGGGTTGAGAGGAAAAATAAATCAGCCGTGAAGGAATGGCAAAGCAGACTCGATGGGCTGAATGGCCTAATTCTGCTCCTATGTCTTATGGTGTTATCACACGAGTAAATGCTGAGTGAGTGAGGTGGGTTGTTGAGAAATGGGAGCTGGAGATGTCACTATTGCCTCCTACTGGTTCAATAGGCTCACCGTGGTCTCCACATTGTCCGCACCAACCCTGAAAACCAAAGTAAAATTATTTTATTTTAATTTCGAGGTAACAGCCCCTTCTAGCCCAACGAGCCCACGCCGCGCAGTTCCACCCACCTGACCAATTAACCTACTAACTCGTAAATGTGGGAGGAAACTGGAGCACCCGGAGGAAACCCACACAGTCACAGCGAGAACATACAAACACATTGCAGAATAGTGGCGGGATTGAAACCCGGTCACTGATGCTACATTATCATACCACACACGGTAATTTGAAATTATTTGATGTTTCCTCCACCAACAAAACTCCAGACCAGAAACAGTACCTCATCATAGACAGAGCTTGAAGATGAGCTCTTGGGGGAGAGTTAACCCCAGTGGGACGGTGGCCCTGACACAACACACACATTACCCTCAGTGAAGCTGACAGTGCCCATCAAACATCTACTGATGCCTCGTGCCCCTCGTTTCCCCCACCGACACCAAAAATTGGAGCTTTGGAGCATGACCCATGAGCTTCCCCATTCCATCACAGAGAAACCGGGAGCACGATCGGGACAGAGGAACCGGGGGCACGATTGGGACAGAGGAACCGGGGGCACGATCGGGATAGAGGCGGTGGTGTTGGTGTGCACTTCCCTCAGCGCCCGCCAGCGGAAGGTTCCATGGTCAGCACTGTAGAGAAACACTCACCTCCGTTGCCTCCCTAATCACTACCCATGTACGTCAGCTCTGAGTAGTGATCCCTACCCCTGGATCACCCCAGCCCCACAGTCTACTGCAGTGTCACAGATCAATGTAGCACAGATACTGGTATGAACTCACAGATCAGTGTGAACACAGCAACACAGCCACACCTGCTTTCTGCTACCGACAAAAGCAGTTTTACACCAACATCTAGGACCAAGAATTGTCCCTCAATACTGAGCACCCAGTGTATCTCAGACAAATGTATTATCGAGCCCAACACCAAGATAAAGAGGCAGTCAAAGTATGGTTTAAAGAAGGAAGGAGGGGCAGAGGTATGGGGGGATTGGATGTGGAGGATCCGGATGTGGAGGATCCGGATGTGAAGGATCCGGGTGTGAAGGGTCCGGAGGTGAAGGATCCGGAGGTGAAGGATCCGGGTGTGAAGGGTCCGGGTGTGAAGGATCCGGGTGTGAAGGATCCGGCTGTGAAGGGTCCGGATGTGAAGGGTCCGGATGTGAAGGATCCGGATGTGAAGCATCCGGCTGTGAAGGGTCCGGATGTGAAGGATCCGGGTGTGAAGGATCCGGATGTGAAGGATCCAAGTGTGAAGGATCCGGATGTGAAAGGTCCGGATGTGAAGGGTCCGGATGTGAAGGATCCGGATGTGAAAGGTCCGGATGTGAAGGATCCGGATGTGAAGGGTCCAGATGTGAAGGGTCCGGATGTGAAGGGTCCGGATGTGAAAGGTCCGGATGTGAAGGATCCGGGTGTGAAGGGTCCGGATGTGAAGGGTCCGGATGTGAAAGATCCGGATGTGAAGGATCCGGGTGTGAAGGGTCCGGATGTGAAGGGTCCGGATGTGATGGGTCCAGATGTGAAGGGTCCGGATGTGAAGGATCCGGGTGTGAAGGGTCCGGATGTGAAGGATCTGGGTGTGAAGGGTCCGGATGTGAAGGGACTGGATATGGAAGGTCTGGATGTGAAGGATCCGGGTGTGAAGGATCCGGATGTGAAGGGTCCGGATGTGAAGGGCCTGGATGTGAAGGGTCTGGATGTGAAGGATCCGGATGTGAAGGGTCCGGATGTGAAGGGTCTGGATGTGAAGGGTCCGGATGTGAAGGATCCGGATGTGAAGGGTCTGGATGTGAAGGATCTGGATGTGAAGGGTCCGGATGTGAAGGATCCGGATGTGAAGGATCCGGATGTGAAGGGACTGGATATGGAAGGTCTGGATGTGAAAGATCCGGATGTGAGGGATCTGGATGTGGAGGTATCCAGATGTGGAAGAGGTCAGATGTGGAGCTATCCAGATGTGGAGGAATCCAGATGCGGAAGAGTCCCGATGTGGAAGGTCCAAATGTGGAGGTATCCTATGTGGAAGAGTCTGGATGTGGAAGGTCCTGATGTGGAGCTGTCCAGGTGTGGAAGAGTCCAGATGTGAAGGAGATCTCTGGATGAGGAGGGGTCAGGATATGGAGGGTCTGGATGTGGAGGATCTGATTGTGAAGGGATCCGGATATGGATGGGTACAGTTGTGGAGGTCTAGATCGGGTGGGTCTGGATGAGGAGAGATTTGGATGTAGCAGTGTCTGGATGTGGATTGATCAGGTCATAGAATGGTCCGGTTATGCAGGGATCTGGATATGGAGGGTCCAGATGTGCAGAGCTGGAGATGTGCAGAGATCTGGGTGTGGACAGCTGGAGATGTGGATGGGTCTGGATGTGAAGGGTTGGAGATGTGCAGAGGTCTGGATGTGGAGAGTTGGAGGTGTGCAGAGCTGGAGACGTGAAGGGTTGGAGATGTGGATGGGTCTGGATGTCGAGGGTTGGAGGTGTGGAGGGATTGGATTCAGAGGGTTAGAGATGTGGAGAGCTGGAGATGTGGATGGTTGGAGATGTGCAGAGCTGGAGATGTGGAGGGTTGGAGATGTGCGGAAATCTGGGTTTGGAGAGCTGGAGGTGTGGATGGGTCTGGATGTGAAGGGTTGGAGATGTGCAGAGGTCTGGATGTGGAGAGTTGGACATGTGGATGAGTCCGGGTGTGAAGAGGTGAAATGGTCCATACCATACTGTTCTATGTTCCATGTTCACTGTAGAACTATGCCTGCTAGTATATGACATTTCTAAACCAAGAATAAACCCTATCTCTGCCTCTTCTAATGTTATACACTTCTGTCAACTCTCTCTCAACTTCTACTGCTACAGAGAGAATGTTTGATTAACTAAGTTGTACAAACATTAGCTATTGAATGACCAGTCAGCTCTCTCCTCAGCACTAAACTCATTTTCTGAATTCTGAAATTACTCTTTCAAAAACCTCCTGGTACAGAGAGAGAGAGGAAAAAGATAAGAACAAATAGGGATGGAGAAAAAAAGAGGAGAGAAAAGGAATAGAATAAAAGAAAGAGAGAGAGGGAAAGGGGTGAATAGGGATTAGGTAAGAGAGCACGAGAAAGACAACAAGAGAGGGAGACAGTGACAGAGCAGGGAGGAAAAAGAGTGAGAGTGACACATCAAGTGTGAGAGAGAGGGAGCAAGATAAAGAGTGAACATAACAGAGCCATTGAACACCATAACCTTTCAGCACATCTAATTTGTGCTGCACCATTATTCTGCCTACTCCATCAATTTGCACCCAGACCAAAGTCCTCCCATCTATGTACCTATCCAAAGTTAAATGTTGAAATCCAACCTGCACCCACCATATCTGCTGGCAGCTCAACCCACACTCTCACCACCCTCTGAGTGAAACAGATCCCCTCGTATTCCCCTCAAACATTTCACCTTTCACCTTTAATATGAAGGCTTGTTGTTGAAGAGCATTTGATGTCTCTGTGCCTGTATTCAGTGGAATTCAGAAGAATGAGAGGTGAGCTAGTTAAGACCTATCAAATGGTGAAAGGCCTTGATAGGATGGATGTGGAGAGGATGTATCCTATGGTGGGAGAGTCTAAAACCAGAAAACGCAGCCTCAGAATACAGGGTCATTCTTTTAAATGAGGAGGAATTTCTTCAGCCAGACCATGGTCAATCTGTGGAATTCTTTGCATGGAGGCCGAGTCTTTATGTATATTTAAGGCAGAGGTTGATAGAATGTTGATTGGTCACGGCATGAAGGGATACGGGTAGGAAGCAGGAGATTGAGGCTGAGAGGAAGATTGGATCAATCATGATGAAATGGCAGAGCAGACTCGATGGGACAAATAGCCTAATTCTGCTCCTCTATCTTATGGCCTATGGTCTTTAACCCATGATCTCTAGTCCTAGTCTCACCCAGTCTCAGTGGGAAAGCCTGCTTGCATTTACCCCATCTATACCCCTCACAATTCTGTATACTGTACCTCTATCAAATCTCCCCTCAGTCTCCTTTGCTGTAGGGAATAAAATCCTAACCTGTTCAACCTTTCCCTGTAATTCAGGTCCTCAAGTCCTGGCAAAGTCCTTGTAAATGTCCTCTGCACTCTTCCAGTCTTATTGACATCTTTCAAGAAATTACAGTGTGTATCTTTATTCCCAGAGAGGAACAGAGAAAGAGAGAGAAAAAACACACACAGAACAGAGGGACAGAATACAGGAACACTCATAGACGTGCACAGGAATACAGGAACACTCATAGACACGCACAGGAATACAGGAACACTCATAGACATGCACAGGAATACAAGAACACTCATAGACAGGCACAGGAATACAGTAACACTCATAGACAGGCACAGGAATACAGGAACACTCATAGACACGCACAGGAATACAGGAACACTCATAGACAGGCACAGGAATACAGGAACACTCATAGACACGCACAGGAATACAGGAACACTCATAGACACGCACAGGAATACAGGAACACTCATAGACGTGCACAGGAATACAGGAACACTCATAGACAGGCACAGGAATACAGGAACACTCATAGACACGCACAGGAATACAGGAACACTCATAGACAGGCACAGGAATACAGGAACACTCATAGACAGGCACAGGAATACAGGAACACACATAGACACGCACAGGAATACAGGAACACTCATAGACATGCACAGGAATACAGGAACACTCATAGACACGCACAGGAATACAGGAACACTCATAGACACGCACAGGAATACAGGAACACTCATAGACGTGCACAGGAATACAGGAACACTCATAGACGTGCACAGGAATACAGGAACACTCATAGACACGCACAGGAATACAGGAACACTCATAGACACGCACAGGAATACAGGAACACTCATAGACACGCACAGGAATACAGGAACACTCATAGACAGGCACAGGAATACAGGAACACTCATAGACACGCACAGGAATACAGGAACACTCATAGACGTGTACAGGAATACAGGAACACTCATAGACACGCACAGGAATACAGGAACACTCATAGACAGGCACAGGAATACAGGAACACTCATAGACAGGCACAGGAATACAGGAACACTCATAGACACGCACAGGAATACAGGAACACTCATAGACGTGCACAGGAATACAGGAACACTCATAGACACGCACAGGAATACAGGAACACTCATAGACAGGCACAGGAATACAGGAACACTCATAGACACGCACAGGAATACAGGAACACTCATAGACGTGCACAGGAATACAGGAACACTCATAGACACGCACAGGAATACAGGAACACTCATAGACACGCACAGGAATACAGGAACACTCACAGCACAGGAATACAGGAACACTCATAGACACGCACAGGAATACAGGAACACTCATAGACACGCACAGGAATACAGGAACACTCATAGACACGCACAGGAATACAGGAACACTCATAGACGTGCACAGGAATACAGGAACACTCATAGACGCGCACAGGACACTCATAGACAGCACAGGAATACAGGAACACTCATAGACACGCACAGGAATACAGGAACACTCATAGACACGCACAGGAATACAGGAACACTCATAGACACGCACAGGAATACAGGAACACTCATAGACACGCACAGGAATACAGGAACACTCATAGACACGCACAGGAATACAGGAACACTCATAGACACGCACAGGAATACAGGAACACTCATAGACACGCACAGGAATACAGGAACACTCATAGACACGCACAGGAATACAGGAACACTCATAGACACGCACAGGAATACAGGAACACTCATAGACACGCACAGGAATACAGGAACACTCATAGACACGCACAGGAATACAGGAACACTCATAGACACGCACAGGAATACAGGAACACTCATAGACACGCACAGGAATACAGGAACACTCATAGACACGCACAGGAATACAGGAACACTCATAGACGTGCACAGGAATACAGGAACACTCATAGACACGCACAGGAATACAGGAACACTCATAGACACGCACAGGAATACAGGAACACTCATAGACAGCACAGGAATACAGGAACACTCATAGACACGCACAGGAATACAGGAACACTCATAGACACGCACAGGAATACAGGAACACTCATAGACACGCACAGGAATACAGGAACACTCATAGACAGCACAGGAATACAGGAACACTCATAGACAGGCACAGGAATACAGGAACACTCATAGACACGCACAGGAATACAGGAACACTCATAGACGCACAGGAATACAGGAACACTCATAGACACGCACAGGAATACAGGAACACTCATAGACAGCACAGGAATACAGGAACACTCATAGACAGCACAGGAATACAGGAACACTCATAGACACGCACAGGAATACAGGAACACTCATAGACACGCACAGGAATACAGGAACACTCATAGACATACAGGAACACTCATAGACACAGGAATACAGGAACACTCATAGACACGCAAACAGGAACACTCATAGACAGCACAGGAATACAGGAACACTCATAGACACGCACAGGAATACAGGAACACTCATAGACACGCACAGGAATACAGGAACACTCATAGACGCACAGGAATACAGGAACACTCATAGACACGCACAGGAATACAGGAACAGTCATAGACGTGCACAGGAATACAGGAACACTCATAGACACGCACAGGAATACAGGAACACTCATAGACACGCACAGGAATACAGGAACACTCATAGACACGCACAGGAATACAGGAACACTCATAGACACGCACAGGAATACAGGAACACTCATAGACACGCACAGGAATACAGGAACACTCATAGACACGCACAGGAATACAGGAACACTCATAGACACGCACAGGAATACAGGAACACTCATAGACACGCACAGGAATACAGGAACACTCATAGACACGCACAGGAATACAGGAACACTCATAGACACGCACAGGAATACAGGAACACTCATAGACACGCACAGGAATACAGGAACACTCATAGACACGCACAGGAATACAGGAACACTCATAGACACGCACAGGAATACAGGAACACTCATAGACACGCACAGGAATACAGGAACACTCATAGACACGCACAGGAATACAGGAACACTCATAGACACGCACAGGAATACAGGAACACTCATAGACGTGCACAGGAATACAGGAACACTCATAGACACGCACAGGAATACAGGAACACTCATAGACAGGCACAGGAATACAGGAACACTCATAGATGTGCACAGGAATACAGGAACACTCATAGACAGGCACAGGAATACAGGAACACTCATAGACACGCACAGGAATACAGGAACACTCATAGACACGCACAGGAATACAGGAACACTCATAGACGTGCACAGGAATACAGGAACACTCATAGACACGCACAGGAATACAGGAACACTCATAGACACGCACAGGAATACAGGAACACTCATAGACACGCACAGGAATACAGGAACACTCATAGACACGCACAGGAATACAGGAACACTCATAGACACGCACAGGAATACAGGAACACTCATAGACGTGCACAGGAATACAGGAACACTCATAGACACGCACAGGAATACAGGAACACTCATAGACGTGCACAGGAATACAGGAACACTCATAGACACGCACAGGAATACAGGAACACTCATAGACACGCACAGGAATACAGGAACACTCATAGACACGCACAGGAATACAGGAACACTCATAGACACGCACAGGAATACAGGAACACTCATAGACACGCACAGGAATACAGGAACACTCATAGACACGCACAGGAATACAGGAACACTCATAGACGACAGGAATACAGGAACACTCATAGACACGCACAGGAATACAGGAACACTCATAGACACGCTCACAGGAATACAGGAACACTCATAGACACGCACAGGAATACAGGAACACTCATAGACGTGCACAGGAATACAGGAACACTCATAGACACGCACAGGAATACAGGAACACTCATAGACACGCACAGGAATACAGGAACACTCATAGACACGCACAGGAATACAGGAACACTCATAGACGTGCACAGGAATACAGGAACACTCATAGACACGCACAGGAATACAGGAACACTCATAGACACGCACAGGAATACAGGAACACTCATAGACACGCACAGGAATACAGGAACACTCATAGACACGCACAGGAATACAGGAACACTCATAGACACGCACAGGAATACAGGAACACTCATAGACACGCACAGGAATACAGGAACACTCATAGACACGCACAGGAATACAGGAACACTCATAGACGTGCACAGGAATACAGGAACACTCATAGACACGCACAGGAATACAGGAACACTCATAGACGTGCACAGGAATACAGGAACACTCATAGACACGCACAGGAATACAGGAACACTCATAGACACGCACAGGAATACAGGAACACTCATAGACGTGCACAGGAATACAGGAACACTCATAGACACGCACAGGAATACAGGAACACTCATAGACACGCACAGGAATACAGGAACACTCATAGACACGCACAGGAATACAGGAACACTCATAGACACGCACAGGAATACAGGAACACTCATAGACACGCACAGGAATACAGGAACACTCATAGACACGCACAGGAATACAGGAACACTCATAGACACGCACAGGAATACAGGAACACTCATAGACGCACAGGAATACAGGAACATTCATAGACGTGCACAGGAATACAGGAACACTCATAGACACGCACAGGAATACAGGAACACTCATAGACACGCACAGGAATACAGGAACACTCATAGACACGCACAGGAATACAGGAACACTCATAGACACGCACAGGAATACAGGAACACTCATAGACGTGCACAGGAATACAGGAACACTCATAGACACGCACAGGAATACAGGAACACTCATAGACACGCACAGGAATACAGGAACACTCATAGACACGCACAGGAATACAGGAACACTCATAGACACGCACAGGAATACAGGAACACTCATAGACACGCACAGGAATACAGGAACACTCATAGACGTGCACAGGAATACAGGAACACTCATAGACACGCACAGGAATACAGGAACACTCATAGACACGCACAGGAATACAGGAACACTCATAGACACGCACAGGAATACAGGAACACTCATAGACACGCACAGGAATACAGGAACACTCATAGACACGCACAGGAATACAGGAACACTCATAGACACGCACAGGAATACAGGAACACTCATAGACACGCACAGGAATACAGGAACACTCATAGACACGCACAGGAATACAGGAACACTCATAGACACGCACAGGAATACAGGAACACTCATAGACACGCACAGGAATACAGGAACACTCATAGACACGCACAGGAATACAGGAACACTCATAGACACGCACAGGAATACAGGAACACTCATAGACGTGCACAGGAATACAGGACCACTCATAGACACGCACAGGAATACAGGAACACTCATAGACACGCACAGGAATACAGGAACACTCATAGACACGCACAGGAATACAGGAACACTCATAGACACGCACAGGAATACAGGAACACTCATAGACACGCACAGGAATACAGGAACACTCATAGACACGCACAGGAATACAGGAACACTCATAGACACGCACAGGAATACAGGAACACTCATAGACGTGCACAGGAATACAGGAACACTCATAGACGTGCACAGGAATACAGGAACACTCATAGACGTGCACAGGAATACAGGAACACTCATAGACACGCACAGGAATACAGGAACACTCATAGACGTGCACAGGAATACAGGAACACTCATAGACACGCACAGGAATACAGGAACACTCATAGACACGCACAGGAATACAGGAACACTCATAGACACGCACAGGAATACAGGAACACTCATAGACACGCACAGGAATACAGGAACACTCATAGACGTGCACAGGAATACAGGAACACTCATAGACGTGCACAGGAATACAGGAACACTCATAGACGTGCACAGGAATACAGGAACACTCATAGACAGGCACAGGAATACAGGAACACTCATAGACACGCACAGGAATACAGGAACACTCATAGACACGCACAGGAATACAGGAACACTCATAGACACGCACAGGAATACAGGAACACTCATAGACACGCACAGGAATACAGGAACACTCATAGACACGCACAGGAATACAGGAACACTCATAGACACGCACAG
Source organism: Mobula hypostoma (assembly GCF_963921235.1). NCBI lineage: Eukaryota > Metazoa > Chordata > Chondrichthyes > Myliobatiformes > Myliobatidae > Mobula > Mobula hypostoma. The sequence continues at coordinate 1,429,084 of NC_086114.1, read as the reverse complement.
GAATACAGGAACACTCATAGACACGCACAGGAATACAGGAACACTCATAGACACGCACAGGAATACAGGAACACTCATAGACACGCACAGGAATACAGGAACACTCATAGACACGCACAGGAATACAGGAACACTCATAGACACGCACAGGAATACAGGAACACTCATAGACACGCACAGGAATACAGGAACACTCATAGACACGCACAGGAATACAGGAACACTCATAGACACGCACAGGAATACAGGAACACTCATAGACACGCACAGGAATACAGGAACACTCATAGACACGCACAGGAATACAGGAACACTCATAGACACGCACAGGAATACAGGAACACTCATAGACGTGCACAGGAATACAGGAACACTCATAGACGTGCACAGGAATACAGGAACACTCATAGACGTGCACAGGAATACAGGAACACTCATAGACACGCACAGGAATACAGGAACACTCATAGACACGCACAGGAATACAGGAACACTCATAGACACGCACAGGAATACAGGAACACTCATAGACACGCACAGGAATACAGGAACACTCATAGACACGCACAGGAATACAGGAACACTCATAGACACGCACAGGAATACAGGAACACTCATAGACACGCACAGGAATACAGGAACACTCATAGACACGCACAGGAATACAGGAACACTCATAGACGTGCACAGGAATACAGGAACACTCATAGACACGCACAGGAATACAGGAACACTCATAGACGTGCACAGGAATGCAGGAACACTCATAGACACGCACAGGAATACAGGAACACTCATAGACACGCACAGGAATACAGGAACACTCATAGACGTGCACAGGAATACAGGAACACTCATAGACGTGCACAGGAATACAGGAACACTCATAGACACGCACAGGAATACAGGAACACTCATAGACACGCACAGGAATACAGGAACACTCATAGACGTGCACAGGAATACAGGAACACTCATAGACGTGCACAGGAATACAGGAACACTCATAGACGTGCACAGGAATACAGGAACACTCATAGACACGCACAGGAATACAGGAACACTCATAGACACGCACAGGAATACAGGAACACTCATAGACACGCACAGGAATACAGGAACACTCATAGACACGCACAGGAATACAGGAACACTCATAGACACGCACAGGAATACAGGAACACTCATAGACACGCACAGGAATACAGGAACACTCATAGACACGCACAGGAATACAGGAACACTCATAGACACGCACAGGAATACAGGAACACTCATAGACACGCACAGGAATACAGGAACACTCATAGACACGCACAGGAATACAGGAACACTCATAGACACGCACAGGAATACAGGAACACTCATAGACACGCACAGGAATACAGGAACACTCATAGACACGCACAGGAATACAGGAACACTCATAGACACGCACAGGAATACAGGAACACTCATAGACACGCACAGGAATACAGGAACACTCATAGACATGCACAGGAATACAGGAACACTCATAGACACGCACAGGAATACAGGAACACTCATAGACACGCACAGGAATACAGGAACACTCATAGACACGCACAGGAATACAGGAACACTCATAGACACGCACAGGAATACAGGAACACTCATAGACACGCACAGGAATACAGGAACACTCATAGACACGCACAGGAATACAGGAACACTCATAGACGTGCACAGGAATACAGGAACACTCATAGACACGCACAGGAATACAGGAACACTCATAGACACGCACAGGAATACAGGAACACTCATAGACACGCACAGGAATACAGGAACACTCATAGACACGCACAGGAATACAGGAACACTCATAGACACGCACAGGAATACAGGAACACTCATAGACACGCACAGGAATACAGGAACACTCATAGACATGCACAGGAATACAGGAACACTCATAGACACGCACAGGAATACAGGAACACTCATAGACACGCACAGGAATACAGGAACACTCATAGACAGCACAGGAATACAGGAACACTCATAGACAGGCACAGGAATACAGGAACACTCATAGACAGGCACAGGAATACAGGAACACTCATAGACGTGCACAGGAATACAGGAACACTCATAGACACGCACAGGAATACAGGAACATCATAGACACGCACAGGAATACAGGAACACTCATAGACACAGGAATACAGGAACACTCATAGACACGCACAGGAATACAGGAACACTCATAGACACGCACAGGAATACAGGAACACTCATAGACACGCACAGGAATACAGGAACACTCATAGACAGCACAGGAATACAGGAACACTCATAGACACGCACAGGAATACAGGAACACTCATAGACACGCACAGGAATACAGGAACACTCATAGACACGCACAGGAATACAGGAACACTCATAGACGTGCACAGGAATGCAGGAACACTCATAGACACGCACAGGAATACAGGAACACTCATAGACACGCACAGGAATACAGGAACACTCATAGACACGCACAGGAATACAGGAACACTCATAGACGTGCACAGGAATACAGGAACACTCATAGACACGCACAGGAATACAGGAACACTCATAGACGTGCACAGGAATACAGGAACACTCATAGACACGCACAGGAATACAGGAACACTCATAGACACGCACAGGAATACAGGAACACTCAGACGTGCACAGGAATACAGGAACACTCAGACGTGCACAGGAATACAGGAACACTCATAGACACGCACAGGAATACAGGAACACTCATAGACACGCACAGGAATACAGGAACACTCATAGACACGCACAGGAATACAGGAACACTCATAGACACGCACAGGAATACAGGAACACTCATAGACACGCACAGGAATACAGGAACACTCATAGACACGCACAGGAATACAGGAACACTCATAGAGGTGCACAGGAATACAGGAACACTCATAGAGGTGCACAGGAATACAGGAACACTCATAGACACGCACAGGAATACAGGAACACTCATAGACACGCACAGGAATACAGGAACACTCATAGACACGCACAGGAATACAGGAACACTCATAGACACGCACAGGAATACAGGAACACTCATAGACGTGCACAGGAATACAGGAACACTCATAGACACGCACAGGAATACAGGAACACTCATAGACGTGCACAGGAATACAGGAACACTCATAGACACGCACAGGAATACAGGAACACTCATAGACACGCACAGGAATACAGGAACACTCATAGACACGCACAGGAATACAGGAACACTCATAGACGTGCACAGGAATACAGGAACACTCATAGACACGCACAGGAATACAGGAACACTCAGACGTGCACAGTAATACAGGAACACTCAGACGTGCACAGGAATACAGGAACACTCATAGACACGCACAGGAATACAGGAACACTCATAGACACGCACAGGAATACAGGAACACTCATAGACACGCACAGGAATACAGGAACACTCATAGACACGCACAGGAATACAGGAACACTCATAGACACGCACAGGAATACAGGAACACTCATAGACACGCACAGGAATACAGGAACACTCATAGACACGCACAGGAATACAGGAACACTCATAGACACGCACAGGAATACAGGAACATCATAGACACGGAATACAGGAACACTCATAGACACGCACAGGAATACAGGAACACTCATAGACGTGCACAGGAATACAGGAACACTCATAGACGTGCACAGGAATACAGGAACACTCATAGACACGCACAGGAATACAGGAACACTCATAGACACGCACAGGAATACAGGAACACTCATAGACACGCACAGGAATACAGGAACACTCATAGACACGCACAGGAATACAGGAACACTCATAGACACGCACAGGAATACAGGAACACTCATAGACACGCACAGGAATACAGGAACACTCATAGACGTGCACAGGAATACAGGAACACTCATAGACGTGCACAGGAATACAGGAACACTCATAGACGTGCACAGGAATACAGGAACACTCATAGACACGCACAGGAATACAGGAACACTCATAGACGTGCACAGGAATACAGGAACACTCATAGACACGCACAGGAATACAGGAACACTCATAGACACGCACAGGAATACAGGAACACTCATAGACACGCACAGGAATACAGGAACACTCATAGACACGCACAGGAATACAGGAACACTCATAGACAGCACAGGAATACAGGAACACTCATAGACGTGCACAGGAATACAGGAACACTCATAGACAGCACAGGAATACAGGAACACTCATAGACAGCACAGGAATACAGGAACACTCATAGACACGCACAGGAATACAGGAACACTCATAGACACGCACAGGAATACAGGAACAATAGACAGCAGGAACACACTCATAGACAGGCACAGGAATACAGGAACACTCATAGACACGCACAGGAATACAGGAACACTCATAGACACGCACAGGAATACAGGAACACTCATAGACACGCACAGGAATACAGGAACACTCATAGACACGCACAGGAATACAGGAACACTCATAGACACGCACAGGAATACAGGAACACTCATAGACACGCACAGGAATACAGGAACACTCATAGACACGCACAGGAATACAGGAACACTCATAGACACGCACAGGAATACAGGAACACTCATAGACACGCACAGGAATACAGGAACACTCATAGACACGCACAGGAATACAGGAACACTCATAGACACGCACAGGAATACAGGAACACTCATAGACACGCACAGGAATACAGGAACACTCATAGACACGCACAGGAATACAGGAACACTCATAGACACGCACAGGAATACAGGAACACTCATAGACGTGCACAGGAATACAGGAACACTCATAGACGTGCACAGGAATACAGGAACACTCATAGACACGCACAGGAATACAGGAACACTCATAGACACGCACAGGAATACAGGAACACTCATAGACACGCACAGGAATACAGGAACACTCATAGACACGCACAGGAATACAGGAACACTCATAGACGCAATACAGGAACACTCATAGACACGCACAGGAATACAGGAACACTCATAGACACGCACAGGAATACAGGAACACTCATAGACACGCACAGGAATACAGGAACACTCATAGACACGCACAGGAATACAGGAACACTCATAGACACGCACAGGAATACAGGAACACTCATAGACAGCACAGGAATACAGGAACACTCATACACGGCACAGGAATACAGGAACACTCATAGACACGCACAGGAATACAGGAACACTCATAGACACGCACAGGAATACAGGAACACTCATAGACACGCACAGGAATACAGGAACACTCATAGACACGCACAGGAATACAGGAACACTCATAGACACGCACAGGAATACAGGAACACTCATAGACACGCACAGGAATACAGGAACACTCATAGACACGCACAGGAATACAGGAACATCATAGACACGCACAGGAATACAGGAACACTCATAGACACGCACAGGAATACAGGAACACTCATAGACACGCACAGGAATACAGGAACACTCATAGACACGCACAGGAATACAGGAACACTCATAGACACGCACAGGAATACAGGAACACTCATAGACACGCACAGGAATACAGGAACACTCATAGACACGCACAGGAATACAGGAACACTCATAGACACGCACAGGAATACAGGAACACTCATAGACACGCACAGGAATACAGGAACACTCATAGACACGCACAGGAATACAGGAACACTCATAGACACGCACAGGAATACAGGAACACTCATAGACACGCACAGGAATACAGGAACACTCATAGACACGCACAGGAATACAGGAACACTCATAGACACGCACAGGAATACAGGAACACTCATAGACACGCACAGGAATACAGGAACACTCATAGACACGCACAGGAATACAGGAACACTCATAGACACGCACAGGAATACAGGAACACTCATAGACACGCACAGGAATACAGGAACACTCATAGACACGCACAGGAATACAGGAACACTCATAGACACGCACAGGAATACAGGAACACTCATAGACACGCACAGGAATACAGGAACACTCATAGACACGCACAGGAATACAGGAACACTCATAGACAGCACAGGAATACAGGAACACTCATAGACACGCACAGGAATACAGGAACACTCATAGACACGCACAGGAATACAGGAACACTCATAGACGTGCACAGGAATACAGGAACACTCATAGACACGCACAGGAATACAGGAACACTCATAGACACGCACAGGAATACAGGAACACTCATAGACACGCACAGGAATACAGGAACACTCATAGACACGCACAGGAATACAGGAACACTCATAGACACGCACAGGAATACAGGAACACTCATAGACACGCACAGGAATACAGGAACACTCATAGACACGCACAGGAATACAGGAACACTCATAGACTGCACAGGAATACAGGAACACTCATAGACACGCACAGGAATACAGGAACACTCATAGACACGCACAGGAATACAGGAACACTCATAGACGTGCACAGGAATACAGGAACACTCATAGACACGCACAGGAATACAGGAACACTCATAGACACGCACAGGAATACAGGAACACTCATAGACACGCACAGGAATACAGGAACACTCATAGACACGCACAGGAATACAGGAACACTCATAGACGTGCACAGGAATACAGGAACACTCATAGACACGCACAGGAATACAGGAACACTCATAGACGTGCACAGGAATACAGGAACACTCATAGACAGCACAGGAATACAGGAACACTCATAGACACGCACAGGAATACAGGAACATCATAGACAGTGCACAGGAATACAGGAACACTCATAGACACGCACAGGAATACAGGAACACTCATAGACACGCACAGGAATACAGGAACACTCATAGACACGCACAGGAATACAGGAACACTCATAGACACGCACAGGAATACAGGAACACTCATAGACACGCACAGGAATACAGGAACACTCATAGACACGCACAGGAATACAGGAACACTCATAGACACGCACAGGAATACAGGAACACTCATAGACACGCACAGGAATACAGGAACACTCATAGACACGCACAGGAATACAGGAACATTCATAGACACGCACAGGAATACAGGAACACTCATAGACACGCACAGGAATACAGGAACACTCATAGACACGCACAGGAATACAGGAACACTCATAGACGTGCACAGGAATACAGGAACACTCATAGACGTGCACAGGAATACAGGAACACTCATAGACGTGCACAGGAATACAGGAACACTCATAGACACGCACAGGAATACAGGAACACTCATAGACACGCACAGGAATACAGGAACACTCATAGACACGCACAGGAATACAGGAACACTCATAGACACGCACAGGAATACAGGAACACTCATAGACACGCACAGGAATACAGGAACACTCATAGACACGCACAGGAATACAGGAACACTCATAGACACGCACAGGAATACAGGAACACTCATAGACATGCACAGGAATACAGGAACACTCATAGACACGCACAGGAATACAGGAACACTCATAGACACGCACAGGAATACAGGAACACTCATAGACACGCACAGGAATACAGGAACACTCATAGACACGCACAGGAATACAGGAACACTCATAGACACGCACAGGAATACAGGAACACTCATAGACACGCACAGGAATACAGGAACACTCATAGACACGCACAGGAATACAGGAACACTCATAGACACGCACAGGAATACAGGAACACTCATAGACATGCACAGGAATACAGGAACACTCATAGACACGCACAGGAATACAGGAACACTCATAGACACGCACAGGAATACAGGAACACTCATAGACACGCACAGGAATACAGGAACACTCATAGACAGGCACAGGAATACAGGAACACTCATAGACAGGCACAGGAATACAGGAACACTCATAGACAGGCACAGGAATACAGGAACACTCATAGACGTGCACAGGAATACAGGAACACTCATAGACACGCACAGGAATACAGGAACACTCATAGACACGCACAGGAATACAGGAACACTCATAGACACGCACAGGAATACAGGAACACTCATAGACACGCACAGGAATACAGGAACACTCATAGACACGCACAGGAATACAGGAACACTCATAGACACGCACAGGAATACAGGAACACTCATAGACACGCACAGGAATACAGGAACACTCATAGACACGCACAGGAATACAGGAACACTCATAGACACGCACAGGAATACAGGAACACTCATAGACACGCACAGGAATACAGGAACACTCATAGACACGCACAGGAATACAGGAACACTCATAGACACGCACAGGAATACAGGAACACTCATAGACACGCACAGGAATACAGGAACACTCATAGACACGCACAGGAATACAGGAACACTCATAGACGTGCACAGGAATACAGGAACACTCATAGACACGCACAGGAATACAGGAACACTCATAGACGTGCACAGGAATACAGGAACACTCATAGACGTGCACAGGAATACAGGAACACTCATAGACACGCACAGGAATACAGGAACATTCATAGACACTGCACAGGAATACAGGAACACTCATAGACACGCACAGGAATACAGGAACACTCATAGACACGCACAGGAATACAGGAACACTCATAGACACGCACAGGAATACAGGAACACTCATAGACACGCACAGGAATACAGGAACACTCATAGACACGCACAGGAATACAGGAACACTCATAGACACGCACAGGAATACAGGAACACTCATAGACACGCACAGGAATACAGGAACACTCATAGACACGCACAGGAATACAGGAACACTCATAGACACGCACAGGAATACAGGAACACTCATAGACACGCACAGGAATACAGGAACACTCATAGACACGCACAGGAATACAGGAACACTCATAGACACGCACAGGAATACAGGAACACTCATAGACACGCACAGGAATACAGGAACACTCATAGACACGCACAGGAATACAGGAACACTCATAGACACGCACAGGAATACAGGAACATTCATAGACACGCACAGGAATACAGGAACACTCATAGACACGCACAGGAATACAGGAACACTCATAGACACGCACAGGAATACAGGAACACTCATAGACACGCACAGGAATACAGGAACACTCATAGACACGCACAGGAATACAGGAACACTCATAGACAGGCACAGGAATACAGGAACACTCATAGACACGCACAGGAATACAGGAACACTCATAGACGTGCACAGGAATACAGGAACACTCATAGACACGCACAGGAATACAGGAACACTCATAGACACGCACAGGAATACAGGAACACTCATAGACACGCACAGGAATACAGGAACACTCATAGACACGCACAGGAATACAGGAACACTCATAGACACGCACAGGAATACAGGAACACTCATAGACACGCACAGGAATACAGGAACACTCATAGACACGCACAGGAATACAGGAACACTCATAGACGTGCACAGGAATACAGGAACACTCATAGACACGCACAGGAATACAGGAACACTCATAGACACGCACAGGAATACAGGAACACTCATAGACACGCACAGGAATACAGGAACACTCATAGACACGCACAGGAATACAGGAACACTCATAGACACGCACAGGAATACAGGAACACTCATAGACACGCACAGGAATACAGGAACACTCATAGACACGCACAGGAATACAGGAACACTCATAGACGTGCACAGGAATACAGGAACACTCATAGACACGCACAGGAATACAGGAACACTCATAGACAGCACAGGAATACAGGAACACTCATAGACGTGCACAGGAATACAGGAACACTCATAGACACGCACAGGAATACAGGAACACTCATAGACGTGCACAGGAATACAGGAACACTCATAGACACGCACAGGAATACAGGAACACTCATAGACACGCACAGGAATACAGGAACACTCATAGACACGCACAGGAATACAGGAACACTCATAGACGTGCACAGGAATACAGGAACACTCATAGACACAGGAATACAGGAACACTCATAGACGTGCACAGGAATACAGGAACACTCATAGACACGCACAGGAATACAGGAACACTCATAGACACGCACAGGAATACAGGAACACTCATAGACACGCACAGGAATACAGGAACACTCATAGACACGCACAGGAATACAGGAACACTCATAGACACGCACAGGAATACAGGAACACTCATAGACACGCACAGGAATACAGGAACACTCATAGACACGCACAGGAATACAGGAACACTCATAGACGTGCACAGGAATACAGGAACACTCATAGACACGCACAGGAATACAGGAACACTCATAGACACGCACAGGAATACAGGAACACTCATAGACACGCACAGGAATACAGGAACACTCATAGACACGCACAGGAATACAGGAACACTCATAGACGTGCACAGGAATACAGGAACATTCATAGACCGTGCACAGGAATACAGGAACACTCATAGACACGCACAGGAATACAGGAACACTCATAGACACGCACAGGAATACAGGAACACTCATAGACACGCACAGGAATACAGGAACACTCATAGACACGCACAGGAATACAGGAACACTCATAGACAGGCACAGGAATACAGGAACACTCATAGACACGCACAGGAATACAGGAACATTCATAGACGTGCACAGGAATACAGGAACACTCATAGACACGCACAGGAATACAGGAACACTCATAGACACGCACAGGAATACAGGAACACTCATAGACACGCACAGGAATACAGGAACACTCATAGACGTGCACAGGAATACAGGAACACTCATAGACACGCACAGGAATACAGGAACACTCATAGACACGCACAGGAATACAGGAACACTCATAGACACGCACAGGAATACAGGAACACTCATAGACACGCACAGGAATACAGGAACACTCATAGACACGCACAGGAATACAGGAACACTCATAGACACGCACAGGAATACAGGAACACTCATAGACACGCACAGGAATACAGGAACACTCATAGACACGCACAGGAATACAGGAACACTCATAGACACGCACAGGAATACAGGAACACTCATAGACACGCACAGGAATACAGGAACACTCATAGACACGCACAGGAATACAGGAACACTCATAGACACGCACAGGAATACAGGAACATTCATAGACACGCACAGGAATACAGGAACACTCATAGACACGCACAGGAATACAGGAACACTCATAGACACGCACAGGAATACAGGAACACTCATAGACACGCACAGGAATACAGGAACACTCATAGACACGCACAGGAATACAGGAACACTCATAGACACGCACAGGAATACAGGAACACTCATAGACACGCACAGGAATACAGGAACACTCATAGACACGCACAGGAATACAGGAACACTCATAGACACGCACAGGAATACAGGAACATTCATAGACGTGCACAGGAATACAGGAACACTCATAGACATGCACAGGAATACAGGAACACTCATAGACACGCACAGGAATACAGGAACACTCATAGACACGCACAGGAATACAGGAACACTCATAGACACGCACAGGAATACAGGAACACTCATAGACACGCACAGGAATACAGGAACACTCATAGACACGCACAGGAATACAGGAACACTCATGACGTGCACAGGAATACAGGAACACTCATAGACACGCACAGGAATACAGGAACACTCATAGACACGCACAGGAATACAGGAACACTCATAGACACGCACAGGAATACAGGAACACTCATAGACACGCACAGGAATACAGGAACACTCATAGACGTGCACAGGAATACAGGAACACTCATAGACACGCACAGGAATACAGGAACACTGATAGACACGCACAGGAATACAGGAACACTCATAGACAGGCACAGGAATACAGGAACACTCATAGACACGCACAGGAATACAGGAACACTCATAGACACGCACAGGAATACAGGAACACTCATAGACACGCACAGGAATACAGGAACACTCATAGACGTGCACAGGAATACAGGAACACTCATAGACACGCACAGGAATACAGGAACACTCATAGACACGCACAGGAATACAGGAACACTCATAGACACGCACAGGAATACAGGAACACTCATAGACACGCACAGGAATACAGGAACACTCATAGACACGCACAGGAATACAGGAACACTCATAGACACGCACAGGAATACAGGAACACTCATAGACACGCACAGGAATACAGGAACACTCATAGACACGCACAGGAATACAGGAACACTCATAGACACGCACAGGAATACAGGAACACTCATAGACACGCACAGGAATACAGGAACACTCATAGACACGCACAGGAATACAGGAACACTCATAGACACGCACAGGAATACAGGAACACTCATAGACGTGCACAGGAATACAGGAACACTCATAGACACGCACAGGAATACAGGAACACTCATAGACACGCACAGGAATACAGGAACACTCATAGACACGCACAGGAATACAGGAACACTCATAGACACGCACAGGAATACAGGAACACTCATAGACACGCACAGGAATACAGGAACACTCATAGACACGCACAGGAATACAGGAACACTCATAGACACGCACAGGAATACAGGAACACTCATAGACACGCACAGGAATACAGGAACACTCATAGACACGCACAGGAATACAGGAACACTCATAGACAGCACAGGAATACAGGAACACTCATAGACACGCACAGGAATACAGGAACACTCATAGACGTGCACAGGAATACAGGAACACTCATAGACACGCACAGGAATACAGGAACACTCATAGACACGCACAGGAATACAGGAACACTCATAGACACGCACAGGAATACAGGAACACTCATAGACACGCACAGGAATACAGGAACACTCATAGACACGCACAGGAATACAGGAACACTCATAGACACGCACAGGAATACAGGAACACTCATAGACACGCACAGGAATACAGGAACATCATAGACACGGACAGGAATACAGGAACACTCATAGACACGCACAGGAATACAGGAACACTCATAGGACGTGCACAGGAATACAGGAACACTCATAGACACGCACAGGAATACAGGAACACTCATAGACACGCACAGGAATACAGGAACACTCATAGACGTGCACAGGAATACAGGAACACTCATAGACACGCACAGGAATACAGGAACACTCATAGACGTGCACAGGAATACAGGAACACTCATAGACACGCACAGGAATACAGGAACACTCATAGACACGCACAGGAATACAGGAACACTCATAGACACGCACAGGAATACAGGAACACTCATAGACACGCACAGGAATACAGGAACACTCATAGACACGCACAGGAATACAGGAACACTCATAGACACGCACAGGAATACAGGAACACTCATAGACACGCACAGGAATACAGGAACACTCATAGACACGCACAGGAATACAGGAACACTCATAGACGTGCACAGGAATACAGGAACACTCATAGACACGCACAGGAATACAGGAACACTCATAGACACGCACAGGAATACAGGAACACTCATAGACACGCACAGGAATACAGGAACACTCATAGACACGCACAGGAATACAGGAACACTCATAGACACGCACAGGAATACAGGAACACTCATAGACACGCACAGGAATACAGGAACACTCATAGACACGCACAGGAATACAGGAACACTCATAGACACGCACAGGAATACAGGAACACTCATAGACACGCACAGGAATACAGGAACACTCATAGACACGCACAGGAATACAGGAACACTCATAGACACGCACAGGAATACAGGAACACTCATAGACACGCACAGGAATACAGGAACACTCATAGACACGCACAGGAATACAGGAACACTCATAGACACGCACAGGAATACAGGAACACTCATAGACACGCACAGGAATACAGGAACACTCATAGACACGCACAGGAATACAGGAACACTCATAGACACGCACAGGAATACAGGAACACTCATAGACCGCACAGGAATACAGGAACACTCATAGACACGCACAGGAATACAGGAACACTCATAGACGTGCACAGGAATACAGGAACACTCATAGACACGCACAGGAATACAGGAACACTCATAGACACGCACAGGAATACAGGAACACTCATAGACGTGCACAGGAATACAGGAACACTCATAGACACGCACAGGAATACAGGAACACTCATAGACACGCACAGGAATACAGGAACACTCATAGACACGCACAGGAATACAGGAACACTCATAGACACGCACAGGAATACAGGAACATTCATAGACACGCACAGGAATACAGGAACACTCCATAGACACGCACAGGAATACAGGAACACTCATAGACGTGCACAGGAATACAGGAACACTCATAGACACGCACAGGAATACAGGAACACTCATAGACGTGCACAGGAATACAGGAACACTCATAGACACGCACAGGAATACAGGAACACTCATAGACACGCACAGGAATACAGGAACACTCATAGACATGCACAGGAATACAGGAACACTCATAGACGTGCACAGGAATACAGGAACACTCATAGACACGCACAGGAATACAGGAACACTCATAGACACGCACAGGAATACAGGAACACTCATAGACGTGCACAGGAATACAGGAACACTCATAGACACGCACAGGAATACAGGAACACTCATAGACACGCACAGGAATACAGGAACACTCATAGACACGCACAGGAATACAGGAACACTCATAGACACGCACAGGAATACAGGAACACTCATAGACACGCACAGGAATACAGGAACACTCATAGACACGCACAGGAATACAGGAACACTCATAGACACGCACAGGAATACAGGAACACTCATAGACACGCACAGGAATACAGGAACACTCATAGACACGCACAGGAATACAGGAACACTCATAGACACGCACAGGAATACAGGAACACTCATAGACACGCACAGGAATACAGGAACACTCATAGACACGCACAGGAATACAGGAACACTCATAGACACGCACAGGAATACAGGAACACTCATAGACACGCACAGGAATACAGGAACACTCATAGACACGCACAGGAATACAGGAACACTCATAGACACGCACAGGAATACAGGAACACTCATAGACGTGCACAGGAATACAGGAACACTCATAGACAGGCACAGGAATACAGGAACACTCATAGACACGCACAGGAATACAGGAACACTCATAGACACGCACAGGAATACAGGAACACTCATAGACACGCACAGGAATACAGGAACACTCATAGACACGCACAGGAATACAGGAACACTCATAGACACGCACAGGAATACAGGAACACTCATAGACACGCACAGGAATACAGGAACACTCATAGACACGCACAGGAATACAGGAACACTCATAGACAGGCACAGGAATACAGGAACACTCATAGACACGCACAGGAATACAGGAACACTCATAGACACGCACAGGAATACAGGAACACTCATAGACACGCACAGGAATACAGGAACACTCATAGACATGCACAGGAATACAGGAACACTCATAGACACGCACAGGAATACAGGAACACTCATAGACACGCACAGGAATACAGGAACACTCATAGACGTGCACAGGAATACAGGAACACTCATAGACACGCACAGGAATACAGGAACACTCATAGACACGCACAGGAATACAGGAACACTCATAGACACGCACAGGAATACAGGAACACTCATAGACACGCACAGGAATACAGGAACACTCATAGACACGCACAGGAATACAGGAACACTCATAGACAGGCACAGGAATACAGGAACACTCATAGACACGCACAGGAATACAGGAACACTCATAGACGTGCACAGGAATACAGGAACACTCATAGACACGCACAGGAATACAGGAACACTCATAGACACGCACAGGAATACAGGAACACTCATAGACGTGCACAGGAATACAGGAACACTCATAGACACGCACAGGAATACAGGAACACTCATAGACACGCACAGGAATACAGGAACACTCATAGACACGCACAGGAATACAGGAACACTCATAGACACGCACAGGAATACAGGAACACTCATAGACACGCACAGGAATACAGGAACACTCATAGACGTGCACAGGAATACAGGAACACTCATAGACACGCACAGGAATACAGGAACACTCATAGACACGCACAGGAATACAGGAACACTCATAGACGTGCACAGGAATACAGGAACACTCATAGACACGCACAGGAATACAGGAACACTCATAGACACGCACAGGAATACAGGAACACTCATAGACACGCACAGGAATACAGGAACACTCATAGACACGCACAGGAATACAGGAACACTCATAGACACGCACAGGAATACAGGAACACTCATAGACACGCACAGGAATACAGGAACACTCATAGACACGCACAGGAATACAGGAACACTCATAGACACGCACAGGAATACAGGAACACTCATAGACAGGCACAGGAATACAGGAACACTCATAGACACGCACAGGAATACAGGAACACTCATAGACACGCACAGGAATACAGGAACACTCATAGACATGCACAGGAATACAGGAACACTCATAGACGTGCACAGGAATACAGGAACACTCATAGACACGCACAGGAATACAGGAACACTCATAGACACGCACAGGAATACAGGAACACTCATAGACACGCACAGGAATACAGGAACACTCATAGACACGCACAGGAATACAGGAACACTCATAGACGTGCACAGGAATACAGGAACACTCATAGACACGCACAGGAATACAGGAACACTCATAGACACGCACAGGAATACAGGAACACTCATAGACACGCACAGGAATACAGGAACACTCATAGACACGCACAGGAATACAGGAACACTCATAGACACGCACAGGAATACAGGAACACTCATAGACACGCACAGGAATACAGGAACACTCATAGACACGCACAGGAATACAGGAACACTCATAGACACGCACAGGAATACAGGAACACTCATAGACACGCACAGGAATACAGGAACACTCATAGACGCACAGGAATACAGGAACACTCATAGACAGGCACAGGAATACAGGAACACTCATAGACACGCACAGGAATACAGGAACACTCATAGACACGCACAGGAATACAGGAACACTCATAGACACGCACAGGAATACAGGAACACTCATAGACACGCACAGGAATACAGGAACACTCATAGACACGCACAGGAATACAGGAACACTCATAGACACGCACAGGAATACAGGAACACTCATAGACACGCACAGGAATACAGGAACACTCATAGACATACAGGAACACTCATAGACACGCACAGGAATACAGGAACACTCATAGACCGCACAGGAATACAGGAACACTCATAGACACGCACAGGAATACAGGAACACTCATAGACACGCACAGGAATACAGGAACACTCATAGACACGCACAGGAATACAGGAACACTCATAGACACGCACAGGAATACAGGAACACTCATAGACACGCACAGGAATACAGGAACACTCATAGACAGCACAGGAATACAGGAACACTCATAGACACGCACAGGAATACAGGAACACTCAGGAACACTCATAGACACGCACAGGAATACAGGAACACTCATAGACACGCACAGGAATACAGGAACACTCATAGACACGCACAGGAATACAGGAACACTCATAGACACGCACAGGAATACAGGAACACTCATAGACACGCACAGGAATACAGGAACACTCATAGACGTGCACAGGAATACAGGAACACTCATAGACACGCACAGGAATACAGGAACACTCATAGACCCGCACAGGAATACAGGAACACTCATAGACACGCACAGGAATACAGGAACATTCATAGACGTGCACAGGAATACAGGAACACTCATAGACACGCACAGGAATACAGGAACACTCATAGACACGCACAGGAATACAGGAACACTCATAGACACGCACAGGAATACAGGAACACTCATAGACGTGCACAGGAATACAGGAACACTCATAGACACGCACAGGAATACAGGAACACTCATAGACCCGCACAGGAATACAGGAACACTCATAGACACGCACAGGAATACAGGAACACTCATAGACACGCACAGGAATACAGGAACACTCATAGACGTGCACAGGAATACAGGAACACTCATAGACACGCACAGGAATACAGGAACACTCATAGACACGCACAGGAATACAGGAACACTCATAGCACACGCACAGGAATACAGGAACACTCATAGACACGCACAGGAATACAGGAACACTCAGACGTGCACAGGAATACAGGAACACTCATAGACAGCACAGGAATACAGGAACACTCATAGACACGCACAGGAATACAGGAACACTCATAGACACGCACAGGAATACAGGAACACTCATAGACACGCACAGGAATACAGGAACACTCATAGACACGCACAGGAATACAGGAACACTCATAGACACGCACAGGAATACAGGAACACTCATAGACACGCACAGGAATACAGGAACACTCATAGACGTGCACAGGAATACAGTAACACTCATAGAGGTGCACAGGAATACAGGAACACTCATAGACGTGCACAGGAATACAGGAACACTCATAGACACGCACAGGAATACAGGAACACTCATAGACACGCACAGGAATACAGGAACACTCATAGACACGGACAGGAATACAGGAACACTCATAGACGTGCACAGGAATACAGGAACACTCATAGACACGCACAGGAATACAGGAACATTCATAGACGTGCACAGGAATACAGGAACACTCATAGACACGCACAGGAATACAGGAACACTCATAGACACGCACAGGAATACAGGAACACTCATAGACACGCACAGGAATACAGGAACACTCATAGACACGCACAGGAATACAGGAACACTCATAGACACGCACAGGAATACAGGAACACTCATAGACACGCACAGGAATACAGGAACACTCATAGACACGCACAGGAATACAGGAACACTCATAGACAGGCACAGGAATACAGGAACACTCATAGACACGCACAGGAATACAGGAACACTCATAGACACGCACAGGAATACAGGAACACTCATAGACACGCACAGGAATACAGGAACACTCATAGACGTGCACAGGAATACAGGAACACTCATAGACACGCACAGGAATACAGGAACACTCATAGACACGCACAGGAATACAGGAACACTCATAGACACGCACGGAATACAGGAACACTCATAGACACGCACAGGAATACAGGAACACTCATAGACACGCACAGGAATACAGGAACACTCATAGACACGCACAGGAATACAGGAACACTCATAGACACGCACAGGAATACAGGAACACTCATAGACACGCACAGGAATACAGGAACACTCATAGACGTGCACAGGAATACAGGAACATTCATAGACGTGCACAGGAATACAGGAACACTCATAGACACGCACAGGAATACAGGAACACTCATAGACGTGCACAGGAATACAGGAACACTCATAGACACGCACAGGAATACAGGAACACTCATAGACACGCACAGGAATACAGGAACACTCATAGACACGCACAGGAATACAGGAACACTCATAGACACGCACAGGAATACAGGAACACTCATAGACACGCACAGGAATACAGGAACACTCATAGACACGCACAGGAATACAGGAACACTCATAGACACGCACAGGAATACAGGAACACTCATAGACGTGCACAGGAATACAGGAACACTCATAGACACGCACAGGAATACAGGAACACTCATACACACGCACAGGAATACAGGAACACTCATAGACACGCACAGGAATACAGGAACACTCATAGACACGCACAGGAATACAGGAACACTCATAGACAAGCACAGGAATACAGGAACACTCATAGACACGCACAGGAATACAGGAACACTCATAGACACGCACAGGAATACAGGAACACTCATAGACACGCACAGGAATACAGGAACACTCATAGACGTGCACAGGAATACAGGAACACTCATAGACGTGCACAGGAATACAGGAACACTCATAGACAGGCACAGGAATACAGGAACACTCATAGACACGTGCACAGGAATACAGGAACACTCATAGACGTGCACAGGAATACAGGAACACTCATAGACACGCACAGGAATACAGGAACACTCATAGACACGCACAGGAATACAGGAACACTCATAGACACGCACAGGAATACAGGAACACTCATAGACACGCACAGGAATACAGGAACACTCATAGACACGCACAGGAATACAGGAACACTCATAGACGTGCACAGGAATACAGGAACACTCATAGACGTGCACAGGAATACAGGAACACTCATAGACGTGCACAGGAATACAGGAACACTCATAGACAGGCACAGGAATACAGGAACACTCATAGACACGCACAGGAATACAGGAACACTCATAGACACGCACAGGAATACAGGAACACTCATAGACGTGCACAGGAATACAGGAACACTCATAGACACGCACAGGAATACAGGAACACTCATAGACACGCACAGGAATACAGGAACACTCATAGACAGGCACAGGAATACAGGAACACTCATAGACACGCACAGGAATACAGGAACACTCATAGACACGCACAGGAATACAGGAACACTCATAGACACGCACAGGAATACAGGAACACTCATAGACACGCACAGGAATACAGGAACACTCATAGACACGCACAGGAATACAGGAACACTCATAGACACGCACAGGAATACAGGAACACTCATAGACGGGCACAGGAATACAGGAACACTCATAGACACGCACAGGAATACAGGAACACTCATAGACACGCACAGGAATACAGGAACACTCATAGACACGCACAGGAATACAGGAACACTCATAGACGCGCACAGGAATACAGGAACACTCATAGACGCGCACAGGAATACAGGAACACTCATAGACGCGCACAGGAATACAGGAACACTCATAGACACGCACAGGAATACAGGAACATTCATAGACGTGCACAGGAATACAGGAACACTCATAGACGTGCACAGGAATACAGGAACACTCATAGACACGCACAGGAATACAGGAACACTCATAGACACGCACAGGAATACAGGAACACTCATAGACACGCACAGGAATACAGGAACACTCATAGACACGCACAGGAATACAGGAACACTCATAGACACGCACAGGAATACAGGAACACTCATAGACACGCACAGGAATACAGGAACACTCATAGACACGCACAGGAATACAGGAACACTCATAGACACGCACAGGAATACAGGAACACTCATAGACACGCACAGGAATACAGGAACACTCATAGACACGCACAGGAATACAGGAACACTCATAGACGTGCACAGGAATACAGGAACATTCATAGACACGCACAGGAATACAGGAACACTCATAGACGTGCACAGGAATGCAGGAACACTCATAGACGTGCACAGGAATACAGGAACACTCATAGACACGCACAGGAATACAGGAACACTCATAGACACGCACAGGAATACAGGAACACTCATAGACACGCACAGGAATACAGGAACACTCATAGACGTGCACAGGAATACAGGAACATTCATAGACGTGCACAGGAATACAGGAACACTCATAGACGTGCACAGGAATACAGGAACACTCATAGACACGCACAGGAATACAGGAACACTCATAGACACGCACAGGAATACAGGAACACTCATAGACACGCACAGGAATACAGGAACACTCATAGACACGCACAGGAATACAGGAACACTCATAGACGTGCACAGGAATACAGGAACACTCATAGACGTGCACAGGAATACAGGAACACTCATAGACGTGCACAGGAATACAGGAACACTCATAGACACGCACAGGAATACAGGAACACTCAGAGACGTGCACAGTAATACAGGAACACTCAGACGTGCACAGGAATACAGGAACACTCATAGACACGCACAGGAATACAGGAACACTCATAGACACGCACAGGAATACAGGAACACTCATAGACACGCACAGGAATACAGGAACACTCATAGACGTGCACAGGAATACAGGAACACTCATAGACACGCACAGGAATACAGGAACACTCATAGACACGCACAGGAATACAGGAACACTCATAGACACGCACAGGAATACAGGAACACTCATAGACACGCACAGGAATACAGGAACACTCATAGACACGCACAGGAATACAGGAACACTCATAGACACGCACAGGAATACAGGAACACTCATAGACACGCACAGGAATACAGGAACACTCATAGACACGCACAGGAATACAGGAACACTCATAGACGTGCACAGGAATACAGGAACACTCATAGACGTGCACAGGAATACAGGAACACTCATAGACGTGCACAGGAATACAGGAACACTCAGACGTGCACAGGAATACAGGAACACTCATAGACGTGCACAGGAATACAGGAACACTCATAGACACGCACAGGAATACAGGAACACTCATAGACACGCACAGGAATACAGGAACACTCATAGACACGCACAGGAATACAGGAACACTCATAGACACGCACAGGAATACAGGAACACTCATAGACGTGCACAGGAATACAGGAACACTCATAGACGTGCACAGGAATACAGGAACACTCATAGACACGTGCACAGGAATACAGGAACACTCATAGACACGCACAGGAATACAGGAACACTCATAGACACGCACAGGAATACAGGAACACTCATAGACACGCACAGGAATACAGGAACACTCATAGACGTGCACAGGAATACAGGAACACTCATAGACACGCACAGGAATACAGGAACACTCATAGACACGCACAGGAATACAGGAACACTCATAGACACGCACAGGAATACAGGAACACTCATAGACACGCACAGGAATACAGGAACACTCATAGACACGCACAGGAATACAGGAACACTCATAGACACGCACAGGAATACAGGAACACTCATAGACACGCACAGGAATACAGGAACACTCATAGACACGCACAGGAATACAGGAACACTCATAGACACGCACAGGAATACAGGAACACTCATAGACACGCACAGGAATACAGGAACACTCATAGACACGCACAGGAATACAGGAACACTCATAGACACGCACAGGAATACAGGAACACTCATAGACACGCACAGGAATACAGGAACACTCATAGACGCGCACAGGAATACAGGAACACTCATAGACGCGCACAGGAATACAGGAACACTCATAGACGCGCACAGGAATACAGGAACACTCATAGACGTGCACAGGAATACAGGAACACTCATAGACGTGCACAGGAATACAGGAACACTCATAGACGTGCACAGGAATACAGGAACACTCATAGACACGCACAGGAATACAGGAACACTCATAGACACGCACAGGAATACAGGAACACTCATAGACACGCACAGGAATACAGGAACACTCATAGACACGCACAGGAATACAGGAACACTCATA
Source organism: Mobula hypostoma (assembly GCF_963921235.1). Taxonomy (NCBI): domain Eukaryota; kingdom Metazoa; phylum Chordata; class Chondrichthyes; order Myliobatiformes; family Myliobatidae; genus Mobula; species Mobula hypostoma. The sequence goes on along the minus strand of NC_086114.1, from coordinate 1,405,456 downwards.
GACACGCACAGGAATACAGGAACACTCATAGACACGCACAGGAATACAGGAACACTCATAGACACGCACAGGAATACAGGAACACTCATAGACGTGCACAGGAATACAGGAACATTCATAGACACGCACAGGAATACAGGAACACTCATAGACACGCACAGGAATACAGGAACACTCATAGACACGTGCACAGGAATACAGGAACATTCATAGACACGCACAGGAATACAGGAACACTCATAGACACGCACAGGAATACAGGAACACTCATAGACACGCACAGGAATACAGGAACACTCATAGACGTGCACAGGAATACAGGAACATTCATAGACGTGCACAGGAATACAGGAACACTCATAGACACGCACAGGAATACAGGAACACTCATAGACACGCACAGGAATACAGGAACACTCATAGACACGCACAGGAATACAGGAACACTCATAGACAGGCACAGGAATACAGGAACACTCATAGACGCGCACAGGAATACAGGAACACTCATAGACGTGCACAGGAATACAGGAACATTCATAGACGTGCACAGGAATACAGGAACACTCATAGACGTGCACAGGAATACAGGAACACTCATAGACACGCACAGGAATACAGGAACACTCATAGACACGCACAGGAATACAGGAACACTCATAGACACGCACAGGAATACAGGAACACTCATAGACACGCACAGGAATACAGGAACACTCATAGACACGCACAGGAATACAGGAACACTCATAGACACGCACAGGAATACAGGAACACTCATAGACACGCACAGGAATACAGGAACACTCATAGACACGCACAGGAATACAGGAACACTCATAGACACGCACAGGAATACAGGAACACTCATAGACACGCACAGGAATACAGGAACATTCATAGACGTGCACAGGAATACAGGAACACTCATAGACACGCACAGGAATACAGGAACATTCATAGACGTGCACAGGAATACAGGAACACTCATAGACACGCACAGGAATACAGGAACACTCATAGACACGCACAGGAATACAGGAACACTCATAGACGTGCACAGGAATACAGGAACACTCATAGACACGCACAGGAATACAGGAACACTCATAGACACGCACAGGAATACAGGAACACTCATAGACACGCACAGGAATACAGGAACACTCATAGACGTGCACAGGAATACAGGAACACTCATAGACGTGCACAGGAATACAGGAACACTCATAGACGTGCACAGGAATACAGGAACACTCATAGACACGCACAGGAATACAGGAACACTCATAGACACGCACAGGAATACAGGAACACTCATAGACACGCACAGGAATACAGGAACACTCATAGACACGCACAGGAATACAGGAACACTCATAGGCACGCACAGGAATACAGGAACACTCATAGACACGCACAGGAATACAGGAACACTCATAGACATGCACAGGAATACAGGAACACTCATAGACACGCACAGGAATACAGGAACACTCATAGACACGCACAGGAATACAGGAACACTCATAGACACGCACAGGAATACAGGAACACTCATAGACACGCACAGGAATACAGGAACACTCATAGACACGCACAGGAATACAGGAACATTCATAGACACGCACAGGAATACAGGAACACTCATAGACACGCACAGGAATACAGGAACACTCATAGACACGCACAGGAATACAGGAACATTCATAGACATGCACAGGAATACAGGAACACTCATAGACACGCACAGGAATACAGGAACATTCATAGACACGCACAGGAATACAGGAACACTCATAGACACGCACAGGAATACAGGAACACTCATAGACAGGCACAGGAATACAGGAACACTCATAGACAGGCACAGGAATACAGGAACACTCATAGACAGGCACAGGAATACAGGAACACTCATAGACACGCACAGGAATACAGGAACACTCATAGACACGCACAGGAATACAGGAACACTCATAGACACGCACAGGAATACAGGAACACTCATAGACACGCACAGGAATACAGGAACACTCATAGACGTGCACAGGAATACAGGAACACTCATAGACACGCACAGGAATACAGGAACACTCATAGACACGCACAGGAATACAGGAACACTCATAGACACGCACAGGAATACAGGAACACTCATAGACACGCACAGGAATACAGGAACACTCATAGACACGCACAGGAATACAGGAACACTCATAGACGTGCACAGGAATACAGGAACACTCATAGACACGCACAGGAATACAGGAACACTCATAGACACGCACAGGAATACAGGAACACTCATAGACACGCACAGGAATACAGGAACACTCATAGACGTGCACAGGAATACAGGAACACTCATAGACACGCACAGGAATACAGGAACACTCATAGACGTGCACAGGAATACAGGAACACTCATAGACGTGCACAGGAATACAGGAACACTCATAGACACGCACAGGAATACAGGAACACTCATAGACGTGCACAGGAATACAGGAACACTCATAGACACGCACAGGAATACAGGAACACTCATAGACACGCACAGGAATACAGGAACACTCATAGACACGCACAGGAATACAGGAACACTCATAGACGTGCACAGGAATACAGGAACACTCATAGACGTGCACAGGAATACAGGAACACTCATAGACACGCACAGGAATACAGGAACACTCATAGATGTGCACAGGAATACAGGAACACTCATAGATGTGCACAGGAATACAGGAACACTCATAGACACGCACAGGAATACAGGAACACTCATAGACACGCACAGGAATACAGGAACACTCATAGACACGCACAGGAATACAGGAACACTCATAGACACGCACAGGAATACAGGAACACTCATAGACACGCACAGGAATACAGGAACACTCATAGACACGCACAGGAATACAGGAACACTCATAGACACGCACAGGAATACAGGAACACTCATAGACACGCACAGGAATACAGGAACACTCATAGACAGGCACAGGAATACAGGAACACTCATAGACACGCACAGGAATACAGGAACACTCATAGACACGCACAGGAATACAGGAACACTCATAGACACGCACAGGAATACAGGAACACTCATAGACACGCACAGGAATACAGGAACACTCATAGACACGCACAGGAATACAGGAACACTCATAGACATGCACAGGAATACAGGAACACTCATAGACACGCACAGGAATACAGGAACACTCATAGACACGCACAGGAATACAGGAACACTCATAGACACGCACAGGAATACAGGAACACTCATAGACACGCACAGGAATACAGGAACACTCATAGACACGCACAGGAATACAGGAACACTCATAGACACGCACAGGAATACAGGAACACTCATAGACACGCACAGGAATACAGGAACACTCATAGACACGCACAGGAATACAGGAACACTCATAGACGTGCACAGGAATACAGGAACACTCATAGACACGCACAGGAATACAGGAACACTCATAGACACGCACAGGAATACAGGAACACTCATAGACGTGCACAGGAATACAGGAACACTCATAGACACGCACAGGAATACAGGAACACTCATAGACACGCACAGGAATACAGGAACACTCATAGACACGCACAGGAATACAGGAACACTCATAGACACGCACAGGAATACAGGAACACTCATAGACACGCACAGGAATACAGGAACACTCATAGACACGCACAGGAATACAGGAACACTCATAGACAGGCACAGGAATACAGGAACACTCATAGACACGCACAGGAATACAGGAACACTCATAGACATGCACAGGAATACAAGAACACTCATAGACACGCACAGGAATACAGGAACACTCATAGACAGGCACAGGAATACAGGAACACTCATAGATGTGCACAGGAATACAGGAACACTCATAGACGTGCACAGGAATACAGGAACACTCATAGACACGCACAGGAATACAGGAACACTCATAGACACGCACAGGAATACAGGAACACTCATAGACACGCACAGGAATACAGGAACACTCATAGACACGCACAGGAATACAGGAACACTCATAGACCCGCACAGGAATACAGGAACACTCATAGACACGCACAGGAATACAGGAACACTCATAGACACGCACAGGAATACAGGAACACTCATAGACACGCACAGGAATACAGGAACACTCATAGACACGCACAGGAATACAGGAACACTCATAGATGTGCACAGGAATACAGGAACACTCATAGACACGCACAGGACTACAGGAACACTCATAGACACGCACAGGAATACAGGAACACTCATAGACACGCACAGGAATACAGGAACACTCATAGACACGCACAGGAATACAGGAACACTCATAGACACGCACAGGAATACAGGAACACTCATAGACACGCACAGGAATACAGGAACACTCATAGACACGCACAGGAATACAGGAACACTCATAGACACGCACAGGAATACAGGAACACTCATAGACAGGCACAGGAATACAGGAACACTCATAGACACGCACAGGAATACAGGAACACTCATAGACACGCACAGGAATACAGGAACACTCATAGACACGCACAGGAATACAGGAACACTCATAGACACGCACAGGAATACAGGAACACTCATAGACACGCACAGGAATACAGGAACACTCATAGACATGCACAGGAATACAGGAACACTCATAGACACGCACAGGAATACAGGAACACTCATAGACACGCACAGGAATACAGGAACACTCATAGACACGCACAGGAATACAGGAACACTCATAGACACGCACAGGAATACAGGAACACTCATAGACACGCACAGGAATACAGGAACACTCATAGACACGCACAGGAATACAGGAACACTCATAGACACGCACAGGAATACAGGAACACTCATAGACACGCACAGGAATACAGGAACACTCATAGATGTGCACAGGAATACAGGAACACTCATAGACACGCACAGGAATACAGGAACACTCATAGACACGCACAGGAATACAGGAACACTCATAGACGTGCACAGGAATACAGGAACACTCATAGACACGCACAGGAATACAGGAACACTCATAGACACGCACAGGAATACAGGAACACTCATAGACACGCACAGGAATACAGGAACACTCATAGACACGCACAGGAATACAGGAACACTCATAGACACGCACAGGAATACAGGAACACTCATAGACACGCACAGGAATACAGGAACACTCATAGACAGGCACAGGAATACAGGAACACTCATAGACACGCACAGGAATACAGGAACACTCATAGACATGCACAGGAATACAGGAACACTCATAGACACGCACAGGAATACAGGAACACTCATAGACACGCACAGGAATACAGGAACACTCATAGATGTGCACAGGAATACAGGAACACTCATAGACGTGCACAGGAATACAGGAACACTCATAGACACGCACAGGAATACAGGAACACTCATAGACACGCACAGGAATACAGGAACACTCATAGACACGCACAGGAATACAGGAACACTCATAGACACGCACAGGAATACAGGAACACTCATAGACCGCACAGGAATACAGGAACACTCATAGACCCGCACAGGAATACAGGAACACTCATAGACACGCACAGGAATACAGGAACACTCATAGACACGCACAGGAATACAGGAACACTCATAGACACGCACAGGAATACAGGAACACTCATAGACACGCACAGGAATACAGGAACACTCATAGACACGCACAGGATACAGGAACACTCATAGACACGCACAGGAATACAGGAACACTCATAGACACGCACAGGAATACAGGAACACTCATAGACACGCACAGGAATACAGGAACACTCATAGACGTGCACAGGAATACAGGAACACTCATAGACACGCACAGGAATACAGGAACACTCATAGACACGCACAGGAATACAGGAACACTCATAGACACGCACAGGAATACAGGAACACTCATAGACACGCACAGGAATACAGGAACACTCATAGACACGCACAGGAATACAGGAACACTCATAGACACGCACAGGAATACAGGAACACTCATAGACACGCACAGGAATACAGGAACACTCATAGACACGCACAGGAATACAGGAACACTCATAGACACGCACAGGAATACAGGAACACTCATAGACACGCACAGGAATACAGGAACACTCATAGACACGCACAGGAATACAGGAACACTCATAGACACGCACAGGAATACAGGAACACTCATAGACACGCACAGGAATACAGGAACACTCATAGACGTGCACAGGAATACAGGAACACTCATAGACACGCACAGGAATACAGGAACACGCATAGACACGCACAGGAATACAGGAACACTCATAGACAGGCACAGGAATACAGGAACACTCATAGACAGGCACAGGAATACAGGAACACTCATAGACACGCACAGGAATACAGGAACACTCATAGACACGCACAGGAATACAGGAACACTCATAGACACGCACAGGAATACAGGAACACTCATAGACAGGCACAGGAATACAGGAACACTCATAGACACGCACAGGAATACAGGAACACTCATAGACAGGCACAGGAATACAGGAACACTCATAGACACGCACAGGAATACAGGAACACTCATAGACACGCACAGGAATACAGGAACACTCATAGACGTGCACAGGAATACAGGAACACTCATAGACACGCACAGGAATACAGGAACACTCATAGACACGCACAGGAATACAGGAACACTCATAGACACGCACAGGAATACAGGAACACTCATAGACACGCACAGGAATACAGGAACACTCATAGACACGCACAGGAATACAGGAACACTCATAGACACGCACAGGAATACAGGAACACTCATAGACACGCACAGGAATACAGGAACACTCATAGACACGCACAGGAATACAGGAACACTCATAGACACGCACAGGAATACAGGAACACTCATAGACACGCACAGGAATACAGGAACACTCATAGACACGCACAGGAATACAGGAACACTCATAGACACGCACAGGAATACAGGAACACTCATAGACACGCACAGGAATACAGGAACACTCATAGACACGCACAGGAATACAGGAACACTCATAGACACGCACAGGAATACAGGAACACTCATAGACACGCACAGGAATACAGGAACACTCATAGACGTGCACAGGAATACAGGAACACTCATAGACGTGCACAGGAATACAGGAACACTCATAGACACGCACAGGAATACAGGAACACTCATAGACACGCACAGGAATACAGGAACACTCATAGACACGCACAGGAATACAGGAACATTCATAGACGTGCACAGGAATACAGGAACACTCATAGACACGCACAGGAATACAGGAACACTCATAGACACGCACAGGAATACAGGAACACTCATAGACACGCACAGGAATACAGGAACACTCATAGACACGCACAGGAATACAGGAACACTCATAGACACGCACAGGAATACAGGAACACTCATAGACACGCACAGGAATACAGGAACACTCATAGACACGCACAGGAATACAGGAACACTCATAGACACGCACAGGAATACAGGAACACTCATAGACACGCACAGGAATACAGGAACACTCATAGACACGCACAGGAATACAGGAACACTCATAGACGTGCACAGGAATACAGGAACACTCATAGACGTGCACAGGAATACAGGAACACTCATAGACAGCACAGGAATACAGGAACACTCATAGACAGGCACAGGAATACAGGAACACTCATAGACACGCACAGGAATACAGGAACACTCATAGACACGCACAGGAATACAGGAACACTCATAGACACGCACAGGAATACAGGAACACTCATAGACACGCACAGGAATACAGGAACACTCATAGACACGCACAGGAATACAGGAACACTCATAGACACGCACAGGAATACAGGAACACTCATAGACATGCACAGGAATACAGGAACACTCATAGACGTGCACAGGAATACAGGAACACTCATAGACGTGCACAGGAATACAGGAACACTCATAGACACGCACAGGAATACAGGAACACTCATAGACACGCACAGGAATACAGGAACACTCATAGACGTGCACAGGAATACAGGAACACTCATAGACGTGCACAGGAATACAGGAACACTCATAGACACGCACAGGAATACAGGAACACTCATAGACACGCACAGGAATACAGGAACACTCAGACGTGCACAGGAATACAGGAACACTCATAGACAGGCACAGGAATACAGGAACACTCATAGACACGCACAGGAATACAGGAACACTCATAGACGTGCACAGGAATACAGGAACACTCATAGACACGCACAGGAATACAGGAACACTCATAGACACGCACAGGAATACAGGAACACTCATAGACACGCACAGGAATACAGGAACACTCATAGACGTGCACAGGAATACAGGAACACTCATAGACACGCACAGGAATACAGGAACACTCATAGACACGCACAGGAATACAGGAACACTCATAGACACGCACAGGAATACAGGAACACTCATAGACACGCACAGGAATACAGGAACACTCATAGACACGCACAGGAATACAGGAACACTCATAGACATGCACAGGAATACAGGAACACTCATAGACACGCACAGGAATACAGGAACACTCATAGACACGCACAGGAATACAGGAACACTCATAGACACGCACAGGAATACAGGAACACTCATAGACACGCACAGGAATACAGGAACACTCATAGACACGCACAGGAATACAGGAACACTCATAGATGTGCACAGGAATACAGGAACACTCATAGACACGCACAGGAATACAGGAACACTCATAGACACGCACAGGAATACAGGAACACTCATAGACACGCACAGGAATACAGGAACACTCATAGACACGCACAGGAATACAGGAACACTCATAGACACGCACAGGAATACAGGAACACTCATAGACGCGCACAGGAATACAGGAACACTCATAGACGCGCACAGGAATACAGGAACACTCATAGACACGCACAGGAATACAGGAACACTCATAGACGTGCACAGGAATACAGGAACACTCATAGACACGCACAGGAATACAGGAACACTCATAGACACGCACAGGAATACAGGAACACTCATAGACACGCACAGGAATACAGGAACACTCATAGACACGCACAGGAATACAGGAACACTCATAGACGTGCACAGGAATACAGGAACACTCATAGACACGCACAGGAATACAGGAACACTCATAGACACGCACAGGAATACAGGAACACTCATAGACACGCACAGGAATACAGGAACACTCATAGACACGCACAGGAATACAGGAACACTCATAGACACGCACAGGAATACAGGAACACTCATAGACAGGCACAGGAATACAGGAACACTCATAGACACGCACAGGAATACAGGAACACTCATAGACACGCACAGGAATACAGGAACACTCATAGACACGCACAGGAATACAGGAACACTCATAGACACGCACAGGAATACAGGAACACTCATAGACACGCACAGGAATACAGGAACACTCATAGACACGCACAGGAATACAGGAACACTCATAGACACGCACAGGAATACAGGAACACTCATAGACACGCACAGGAATACAGGAACACTCATAGACACGCACAGGAATACAGGAACACTCATAGACACGCACAGGAATACAGGAACACTCATAGACGTGCACAGGAATACAGGAACACTCATAGACACGCACAGGAATACAGGAACACTCATAGACACGCACAGGAATACAGGAACACTCATAGACACGCACAGGAATACAGGAACACTCATAGACACGCACAGGAATGCAGGAACACTCATAGACGTGCACAGGAATACAGGAACACTCATAGACACGCACAGGAATACAGGAACACTCATAGACGTGCACAGGAATACAGGAACACTCATAGACGTGCACAGGAATACAGGAACACTCATAGACACGCACAGGAATACAGGAACACTCATAGACGTGCACAGGAATACAGGAACACTCATAGACACGCACAGGAATACAGGAACACTCATAGACACGCACAGGAATACAGGAACACTCATAGACACGCACAGGAATACAGGAACACTCATAGACGTGCACAGGAATACAGGAACACTCATAGACGTGCACAGGAATACAGGAACACTCATAGACACGCACAGGAATACAGGAACACTCATAGATGTGCACAGGAATACAGGAACACTCATAGATGTGCACAGGAATACAGGAACACTCATAGACACGCACAGGAATACAGGAACACTCATAGACACGCACAGGAATACAGGAACACTCATAGACACGCACAGGAATACAGGAACACTCATAGACACGCACAGGAATACAGGAACACTCATAGACACGCACAGGAATACAGGAACACTCATAGACACGCACAGGAATACAGGAACACTCATAGACACGCACAGGAATACAGGAACACTCATAGTCAGGCACAGGAATACAGGAACACTCATAGACACGCACAGGAATACAGGAACACTCATAGACACGCACAGGAATACAGGAACACTCATAGACACGCACAGGAATACAGGAACACTCATAGACACGCACAGGAATACAGGAACACTCATAGACATGCACAGGAATACAGGAACACTCATAGACACGCACAGGAATACAGGAACACTCATAGACACGCACAGGAATACAGGAACACTCATAGACACGCACAGGAATACAGGAACACTCATAGACACGCACAGGAATACAGGAACACTCATAGACACGCACAGGAATACAGGAACACTCATAGACACGCACAGGAATACAGGAACACTCATAGACACGCACAGGAATACAGGAACACTCATAGACACGCACAGGAATACAGGAACACTCATAGACACGCACAGGAATACAGGAACACTCATAGACACGCACAGGAATACAGGAACACTCATAGACACGCACAGGAATACAGGAACACTCATAGACACGCACAGGAATACAGGAACACTCATAGACACGCACAGGAATACAGGAACACTCATAGACACGCACAGGAATACAGGAACACTCATAGACAGGCACAGGAATACAGGAACACTCATAGACAGGCACAGGAATACAGGAACACTCATAGACACGCACAGGAATACAGGAACACTCATAGACATGCACAGGAATACAGGAACACTCATAGACACGCACAGGAATACAGGAACACTCATAGACACGCACAGGAATACAGGAACACTCATAGACACGCACAGGAATACAGGAACACTCATAGACGTGCACAGGAATACAGGAACACTCATAGACACGCACAGGAATACAGGAACACTCATAGACACGCACAGGAATACAGGAACACTCATAGACACGCACAGGAATACAGGAACACTCATAGACACGCACAGGAATACAGGAACACTCATAGACACGCACAGGAATACAGGAACACTCATAGACACGCACAGGAATACAGGAACACTCATAGACACGCACAGGAATACAGGAACACTCATAGACACGCACAGGAATACAGGAACACTCATAGACACGCACAGGAATACAGGAACACTCATAGACACGCACAGGAATACAGGAACACTCATAGACACGCACAGGAATACAGGAACACTCATAGACACGCACAGGAATACAGGAACACTCATAGACACGCACAGGAATACAGGAACACTCATAGACACGCACAGGAATACAGGAACACTCATAGACACGCACAGGAATACAGGAACACTCATAGACACGCACAGGAATACAGGAACACTCATAGACACGCACAGGAATACAGGAACACTCATAGACACGCACAGGAATACAGGAACACTCATAGACACGCACAGGAATACAGGAACACTCATAGACACGCACAGGAATACAGGAACACTCATAGACACGCACAGGAATACAGGAACACTCATAGACACGCACAGGAATACAGGAACACTCATAGACACGCACAGGAATACAGGAACACTCATAGACACGCACAGGAATACAGGAACACTCATAGACGTGCACAGGAATACAGGAACACTCATAGACACGCACAGGAATACAGGAACACTCATAGACACGCACAGGAATACAGGAACACTCATAGACACGCACAGGAATACAGGAACACTCATAGACACGCACAGGAATACAGGAACACTCATAGACACGCACAGGAATACAGGAACACTCATAGACACGCACAGGAATACAGGAACACTCATAGACGTGCACAGGAATACAGGAACACTCATAGACACGCACAGGAATACAGGAACACTCATAGACACGCACAGGAATACAGGAACACTCATAGACACGCACAGGAATACAGGAACACTCATAGACACGCACAGGAATACAGGAACACTCATAGACACGCACAGGAATACAGGAACACTCATAGACACGCACAGGAATACAGGAACACTCATAGACACGCACAGGAATACAGGAACACTCATAGACACGCACAGGAATACAGGAACACTCATAGACAGGCACAGGAATACAGGAACACTCATAGACACGCACAGGAATACAGGAACACTCATAGACACGCACAGGAATACAGGAACACTCATAGACACGCACAGGAATACAGGAACACTCATAGACACGCACAGGAATACAGGAACACTCATAGACAGGCACAGGAATACAGGAACACTCATAGACACGCACAGGAATACAGGAACACTCATAGACACGCACAGGAATACAGGAACACTCATAGACACGCACAGGAATACAGGAACACTCATAGACACGCACAGGAATACAGGAACATCATAGACAGCACAGGAATACAGGAACACTCATAGACACGCACAGGAATACAGGAACACTCATAGACACGCACAGGAATACAGGAACACTCATAGACACGCACAGGAATACAGGAACACTCATAGACACGCACAGGAATACAGGAACACTCATAGACACGCACAGGAATACAGGAACACTCATAGACACGCACAGGAATACAGGAACACTCATAGACACGCACAGGAATACAGGAACACTCATAGACACGCACAGGAATACAGGAACACTCATAGACACGCACAGGAATACAGGAACACTCATAGACACGCACAGGAATACAGGAACACTCATAGACGCACAGGAATACAGGAACACTCATAGACACGCACAGGAATACAGGAACACTCATAGACACGCACAGGAATACAGGAACACTCATAGACACGCACAGGAATACAGGAACACTCATAGACACGCACAGGAATACAGGAACACTCATAGACACAGCACAGGAATACAGGAACACTCATAGACACGCACAGGAATACAGGAACACTCATAGACGCGCACAGGAATACAGGAACACTCATAGACGCGCACAGGAATACAGGAACACTCATAGACGCGCACAGGAATACAGGAACACTCATAGACGTGCACAGGAATACAGGAACACTCATAGACGTGCACAGGAATACAGGAACACTCATAGACACGCACAGGAATACAGGAACACTCATAGACACGCACAGGAATACAGGAACACTCATAGACACGCACAGGAATACAGGAACACTCATAGACGTGCACAGGAATACAGGAACACTCATAGACACGCACAGGAATACAGGAACACTCATAGACACGCACAGGAATACAGGAACACTCATAGACACGCACAGGAATACAGGAACACTCATAGACACGCACAGGAATACAGGAACACTCATAGACACGCACAGGAATACAGGAACACTCATAGACACGCACAGGAATACAGGAACACTCATAGACACGCACAGGAATACAGGAACACTCATAGACACGCACAGGAATACAGGAACACTCATAGACACGCACAGGAATACAGGAACACTCATAGACACGCACAGGAATACAGGAACACTCATAGACACGCACAGGAATACAGGAACACTCATAGACACGCACAGGAATACAGGAACACTCATAGACACGCACAGGAATACAGGAACACTCATAGACGTGCACAGGAATACAGGAACACTCATAGACGTGCACAGGAATACAGGAACACTCATAGACACGCACAGGAATACAGGAACACTCATAGACACGCACAGGAATACAGGAACACTCATAGACACGCACAGGAATACAGGAACACTCATAGACACGCACAGGAATACAGGAACACTCATAGACACGCACAGGAATACAGGAACACTCATAGACACGCACAGGAATACAGGAACACTCATAGACACGCACAGGAATACAGGAACACTCATAGACATGCACAGGAATACAGGAACACTCATAGACACGCACAGGAATACAGGAACACTCATAGACGTGCACAGGAATACAGGAACACTCATAGACACGCACAGGAATACAGGAACACTCATAGACGTGCACAGGAATACAGGAACACTCATAGACACGCACAGGAATACAGGAACACTCATAGACACGCACAGGAATACAGGAACACTCATAGACACGCACAGGAATACAGGAACACTCATAGACACGCACAGGAATACAGGAACACTCATAGACACGCACAGGAATACAGGAACACTCATAGACACGCACAGGAATACAGGAACACTCATAGACAGGCACAGGAATACAGGAACACTCATAGACAGGCACAGGAATACAGGAACACTCATAGACACGCACAGGAATACAGGAACACTCATAGACACGCACAGGAATACAGGAACACTCATAGACACGCACAGGAATACAGGAACACTCATAGACACGCACAGGAATACAGGAACACTCATAGACGTGCACAGGAATACAGGAACACTCATAGACACGCACAGGAATACAGGAACACTCATAGACACGCACAGGAATACAGGAACACTCATAGACACGCACAGGAATACAGGAACACTCATAGACACGCACAGGAATACAGGAACACTCATAGACACGCACAGGAATACAGGAACACTCATAGACACGCACAGGAATACAGGAACACTCATAGACACGCACAGGAATACAGGAACACTCATAGACACGCACAGGAATACAGGAACACTCATAGACACGCACAGGAATACAGGAACACTCATAGACACGCACAGGAATACAGGAACACTCATAGATGTGCACAGGAATACAGGAACACTCATAGACACGCACAGGAATACAGGAACACTCATAGACACGCACAGGAATACAGGAACACTCATAGACACGCACAGGAATACAGGAACACTCATAGACACGCACAGGAATACAGGAACACTCATAGACACGCACAGGAATACAGGAACACTCATAGACACGCACAGGAATACAGGAACACTCATAGACGCGCACAGGAATACAGGAACACTCATAGACGCGCACAGGAATACAGGAACACTCATAGACACGCACAGGAATACAGGAACACTCATAGACGTGCACAGGAATACAGGAACACTCATAGACGTGCACAGGAATACAGGAACACTCATAGACACGCACAGGAATACAGGAACACTCATAGACACGCACAGGAATACAGGAACACTCATAGACACGCACAGGAATACAGGAACACTCATAGACGTGCACAGGAATACAGGAACACTCATAGACACGCACAGGAATACAGGAACACTCATAGACACGCACAGGAATACAGGAACACTCATAGACACGCACAGGAATACAGGAACACTCATAGACACGCACAGGAATACAGGAACACTCATAGACACGCACAGGAATACAGGAACACTCATAGACACGCACAGGAATACAGGAACACTCATAGACACGCACAGGAATACAGGAACACTCATAGACACGCACAGGAATACAGGAACACTCATAGACACGCACAGGAATACAGGAACACTCATAGACACGCACAGGAATACAGGAACACTCATAGACACGCACAGGAATACAGGAACACTCATAGACACGCACAGGAATACAGGAACACTCATAGACACGCACAGGAATACAGGAACACTCATAGACGTGCACAGGAATACAGGAACACTCATAGACGTGCACAGGAATACAGGAACACTCATAGACAGGCACAGGAATACAGGAACACTCATAGACACGCACAGGAATACAGGAACACTCATAGACACGCACAGGAATACAGGAACACTCATAGACACGCACAGGAATACAGGAACACTCATAGACACGCACAGGAATACAGGAACACTCATAGACACGCACAGGAATACAGGAACACTCATAGACACGCACAGGAATACAGGAACACTCATAGACATGCACAGGAATACAGGAACACTCATAGACGTGCACAGGAATACAGGAACACTCATAGACGTGCACAGGAATACAGGAACACTCATAGACACGCACAGGAATACAGGAACACTCATAGACACGCACAGGAATACAGGAACACTCATAGACGTGCACAGGAATACAGGAACACTCATAGACGTGCACAGGAATACAGGAACACTCATAGACACGCACAGGAATACAGGAACACTCATAGACACGCACAGGAATACAGGAACACTCATAGACGTGCACAGGAATACAGGAACACTCATAGACAGGCACAGGAATACAGGAACACTCATAGACACGCACAGGAATACAGGAACACTCATAGACATGCACAGGAATACAGGAACACTCATAGACACGCACAGGAATACAGGAACACTCATAGACACGCACAGGAATACAGGAACACTCATAGACACGCACAGGAATACAGGAACACTCATAGACACGCACAGGAATACAGGAACACTCATAGACACGCACAGGAATACAGGAACACTCATAGACGTGCACAGGAATACAGGAACACTCATAGACGTGCACAGGAATACAGGAACACTCATAGACACGCACAGGAATACAGGAACACTCATAGACACGCACAGGAATACAGGAACACTCATAGACACGCACAGGAATACAGGAACATTCATAGACGTGCACAGGAATACAGGAACACTCATAGACACGCACAGGAATACAGGAACACTCATAGACACGCACAGGAATACAGGAACACTCATAGACACGCACAGGAATACAGGAACACTCATAGACACGCACAGGAATACAGGAACACTCATAGACACGCACAGGAATACAGGAACACTCATAGACATGCACAGGAATACAGGAACACTCATAGACACGCACAGGAATACAGGAACACTCATAGACACGCACAGGAATACAGGAACACTCATAGACACGCACAGGAATACAGGAACACTCATAGACACGCACAGGAATACAGGAACACTCATAGACAGGCACAGGAATACAGGAACACTCATAGATGTGCACAGGAATACAGGAACACTCATAGACAGGCACAGGAATACAGGAACACTCATAGACACGCACAGGAATACAGGAACACTCATAGACACGCACAGGAATACAGGAACACTCATAGACACGCACAGGAATACAGGAACACTCATAGACACGCACAGGAATACAGGAACACTCATAGACACGCACAGGAATACAGGAACACTCATAGACGCGCACAGGAATACAGGAACACTCATAGACACGCACAGGAATACAGGAACACTCATAGACACGCACAGGAATACAGGAACACTCATAGACGTGCACAGGAATACAGGAACACTCATAGACGTGCACAGGAATACAGGAACACTCATAGACACGCACAGGAATACAGGAACACTCATAGACACGCACAGGAATACAGGAACACTCATAGACACGCACAGGAATACAGGAACACTCATAGACGTGCACAGGAATACAGGAACACTCATAGACACGCACAGGAATACAGGAACACTCATAGACACGCACAGGAATACAGGAACACTCATAGACACGCACAGGAATACAGGAACATTCATAGACACGCACAGGAATACAGGAACACTCATAGACACGCACAGGAATACAGGAACACTCATAGACACGCACAGGAATACAGGAACACTCATAGACACGCACAGGAATACAGGAACACTCATAGACACGCACAGGAATACAGGAACACTCATAGACACGCACAGGAATACAGGAACACTCATAGACACGCACAGGAATACAGGAACACTCATAGACACGCACAGGAATACAGGAACACTCATAGACACGCACAGGAATACAGGAACACTCATAGACGTGCACAGGAATACAGGAACACTCATAGACGTGCACAGGAATACAGGAACACTCATAGACAGGCACAGGAATACAGGAACACTCATAGACACGCACAGGAATACAGGAACACTCATAGACACGCACAGGAATACAGGAACACTCATAGACACGCACAGGAATACAGGAACACTCATAGACACGCACAGGAATACAGGAACACTCATAGACACGCACAGGAATACAGGAACACTCATAGACACGCACAGGAATACAGGAACACTCATAGACACGCACAGGAATACAGGAACACTCATAGACACGCACAGGAATACAGGAACACTCATAGACACGCACAGGAATACAGGAACACTCATAGACGTGCACAGGAATACAGGAACACTCATAGACGTGCACAGGAATACAGGAACACTCATAGACACGCACAGGAATACAGGAACACTCATAGACACGCACAGGAATACAGGAACACTCATAGACGTGCACAGGAATACAGGAACACTCATAGACGTGCACAGGAATACAGGAACACTCATAGACACGCACAGGAATACAGGAACACTCATAGACACGCACAGGAATACAGGAACACTCATAGACGTGCACAGGAATACAGGAACACTCATAGACAGGCACAGGAATACAGGAACACTCATAGACACGCACAGGAATACAGGAACACTCATAGACACGCACAGGAATACAGGAACACTCATAGACACGCACAGGAATACAGGAACACTCATAGACACGCACAGGAATACAGGAACACTCATAGACGTGCACAGGAATACAGGAACACTCATAGACACGCACAGGAATACAGGAACACTCATAGACACGCACAGGAATACAGGAACACTCATAGACACGCACAGGAATACAGGAACACTCATAGACACGCACAGGAATACAGGAACACTCATAGACACGCACAGGAATACAGGAACACTCATAGACACGCACAGGAATACAGGAACACTCATAGACACGCACAGGAATACAGGAACACTCATAGACACGCACAGGAATACAGGAACACTCATAGACACGCACAGGAATACAGGAACACTCATAGACGTGCACAGGAATACAGGAACACTCATAGACGTGCACAGGAATACAGGAACACTCATAGACACGCACAGGAATACAGGAACACTCATAGACAGGCACAGGAATACAGGAACACTCATAGACAGGCACAGGAATACAGGAACACTCATAGACACGCACAGGAATACAGGAACACTCATAGACGTGCACAGGAATACAGGAACACTCATAGACACGCACAGGAATACAGGAACACTCATAGACACGCACAGGAATACAGGAACACTCATAGACACGCACAGGAATACAGGAACACTCATAGACATGCACAGGAATACAGGAACACTCATAGACACGCACAGGAATACAGGAACACTCATAGACACGCACAGGAATACAGGAACACTCATAGACGTGCACAGGAATACAGGAACACTCATAGACGTGCACAGGAATACAGGAACACTCATAGACGTGCACAGGAATACAGGAACACTCATAGACACGCACAGGAATACAGGAACACTCATAGACGTGCACAGGAATACAGGAACACTCATAGACGTGCACAGGAATACAGGAACACTCATAGACACGCACAGGAATACAGGAACACTCATAGACACGCACAGGAATACAGGAACACTCATAGACGTGCACAGGAATACAGGAACACTCATAGACAGGCACAGGAATACAGGAACACTCATAGACACGCACAGGAATACAGGAACACTCATAGACATGCACAGGAATACAGGAACACTCATAGACACGCACAGGAATACAGGAACACTCATAGACACGCACAGGAATACAGGAACACTCATAGACACGCACAGGAATACAGGAACACTCATAGACACGCACAGGAATACAGGAACACTCATAGACACGCACAGGAATACAGGAACACTCATAGACACGCACAGGAATACAGGAACACTCATAGACACGCACAGGAATACAGGAACACTCATAGACGTGCACAGGAATACAGGAACACTCATAGACACGCACAGGAATACAGGAACACTCATAGACACGCACAGGAATACAGGAACACTCATAGACACGCACAGGAATACAGGAACACTCATAGACACGCACAGGAATACAGGAACACTCATAGACACGCACAGGAATACAGGAACACTCATAGACACGCACAGGAATACAGGAACACTCATAGACACGCACAGGAATACAGGAACACTCATAGACACGCACAGGAATACAGGAACATTCATAGACGTGCACAGGAATACAGGAACACTCATAGACACGCACAGGAATACAGGAACACTCATAGACACGCACAGGAATACAGGAACATTCATAGACACGCACAGGAATACAGGAACACTCATAGACGTGCACAGGAATACAGGAACACTCATAGACACGCACAGGAATACAGGAACACTCATAGACAGGCACAGGAATACAGGAACACTCATAGACAGGCACAGGAATACAGGAACACTCATAGACACGCACAGGAATACAGGAACACTCATAGACAGGCACAGGAATACAGGAACACTCATAGACACGCACAGGAATACAGGAACACTCATAGACACGCACAGGAATACAGGAACACTCATAGACACGCACAGGAATACAGGAACACTCATAGACGTGCACAGGAATACAGGAACACTCATAGACACGCACAGGAATACAGGAACACTCATAGACACGCACAGGAATACAGGAACACTCATAGACACGCACAGGAATACAGGAACACTCATAGACACGCACAGGAATACAGGAACACTCATAGACACGCACAGGAATACAGGAACACTCATAGACACGCACAGGAATACAGGAACACTCATAGACACGCACAGGAATACAGGAACACTCATAGACGTGAACAGGAATACAGGAACACTCATAGATGTGCACAGGAATACAGGAACACTCATAGACGCGCACAGGAATACAGGAACACTCATGGACACGCACAGGAATACAGGAACACTCATAGACGTGCACAGGAA
This sequence comes from Mobula hypostoma, assembly GCF_963921235.1. Lineage (NCBI taxonomy): Eukaryota > Metazoa > Chordata > Chondrichthyes > Myliobatiformes > Myliobatidae > Mobula > Mobula hypostoma. The sequence continues at coordinate 1,384,178 of NC_086114.1, read as the reverse complement.
TACAGGAACACTCATAGACGTGCACAGGAATACAGGAACACTCATAGACACGCACAGGAATACAGGAACACTCATAGACACGCACAGGAATACAGGAACATTCATAGACACGCACAGGAATACAGGAACACTCATAGACACGCACAGGAATACAGGAACACTCATAGACACGCACAGGAATACAGGAACACTCATAGACACGCACAGGAATACAGGAACACTCATAGACACGCACAGGAATACAGGAACACTCATAGACGTGCACAGGAATACAGGAACACTCATAGACACGCACAGGAATACAGGAACACTCATAGACACGCACAGGAATACAGGAACATTCATAGACACGCACAGGAATACAGGAACACTCATAGACACGCACAGGAATACAGGAACACTCATAGACACGCACAGGAATACAGGAACACTCATAGACACGCACAGGAATACAGGAACACTCATAGACACGCACAGGAATACAGGAACACTCATAGACGTGCACAGGAATACAGGAACACTCATAGACGTGCACAGGAATACAGGAACACTCATAGACACGCACAGGAATACAGGAACACTCATAGACACGCACAGGAATACAGGAACACTCATAGACGTGCACAGGAATACAGGAACACTCATAGACACGCACAGGAATACAGGAACACTCATAGACACGCACAGGAATACAGGAACACTCATAGACACGCACAGGAATACAGGAACATTCATAGACGTGCACAGGAATACAGGAACACTCATAGACACGCACAGGAATACAGGAACACTCATAGACACGCACAGGAATACAGGAACACTCATAGACGTGCACAGGAATACAGGAACACTCATAGACGTGCACAGGAATACAGGAACACTCATAGACGTGCACAGGAATACAGGAACACTCATAGACACGCACAGGAATACAGGAACACTCATAGACGTGCACAGGAATACAGGAACACCCATAGACACGCACAGGAATACAGGAACACTCATAGACACGCACAGGAATACAGGAACACTCATAGACGTGCACAGGAATACAGGAACACTCATAGACGTGCACAGGAATACAGGAACACTCATAGACACGCACAGGAATACAGGAACACTCATAGACACGCACAGGAATACAGGAACACTCATAGACATGCACAGGAATACAGGAACACTCATAGACACGCACAGGAATACAGGAACACTCATAGACACGCACAGGAATACAGGAACACTCATAGACACGCACAGGAATACAGGAACACTCATAGACACGCACAGGAATACAGGAACACTCATAGACACGCACAGGAATACAGGAACACTCATAGATGTGCACAGGAATACAGGAACACTCATAGACACGCACAGGAATACAGGAACACTCATAGACGTGCACAGGAATACAGGAACATTCATAGACACGCACAGGAATACAGGAACACTCATAGACACGCACAGGAATACAGGAACACTCATAGACGTGCACAGGAATACAGGAACACTCATAGACACGCACAGGAATACAGGAACACTCATAGACCCGCACAGGAATACAGGAACACTCATAGACACGCACAGGAATACAGGAACACTCATAGACATGCACAGGAATACAGGAACACTCATAGACACGCACAGGAATACAGGAACACTCATAGACGTGCACAGGAATACAGGAACATTCATAGACACGCACAGGAATACAGGAACACTCATAGACACGCACAGGAATACAGGAACATTCATAGACACGCACAGGAATACAGGAACACTCATAGACACGCACAGGAATACAGGAACACTCATAGACACGCACAGGAATACAGGAACACTCATAGACACGCACAGGAATACAGGAACACTCATAGACACGCACAGGAATACAGGAACATTCATAGACACGCACAGGAATACAGGAACACTCATAGACGTGCACAGGAATACAGGAACACTCATAGACACGCACAGGAATACAGGAACACTCATAGACACGCACAGGAATACAGGAACACTCATAGACACGCACAGGAATACAGGAACATTCATAGACACGCACAGGAATACAGGAACATTCATAGACACGCACAGGAATACAGGAACACTCATAGACACGCACAGGAATACAGGAACACTCATAGACACGCACAGGAATACAGGAACACTCATAGACAGGCACAGGAATACAGGAACACTCATAGACACGCACAGGAATACAGGAACACTCATAGACACGCACAGGAATACAGGAACACTCATAGACACGCACAGGAATACAGGAACACTCATAGACACGCACAGGAATACAGGAACACTCATAGACAGGCACAGGAATACAGGAACACTCATAGACACGCACAGGAATACAGGAACACTCATAGACACGCACAGGAATACAGGAACACTCATAGACACGCACAGGAATACAGGAACATTCATAGACGTGCACAGGAATACAGGAACACTCATAGACACGCACAGGAATACAGGAACACTCATAGACACGCACAGGAATACAGGAACACTCATAGACGTGCACAGGAATACAGGAACACTCATAGTCGTGCACAGGAATACAGGAACACTCAGAGACACGCACAGGAATACAGGAACACTCATAGACACGCACAGGAATACAGGAACACTCATAGACGTGCACAGGAATACAGGAACACTCATAGACACGCACAGGAATACAGGAACACTCATAGACACGCACAGGAATACAGGAACACTCATAGACACGCACAGGAATACAGGAACATTCATAGACACGCACAGGAATACAGGAACATTCATAGACACGCACAGGAATACAGGAATACTCATAGACACGCACAGGAATACAGGAACACTCATAGACACGCACAGGAATACAGGAACACTCATAGACACGCACAGGAATACAGGAACACTCATAGACACGCACAGGAATACAGGAACACTCATAGACACGCACAGGAATACAGGAACACTCATAGACACGCACAGGAATACAGGAACACTCATAGACACGCACAGGAATACAGGAACACTCATAGACACGCACAGGAATACAGGAACATTCTTAGACGTGCACAGGAATACAGGAACACTCATAGACACGCACAGGAATACAGGAACACTCATAGACATGCATGGAGAGACAAAAGCTGACAGAAATAGAGAGAGGGACAGATAAGGGGAGAGGAAAAAAAAGAGGGGAGAAAGAGAGAGAGAGTGGGGGCAAGGGGTGCTGCAAGAGAGAGGGAGAAAGGGATATATATAGAGGGGGAGAGAAGGATATATATAGAGGGGGAGAGAGAGGGGAGAGGGATATATATAGGGGAGAGAGAGGGGGAGAGGGATATATATAGAGGGGTGAGAGAGAGGGGTAGAGGGATATATATAGAGGGGCAGAGAGGGAAATATATAGAGGGGGAGAGAGGGATATATATAGAGGGGGGAGAGAGATATATATATAGAGGGGAGAGAGAAAAGGGGTGGGAGAGAGATGGGAGAGAAAGAGGGGGAGAGGGGGGAGAGAGAGAGAAAGAGAGAGAGAGACAGAGAGCGAAAGAGAGAGAGAAATAGACAGACAGACAGAGAGAAAGAGGGAGAACAGGGATGTAACAGACAGGAGCCAGGCAGTGACTGTGAGATGTCCCCAGCTCCTTTGGTATGACAGTTGATCTGAGCCCTCCCTGTCTGATGTCCCCTCGGTGTCTCTGACATTCCGGATCCATCAACAGGAGCCTGCAGCAGACTGTATGACTCAGCATCCTGGCACTAGGAGCTGATGAATTCCAAGGATTCACAGTCAGCCAGGAGTAAAAATTCCTCTGCATCGTTCAGGGTGACCTCTACTTTCAGACCACAGCCATGTCTGGCCACACAAACACTCTGATTGGAGAAAAACTCAAGAGCTTATAGAAATGCAAAATAGCAAAATAGGAGAAAATAAAAATAATCAAAGAGAGATGGTGGGAGTCGTGAGTAATAACTGTACATCCAATTACATCCAACTTCAGAGACTGAAGTAAATCTAATGAATCAGTAAACCTGAAGTGGGATTTAATTGTCAAACTTTTACCTTCATGTCCCACGTTGTAGGAGCTCTGTGGTGGAAAAAGCTAATTAACAGACTAAATGCAAGAAATGATGTGTGATCTATCGGACTATCAACATGCACAATGCCCATCTCGTCAGAAACCAACTGTTTGCCCTAAAGCCCCAAGGAACCCTCTGATACCACACTGAAATTTTGTTGCCTGGAGCGTAGAGGAATAAGAGGTGACCTCAAAGAATCATTAGGATTATGGATAATGTGCCAGTTATCATCTTTTCCCCAGGATTGGGGAGTCCAAAACCAAAGGGCATAAATATAAGAGGGGAGAGATTTAAAAGACACCAGAGAGGTAACTTCTTTTCATAGAAGGGCGTGAGTACCTGGAATGAACTGCCAAGGGAAGTGGCTGGGGCCATTTATGAAGCATTTGGATAGGGATATGGAGGGGACAGACTTGGAGGATTATAGGCCAAATTCAAGTAACTGTGACCAGTAGAAAGGATAGAGTGCCTGGCATGGATCGGTTGGGCTGAATGGCCTGTTTCTGTGCTGCATTACTTTAACACTAGAGACTGACTCACTTACAGGTTCAACAATATAGCTTTTCTCTCTGTCATCAGAAATAAATACTGCAAGGGAATAAATCATTTCTACCTCTGACAGTCTGGGCAATTGACACATATTGATAATTTTGAATTTTGTTCCAGTTCCACTCTCAGCAATAAGCTGAACGGTAAAGAGAAGCATCAGGGCGAGCTTTAACAGAAAACTTAACCCATGATGTGAATATATTTCACAGTAAATTATTCAACCTTTTAATAACAAATTCCTATTGGTGTCAATAACAAATGTTTCTTATCATTTCAATGTATGATTAAATACCCATCTAATCGAGTGAACAGAATCTGAATCAGGTTTATTGTCACTGACATATCTCATGAAGTATAAACACTAGAGATTCTGCAGATGCTGAAAGTCCAAAGCAACACAGACAAAATGCCAGAGGAACTCAGCAAGTCAGGCAGCGGCTATGGAAAAATAAACTTACTTCTCGTGAAGTATGTTGTTTTATGGCAGCAGTACAGTACAAAACATAAAAAAAAACTAGAAGTTACAAAAATAGGGCAAAAGAGGAATAGTGAGGTGGTGTTCAAGGGCTCATGAAATCTGATGTCAGAGGGGAAGAAGCTCTTTTCAAATCATTGAGTGTGCGTCTTCAGGTTTCTGTACCTCCTCCCTAATGGCAGCAATGAGAAGAGGGCCTGTCCCAGACGGTGAGGGTCCTTAATCCTGACGCACCGCCTCCTGAGGATGTCCTCGTTGGAGGGGTTGGCTGTGCCTGTAACAGAGCTGGTCGAGTTTACAACCCAGTGCAGCCTCCTGTAGCCCTGTGCATTGGCCCCTCCATGCCAGACAGTGTTACAACCAGTCAGAATGCTCTCCACCAGACATCTGTAAAAACCTGAAGAGTCTCTGGTGAATTCCTGAATGAACTAGAGCCTTCTTCCAATTACTTTAACCCTTTTCTGATGTGCTGCTGCTTTAACAGCTTGTGGCATAAACAGTGCTTATTTGTTCTTGTTTTGATAGTGCTGGAGGTGAGAAAAGAAGAAAATTGTTTCCAATTTCAGCCTTTCACAATGTTGGCCAAAATCGGAATATTATTTCATCTCATCAGCAAGGTGCAGCTGTGGAGAAGCCAGGGAAGAAGCTGTCCTCTCGGGCAGACTGTGGTCTACTGTACTCTGCCTGTCTACAACACCCACTGATCTCCCCCAGCCCACCTCACGCCACACACTAACTCAAAAAAGTTAGTTGTTGTGTTCTTTATACGTACCATGGGTTACTAAGAACAAACCATATTCTGGAAGAATTAAAACCAGAACTCTTATTTACAACAGCAAATAGCAACCACGTTTTCACCTTACAGTTTCTAGATCATTCTGTCATTTTTGCGCATACTCAGAACTCTGTCCAATCACGTTCTTACACGTGACACGTGATACCATCACATCTTCCTTTCCTTAAAAAGAAAAACAATTAGCAACATTGATCAGAACAAATACATAATTTAACATGTCTCTATCAGTCTCTCTGGGGGGTTTACAAACATGAGTAGACCTTCTCAGTGGTTCACACAGTTCTTGTGTTTCGTTGTTATTTCCATGTTTTATCTGGTCTGCATCAGTTAACTGAAACTCTGAAGGTGGCTCTTTCTTGAGGTCTTTGTGATTTCTTCTTAACACTGCTCCTTCTTCTGTTTGGACCATGTATGATCGGGGTTGTACTTCTTCAAGTGCTGTAGCTTTCTCAATTCCTTCCACTTCCATTTGTAATGAAATACGAATCTTTTTTACTTCATCTAATTCATTCATTAACTGTGTAATCTCTTTTGTATGCTGAGACTTCATCATTTCAATAAAACTTCTCTATTCCTTCACCTGTGCTTTCACTTTGTCAATTGGATCCTGATTCTTGTCACTCTTTGGTTTCAGTTCAGTATTGTACTGTACTGGCAAGTTTGGCTCTGTGTCACTGTCCAGGACTAATACTCTTTTCACCAAATTCAGTCTCTCACAGGCAGATAAACCCAGTATTGACTGTACATTCTTTGGCACCACCACAAATGAAAGCGTGTGCACAATATTTTTGTGTGATACTTTTGTCACACATGTTCCTTTAACTGGAATGTCTGCACCTGAATACCCAGTCACTTTTATATTTGTCTGATGTAACTTTGGTCTAGGCTTTAATGCATTAAACACAGATTCTGCAAGAACATTTACTTGTGCCCTGGTATCCAATTTAAACAGAATAATGTTTTGGTTCACTTGCAATGGCATAGTCCAGTCATTCTTACTTTGTTTGTTTTCACAAAGCACATCTATATAAAACTCCTCACGTTCATTTTCAAGCACTGCATTCACGTGTTTTATTTCCTTCCTACTTCTGCAACTGTGTGAAAAATTATTACACTTACTGCAGGTGTTGCACATTTTCCCATACACTGGACACTTTTTTAGATGATGTTGCCACCCACAGCAATCACAAAGTTTTTTTCTTTCAGATAACGTCTTGCTCTCTGTCGGTTTCGTTGTTGCTGCATTATTTTTTAAAAATATGTTCGTGCTTTACAGCATCTATGCAGCTGTTCTCGATAAAAAGCTCTTTAGCCTGCGACATCACGGTCTCAGAAGCTTTGCAGAGTGCCACAGCTTTTTCCAAATTCAAATCTTGTTCTATCAGTCTTATTCTCAGACCATTATCCAGAATGCCGCAAACAATTCTGTCTTTAATGAGAGAATCTGTAAGCTCTGCAAACTCGCATCTTTTACTGTGGTTTCTCAACTCCGTAACAAATTGATCAATTGTTTGACCTAGTCTCTGCCGACCTTTGAAAAAATTGTACCGTTCATATGTCATATTGCGTTTCGGTATACAAAATACGTCAAATTTGTCCATTATCGCTTTTAGATTCAAATTATCTCCATTTTCAAAAGTAAAATGGTTATATACCTCAATTGTGTCATCCCCTATCACGTGGAGTAGAATTGCAGCTTTCGTTTTCTCCGTTTTATTATCTGCTCTGATCGCTGATAAATAAATTTCAAAATGCTGTTTAAATTTTTTCCAGTTTTCAGCTACATTTCCAGTCAGCTGAAGCATCAGTGGGGGTTGCAAAACTTCCATTTTTAAAGCTGTTAGCAAACAACGAAAAGTTTGCGCATTTTTTTATCGATTATCTTCGCTTCTCCCATGTTAGCGAAACGTATTATCCTTCCAGATTGACTTCTGACACCATGTTCTGTTCTTTATACGTACCATGGGTTACTGAAAACAAACCATATTCTAGAAGAATTAAAACTAGAACTTTCATTTACAACAGCAAACAGCAACCACGTTTTCACCATACAGTTTCTAGATCATTCTGACATTTCTGCGCTTGCTCAGAACTCTGCCCAGTCACGTTCTTACACGTGACACATGATATCACCACAGTAGTGTAGTGGTTAGCACAAGTTTTGACAGTACCATCAATCTGGGTTCAACTCCTGCCACTGCCTGTAGGAGTGTGTACACTCTCCCCGTGACCGCATGGGTTTCCTCCGGGTGCTCCAGTTTCCTCCCACAGCCCAAAGACGTATTGGTCAGTAGTTTAATTGGTCATCCCATGAGTAGGCAAGGGTTAAATTGGGGTTGCTGGGCAGCTTGGCTGAAGGGCCAGAAGGGCATACTCCTCACTGTATCTCAATAAAATAAATATCAACTGACCCAGAGAAGCTGGAATCAGAATTCCGACCTTCCACTTCCCTTCCCTGAACAGTCGAACTGAGTGTCCACAAAACCTGGACAATGCTGAGACAGGCCCCACCTTAGCCAGAGCTGGAACAAACTGTCCTGGTTCCTCACTCAGGAGGAAGGGCATCACTCAGACCAGCAGCACCACATCACCTCTGCCTTCCTCTCCCTGGTGCCTCCCGTGGGCTTGGCAAATATGTACACCTGCAGTACAGCGCCCAGACATGCTCCTCTTTACACTGGTCTACGTGATTCCAACCCTTACACGTGTTACCGGGATTATGAGTGAGTGAGTGGGGATCACAGTGGCAGTTGACTCATTAACGTGGAGATCAGACTCTGCTGCCAGTGGATAAGATGATGGAGGCACAAAAACATGTGTACCTGGTCCAAAGGGGTTGCCTGTTAACAGAGCAGATGGCAATAAGGGAGGAACACAGGGCAGACAGGGCAGAGGTAAGACTGCACCGTAGTGAGGTGTCACCCAGAGTGCAGGTCATGCCTGTACTCACATTGAAGTGTCAGTTACACTGTGGAAGAGTCGTCAATGCCCTAATCAATTCTCCCCCCTCCCCAACCCACCATCTGGCTGGCCCAGGCATTAGGATATCTTTGTATTCCCAGGGCAAGTCACATCTTTTTGAGAAAATGCAGAAACATTACCAGTGGCCACAAAGCCCTGAATATATTCTGTTTCAGTAGATTCCTACACTCAAGGGGTTAAAAAAGGATTTAGGATGTTGCATTTGTACATTTTTTATAGGTAAGAAAACAAAAGGAATAAAAGCCACACTAGTATTGGAAACAACGTTCTGAGTGATTATTTTGTGGAATGTTTATAGATGCGCTGAACAAATTAAATGAACTACTGTTAAAATTTTTGAGTTGAGAGTTAAAGGGCAAAAGTTTAGAGGTAATATGAGGGGGAACTTCTTTACTCAGAGAGTGGTGGCTGTGTGGAACGAGCTTCCAGCAGAAGTGGTAGAGGCAGGTTCGATGTTGTCATTTAAAGTTAAATTGGATAGATATATGGACAGGAAAAGAATGGAGGGTTATGGGCTGAGTGCAGGTCGGTGGGACTAGGTGAGAGTAGGAGATCAGCACGGACTAGAAGGGCCGAGATGGCCTGTTTCCGTGCTGTAATTGTTATATGATTATGTGGTTATAAAATGGAGTTATTGTAATCACACTTGTTAGTGGCAGTCTGAAAGTGAGATATGAGCCATACGTTTTATTGATGGGTTAATGGTCTTCCACAGGTGAAATTAAGTGTTCCCCAGCTCTCTAACACCTTCTGTACCCATTTCTCTCATCTCCCCAACCCAGCCCACCCGGGCGCATTTAAACATCCCCATCACTATATCTGCCACTGTGTCAGGGAGTAACAAATTATACATTACCCTCCAGTACCATTCACTGAAGATGACTGTGTTCACACTGCATGGAGCGTTAGGTTTGGTGAAGGCCAGTATTGGTCACTGGTTTAAAACAAAAACCTGTGCTCACCGGTTAGCAGGCAATTCTGACAGTGTGGAATTGTCACTTTATTCATTGTCCTGCAAGGTAGCTTCCGCTGCATTCACAATTCCGCAGTGTCAATGCCAATCGCTGGGACAAAGTCAATCACACTGGATTTTCTGCCAAACCTTTCCTGGGTCTGGTACATCAATACAAGAAACACTTCTAGCTAGCTTCTTTCTGAAATGATGCTAAGTACTTTATGTTTTAATAATTTAAACTGTTTGAAAAGAATTAATTTTCTAACAGCTTTGTGTCCTCAGTAACAGTTTCCAGAGCCATGAAACGATAACAACCGGACACAATAATGACTGAGGGAGCAAGAAGGAGACCTCAGGGAGATCCAAGGGGAAGCTTTAGAGGGAGATTCCAGACTGCATGGGTGTACAGCAATGGTAGGCTTGAAGACGTGAAAACAAGGTCTGAAGGTGTAGGGGTGGGATGTTACAGAGATTGTAGTTGCTGGCCAGGATGAGTGAAACCCTAACCAGCTCCTAGAGCTGTGAACAGGCACTGAGAGTGGACTCAGTGAGGCACTTGCTCAATCTCTTTCCAGAGGTGACTCCTGGTTATTAGTACAAGTGCAATTAGAGGCTGATATCACATCAGTGTAAAGCAGCTCTAACTATAAAACCATCAGACAGGACTGCTGTTCAACAGAAATATCACAGTTCAAAGTTCGAAGGAAGTTTATTATCACAGTACATATATTTCACCACATACAACCCTGAGATCATTTTCTTGTGGGCATTTACAATAACCAAAGAAATACAATAGAATCAATCAAAAACTACACACAGACAAAGACTGACAAACAAGCAATATGCAAAAGAAGACAAACTGTGCGACTACAATAAATGTGCAAATAAATAATATTGAGAATACAGAGTTAGAGTCACCCATTCTTCACTCATGCTCGCTACTGACACACACCAAACAGTTTTCATTTTAAACTTTCTGTACCTCTGCAGAATTTCATTCATGGGGTCACCTCCATGATCGGTTCTACTTCAATATTAATAGCTTCTTGAACATACTTTCCTCAACAAATGATTGATGTCTTCGTCCCTGGCTACTCCTCTGCAATATGAAGGAAAATCCAAATTCTCAGCAAGCTGTGATAGTCCGGATGAGTGCGCAGAAAGGATTTCGCAGCAGAGGGAATAGCCTGGTCTGTGTTGAGCACAAGAATCGGGCAGCCATGTCGCAGTTGCATAAAACTTTGTGCAGGTAGCAGCTGGGGTATTGTGTGAAGTTCTGCTCACCCCAGTACAGGAAAGATGTGGGGGCTTTGCAGAGGGTGTTTACCAGGATGTTGCCTGCTTGGAGTGTATTAGCTATAAGGAGCAGTTGGAGAAACGTGTATTGTCCTATTGGCTCTGGACTTATTTCCTGGCATAATTTACATATTACTATTTAACTATTTATGGTTTTATTACTATTTAATTATTTATCGTGCAACTTTAACGAAAACCACTTTCCCCCGGGATCAATAAAGTATGACTATGACTATGTTTTCTCTGGCCTTGTGGAGGGTGAGAGGAGATGTGATGGCAGTTTATAAAATTCTGAGAGGCAGAGACGGACAGTCAGAGTTTTTCTCCCAGGATAAAAATGTCAAATACTAACGGGCAGCGGTGAGAGGGGGGAGCATAAGGGAGATGTGTGAGTCAGTTTTTTGCACAAGTAGTGTTGAGTGACTCAAACAGGCTTTCGCGGGAGGGGGTTGAAGCGGACACGATAGTTTTACAATAGACACACAAATATGAAGAGAATGGAGGAATATGGATCCACGCAGGCTAAAAAGTCTCCGTTTAATTTGGCATCATGTTCAGCACAGACATAATGGCCCAAAGGCCCTGATCCCATATTGTACATTTGCATTACCTATCTTTATACTCTACCGCACCCCACTGGTCAGAGGTTACACCACTGTACAAATCACATATACATGTGCAAGCACCTTCATTTTCTTACTGACCAGCTCCCTGTTCTCTGTCACCTTCCCCACAGACACTGTCCAGCTCTCTGTACTCTGTCACCTTCCCCACAGACACTGTCCAGATCTCTGTGCTCTGTGATCCTCCCCACAGGCACTGACCAGCTCCCTGTACTCTGTGACAATCCCCACAGACACTGTCGAGCTCCCTGTACTCTGTCACCTTTCCCACAGACACTGTCCAGCTCTCTGTACTCTGTCACCTTCCCCACAGACACTGTCCAGATCTCTGTACTCTGTGATCCTCCCCACAGGCACTGACCAGCTCCCTGTACTCTGTGACAATCCCCACAGACACTGTCCAGCTCTCTGTACTCTGTGACAATCCCCACAGACACTCTCTCCTTGGAACTTCTATGTTCTGATTAAGAACACATTTAACAAACTCTATCTAATCTAATCCTTTTACAGTATGGGAGCCCCAGTCAAAGACCTACCACCGATGAAGACTTACTATATTAGAACCACCTACTATAACAACCGTAAGTTTCTTGCAACAGTCAGCGATCTCTCGACAAATTTATTCCTTTAAATCCCTCAGATGGTTGGGTGGTCTGTAATATAGCCCCATTAACGTGATCACACTTCCCTTATTATTCGGTTCTACCCATAACGGCTCACTAGACGAATTCTCCAGTCTGTCCAGATTGAGCACTGCCGTGGTATTTTCCCGAACTAGTATGCCTCCCGCTCTGTGATGTCTAAAGCAACGGATACTGAGATACCAGCCCTGCTCCTCTTGCAACGAAGTCTCACTAATAGCTGCATTATAGTAATTCCAGATGTCGATCCATGCCCTGAGCTCTTCCGCCTTCTTGCATTGACATACCTGTGTACACAACTGAGGACTAGTCGCTCCATGCTCAACATTTTGATTCCTCACTTTCTCTGAGGTCTTACCAACATCTTTATTCACAGTCTGTTTTGGCACTCTGGTTCCCATTTCACTGGAACTCTACTTGCTTCCCGCCCACACCCTTCCCTTACCCTTGCCCTTCCCTTGCTCGGGTCTCTGTCCCGGCACCTACCCCGCCCCCCGCTGGGTAGATCCGCAGGACAAGCCCACTGTCAGTCGATGCGGGACGGGTGCGGTTCGACTGCGGGTGCCGGCCGCGGGACACCGGCTCCTGCAGCGGCCACGGCCAGAGCCAACACATGACTCAGCAAGGCGGAGACATGCGGCAGAGGAGTGGCCCCACCGCCTCTTAAACGGGCAACGCTGCGCGCTTCCTTCTCATTAAACCATGAACCTCAGGGCAGAATGCGCCCGGCAGCTGAAACGGGATGTGGTGAATTTCCTTGGGCCGTTCTTCTGTCTATTTTAGGAATGCCTAATTCCCCTCTGTCCATCTGCGGTTATAGAAACTTGGACACCTCTCACGAGATGGGCCAAACGACCGGCGCTGCCCTGAGAAACCCACCTGCTATCACCACCAACCGCAACTCCGCTGTCAGGCAGGGTTAGGTAGAGTAGCAGAACCCGGAACTGGACCCTTCAGGCCAACGATTCGCTGCTGTCCATCAAACACCCATTTACACTGATCTTACAGTAATCGCATTTCATACCCTCCTCCCCTCCCCACCCTTTGGGACAGTTGCCCCTCCGCTTTGACCTTGGAGCCCAACACATAAACTGTCTTCCGCTAAGAATGTTGTCCAGGCAACGGCGTAAAAGAACAGATAAACAACTATCTCCACTGCCAGCCACCCACCACCACCTTCGAGAAGTGTTTGTGATTTCGGAGTGAAGTTTGACAGAATGTTTTCAAAATTTATTCCTTCAATAAATGAGTTTATAGCTATTGTCCTGGGCTGAGATGTTTCACTCGTCCCTCTCTGTCCCACGAAGAGGCCACGTCCCTCGTTACCACACCCCGCGCCCCCTCGCGGGAGGACATCCTCAATTCGGGGAGGCCACACTCAGTTACTTCGTTGCACCATTTGAATGCTTTTCTTCATTATTCGTTTTTATTTGTTCTAAGGATCATGTCACGACTGGTAAAGCGAACAGTTATTGCTAAACTTTGAGAAGGTGATGGTGATCTGCCTTCTTGAACCACTGCAGTCGTTCTGGTGAAGTTCTCCGCCATGGCGTGGGAAGGGATTTCCAGAACTTAGACCCAGTGATAAAACACTGCTGATATATTTCCACGTCATGGTGGGATCGACTTGACGGAAATCTGCCAGTGGTGGTTATCCCCTGCGCTAAAGAGTATAAGGGCAGAGGAGCAGAATTAGGCCATTCGGCCCAACGAGTCAAGGGTAATTTGTGCCTGCCCGCGTCCCTGCACGTGATGCAGTCCAGGGTTCAGAGGGCGCAGTTGAAGTGGCTGAGTAACGTCATCGATCACTTGTGGGAGGAAACTGCACAAAGCTGAAGGGGATGGATGTCAGGACTGGTTGATTGTAGAGTCATAGATTAGTATAGCATGCAACCCTTCCCTTTGACCCAACCAGACCACGCTGACCACATTGCCCACCCGCCTCATCCCAATTCCTAGGTTCGGGCCACATTCCTCCGAGCCCCATTCCTCTGAGCACTTATCCAACTGCTTTGAACATGGAACAGTGCAGCTCTTCGGCCCATGATCTCTTCCTAAGTGATGTGGGCTGCTTTGTCCGGGATGGCATTAGCAAGTAGAGAGCCTAACATCACTCCTGAAATATGCTTCGTACATAGATGGTGGAAGGCCTCGAGATGTCAAGAGAAGAGTCAATCATAGCTTTCGTAGCCAGAATATTAATTTGGCAGATCAAGTTGAGTTTCTGGTTAACAAGTGGCCACAATGTTAATGGGGGGAGGGGGTGAAGGCTGTGATGATGATGGAGACAGCAGCCAGAGAACTGGAAGGAGTGTGTGGGCCATGGCGGTCAAAGCTCAGACTGGGCACGGCACCTGATGATGATGGTGTTGAAGGCCGTGACATGATAATGCCCATGGTAGATCGCTACACACTCTCTCTCTTGGATGATGAGTAAATGTTCCTTGCCACTTCTCAGCCCATGCCTGAATACTGTCCATTTCATGATGTCGGCTGGTGAAGATGGGGTTAGTGGGGAGTTCCAGGGTTTACACCCAGTGACAATATGAATATTATTATACCACTAACTAGGTGAAGCTGGGTGGCCTAGAGGGAACCTGTCTGCAGGGTCCTGTCTATGGGCTCTGCTGCTCTTGATGAGACAGGGGTGGGAGTTGCGGCCAGAGTAACCAGGGCAAACTGCTTCCTATCGGTGCTGACTCACATACAAACTATCTATCAGCCCATGTGTTCAGAAGTGGTGGAAGAGAGATCCTTTTGGTACAATAATCTGCTTTTTGCTGAATTGAGTCTTTGGACTTTGAAACATTAGAGGAAGCAGTTGTGCAGGTTGGCCACTCGAAGACGCATTGCCAGTTTAAATGCAGAATAGCGAGAGACTGCAAGCCTCACAAATTTCCTTCAAGTCGTCGGACAAACAAATGAGCAGCGTCAGCATCAGATTTCTCAATAAAAGGTTCGGTGCACAAGCGGACCGCATTGTTCCGGACAGTCCTGCAGCAGAATGACAAGCTACGGCTGGGATTTACTGGATGCCCTTCCGACAAGGAGGCTGCACTTGGACTCCTCTAGGACCATGCCCATGCATCGAGACATGGGCTTTCGCACTCAGACCTGGTCCAGAGGAACCGCTTCGTCCCTCAAGCAGAGTCCGCTATCTGCCGCCCTGCTTCAGAGGCCCTCGGACAGCTTGCAGCTCTATCAGTCGGGAGCCTTCTCTGAGGATCACAGCGCGGTCAGCCTGAATGAGAAGCTGCTACTGCAGGGGCTGAACGACCGCTTCGCCGGATTCATTGACAAGGTCCGGCAGCTGGAACAGCAGAATCAGGGGCTGGAGACGGAGATCGCTGCTCTGAGAGAGAGCCAAAGCAACCGATCTGGCCTCGCCAGCGTCTACGAACCTGAAATGTTAGAGTTACGAAACCTCCTCCTG